>NW_027142461.1:1482426-1676860 GCF_026170545.1 Melanerpes formicivorus | reverse complement strand
AAATGACTCACATTGGTGTGAGATTATTTTCAGCTCGGTCAAAATGCCTTGTTAGAAAGTATTTTGTTAGCTAGCGAAAAAACTGCACCCGTGTTTCCTTTGAGTAGCAAAAGCCCCAAGCTTATTGCAAAGACCTCTCAAGGTGCTGTTCTTTTCCCCCCCCTTTTTTTTCTTTTTTCCTGACTGAACAAAACTATCTTCCACATCTATTTTTTGGTAAGAATTCCTAAATATTATTGTTGTCAGAAATCCATATCTTCTGATTCAGCAGTTTCTGATCGCTCTACTTGCAGATCTTGAGCCTAACCAGAAGGAAGCTATTCCTGTTTCTTGTTCAAGTAGTGGAAAAACAAATTTGTGTTTGGCTGCCAGTAGCCTGGATGGGTCATTTCAGGCCAGGAGGATTGCCAGGCCTGGAAGTTGGTTTCCCCCAGGAAGGGGTAACCCCCTGACCCTTCCGTGGGCAGTGGGAGGTACTGGGCAGGTCCATGCCATGCAGAAAGACCCTTTGGGCATTGTGCCAAAGAAAGATGATCACATCACTCTCATAGCTGTTTATAGTAGGAATCCAACATTAGGGGTCACAGCAGAGGTCTTCTAAGCCAAGCAGAGCAGGACCAAACATTGGCTGTCAGTCAGCACTTGCAGAGTGGAAATACAAAGTCGTTCATGATCACACAGTGTCATGTACTCCGCAGGTTGTCCTGGTATGTGCCAAGTGAGCTTGCCCCATGGGCTGGGAAGTTTGTGCTCTATTTGCAGTCCTGCCCCTTTGGGCAAGGGTGGAAGCAGGGGTTGAAGCTGCCTGCTCCTGGAGCAGGTTTTTCCCTTTCTAGCTGGGGTATCTTGGCGAGCCACAGCTGAGCCACCCTGTTACAGAGTGAAATCTTAGCTGGCAGCCAGGCTCTGGTTATAATGTTCCAGCTAAAAAAGGCCATGGCACTGACTGAGTTTTCTAAAGGACATTTTGTATAGTGTCAGAAATGTGCAATGCCTGCTTATCAGCAAAACAATAAAAGGAGACTGTAAAACTGCCTTTCTGTCTAGGGAACAAGGGGAGCGACAAGCTGTTTTCTGCAGATTCGAAACACAATTCTCAATTAAGCAGAAAGTTGTATAACTTGTCCTTTTCCTTCACTTGCTGCCCCTCTTGCACCTTACTTTCCTTTTAGGGCCTATCTGGTCCCCCCCATCCCTCTTCTTACACAAGAGTAGGCAGAGAAATTCCCCCTCCTTCATACATAAGGTGCTAACTAATTTAGGCTTTTTGGAAATGACCTTACTCTCATCTGCCACAAACCAGCCTACAATGGATTTAAGTCCCCTTACAGATACAAAAGTCCTTGGGCAGAAGCAGAATTTCTTGCAAACTAGCTTTGTTCCTTTCTCCCCATCTCCAGTTAATTGTGTTTATCAAAGGACAGAGGTACGTGCTTCACACTACACTCACACACCTCTTAAAGTGCTGAGGAGAAGAGGAAGGTCAGCCACTAATCCAGCAACCTCAGCCCCAGCTGTCTGTAGCATGTGTCTGGATCCTCTCCCCATCCCAGTACCACCAATGGTCATTTTCCTTCCAAAATTCACTCCATGTGCAAAACCCTACTTAAACTAGAAAGAAATCAATAGAATTGTAGAATGGGTTGGAAGGGACCTTGAAAAATATCTAGTTCAACCCCTCTGCAGTCAGCAGGGACATCTTCAAGTACAAGTCAAAGTGCAAGGTCCTGCATCTGGGTCAGGCCAGTGCCA
The DNA here is from genome assembly GCF_026170545.1 of Melanerpes formicivorus. Taxonomy (NCBI): domain Eukaryota; kingdom Metazoa; phylum Chordata; class Aves; order Piciformes; family Picidae; genus Melanerpes; species Melanerpes formicivorus. The sequence continues at coordinate 1,675,108 of NW_027142461.1, read as the reverse complement.
GGCACAAATACAGGCTGGGTGCAGAGTGGGTGGAGAGTAGCTCTGAATAAAGAGATTTGGGTGTATTGATTGATAAGAAGCTTGAGATGTTCTAGCAGCAAGCTCATGCAGCCCAGAAGGCAAATCGTATCCTAGGCTGCATGAAGAGGAGTGTAGCCAGCAGGTCAAGAGAGCTGATTTTTCTCCTTTGCTCTTGTGAGACCCCCACCTCAAATGCTGCATCCAGTTCTGGTGTCCCCTTCACAAGAAGGACACAGAGCTGTTGGAGTGAGTCCAGAGGAGGGCCACAAAGATGATCCAAGGGCTGGAACACCTCTGCTATGAGGAGAGGCTGAGAGCTGGGGTTGTTCAGCTTAGAGAAGACTCTAGGGAGACTTTATAGCTGCTTTCCATTACCTGAAGGTATCCTACAGGAAGGCTGGAGAGGGACTTTTCATAAGGGTGTCTAGCAACAGGAAAAGAGGGAGTGGTTTTAAGCTAAGGGAGAGTGGGTTTGGATTGGATCTTAGGAAGAAGTTCTTCAGTATGAGGGTGGTGAGACTCTGGAGTCAGCTCCAGAGGTTGTGGATGCCTCCTCCCTGGGTTGTTCAGGACCAGAGTGGATGAAGCCTTGAGATGCTGAGTTTAATTGAGAGATGTCCCTGATCATGGCAGAGAGGTTGGAATAGATGGTCTGTTCCCATCTTTCTTACAGCCCCCCCTTTAAGTACTGTAAAGTCATTATAAGGTCTCCCTGGAGAATTCTTCAAGCTGAACAACTCTCAGCCTTTCTTTGAAGGAGAGGTGTTCCATCCTCCTGATCACTTCTTGTGGCTTCTGTGGACCAGCTCTAACAGGTCCATGTCCTTAAGCTGAGGACTCCAGAGCTGTACACAGCACTCTGGCAGCTGTATGACAGAAGAGCCATCATCAGGTGAGAAAAGAAAGCTCTTCCAAGACAGTGCATGTCCTGGCACCAGGTGGCAGTGACTAGATACCATTTAAAGCACAGAAATCAAACCCAGCTCAAAACCAGCTCAAATAGAGGACAAAATCTACTTTATTGAGCAAAGGTCAGAGTTTATCCCAGGGCTGAATCTGTTACTGATAAAAACATCAGAGGACATTTTACAAAAATTCAGACTTCAGAGACACTGTTGTGAAACCTTCCTCCCACTTACTACAACAAAGAGCTGGAAGCATCAGGGAAATGTTTTGCTGGAAGCCAAGCCAAATTTCCAACATCAGGTGGGAAAAGGGAAAAGGCTTTAAATAGTCTGGAATTAAAGAATGAATGTAACTTTTAGGTGAAAGTTAACGGGAACTCCTCCCCTGCTTTTATGGCCCATCTCTGCCTGGGGGTTGTGGAAGAAAGAGTGCCCAGTTCCCACAAGGGTGCTGGAAGTGCTCTATTTGTGCAGGAGCAGCATGTAGAATATCAGGAGCAAGGCAAAGTATTAAGCTGTGTGGGTGTAATACAAAGCAGATAACCACAGCCCTCTTTCCCAGGCCTTGCATGGATGACGAAGGTGACATACCACAGAGGAATGTCATGCATGGTGCCAGGAGGACAACCTCACCCACAGACTCAGGTGAGAGGTTATTTCTGCTGCAGTAGTTCAGGCTCATGCACACAGAAGGATTTCAATCCTCTGCCCTTCAGCATTAAAAGTTTCTTTTGTGGTGCTTAACTTGGATTTTATTTTCTTAGCTGAGTCTTTCTCATGTCACTGACAATATTAGTGGAAGTTATAAGGCAAAGACTTCACTTCTGGCCTAGAAAATCTCAGATTGCTGAAAGACTGTAATGTATTCTCACAAATATGCTTGGACTCTAAGTTTGTTTTGGGGGGGGAAAAATAAAATTCTCTGTGGTCTTCAGCTCCATTCCAAATACAAGCAGTATGAATTATGTCTTCTAGAAGTGTGAAAACATGGTGTCTTAGTTTTGCTGGGACAGAATCCTCAGCCAGCCAGGGTCTGCAAACCATGATCAGTTTTGAGTCAGCCAAGGCAGCTGACCTGAGCTGTCTACAGGTGTATCCCAGACCAGAAATGCCACAGTAGAAAGGAGGAAGTTTGCTGAGGAAGGGACTTACTGCTTGGGGTCCTGCTCTTGCACGGGTTGCTCATGACCCTGCTCCTCTTCCTTTTCCTGGAGAATGCCTTCCTGTGACTGCTGTGCATTTGGTGGACTCAATCTAACTTTGTATACTTAATATTGATATTAATTTGGTTGTTTCATTAAATCCATTTTAATTTCAACCTGCAGGTCTCCTTTTCCTGATTCCCCTTCTCTCTAAAATATGGACCACACAGAGCCAGGGCTTGTTACAGCAGTTACTCACTGGTGACATTAACAAGAAAGAGATTTCATTACCTGCAAGGGCTAGGAAAACAGGAACAGCACTAAGGTAAGATCACCTTACATTTGCCAGCCTCTGCCTTCAGTTATAAGAACAAGCCTGTGTTCAAGTGACATGGCAGCACTGCCACCTGCACACAACATACTGCCTGGGAAGAGGACAGGGTGAGAAACCGTTGGAAGGGAAGGGGTCCATGTTCCTGTGAGCAGCTAACAGCCCAAGATGCCTAGCAGGGCTGTGTCTTGATATTTGCCATATATGAAATACAGGAATGAGGCCAGCTTCTCTGGCTGCTTTCACTAAGCATGCTTGAGGCATGCCTTTGTTAGGAATTTTTCCCAGCCATTTCCATTTTGGCTACTCAGCAGAACCTAAGCTGGTACCACTGGGAATCCCTTTGGAGGCTTGATGCCTCCAGGCAGCCTTTTCTGTTCTTACTCTTCCAAGCAGACTTACTTGCAGCGGCAAAAATAAGGCAATGTATGTGTTCAGCATTATAGTTCTAAGCATACAGCTGGAGTGGTGGAAGCCTCAATAAGAAAGCTATCATGTGGGACCTCTGGTCTGAGGGGCTGGTAGGGCACAATGCAGAGCAAATGCAGGGTTTTGACAAAGTAATTTGTGGATGAAGACTTTTGCCATTATTACTACCAGTACTGTACATGCCACCTGTTGTCCTTTGACTAATCCTGTTTGGATTAGCTAACTCTGAGTAGTAGTTTCCCTGTTAGCATTGAAGCAACTGTGTGAGAGCAGCTCTTGCTTTAAGAATTACTCCATAGTGTCATTTTTTTTCTCAACATGTGTCATCTCTTCACAATTTTTAATGACATCTTCTTATTAGTTAAAGATAAGCATATCCCACCCTGCCTCACAGGATTATGCTGTAAAACTCTAGTATTGGTTTCAGTTTCAACAGACACAGGCAGGCACAGCTGTTTCTTAAGGGGTTTAGGATGAGTCTTGTGAAAACAGGAACTGTATGTATCATACAGTAGAGTTTAAGCCATCAACTGATGGAACATAGAATCATAGAAGGCTTTGGGTTGGAAAGGACCTTAAAGATTATCTCATTGTGACCCCGTTGCCATGGGCAGGGATATCTTCAACTGATCAGGTTATTCAAAGCCCCATCCAACCTGGCCTTGAACTCTTCCAGGGATAGGACATCCATCCTTGCTCTTGGAAACTTGTTCCAATGCCTCACTACTTTCACAATAAAGAGTTTCTTCCTAATATCTAATTTAAATCTACCTTCTTTCAGTTTGCAACCATTACCCCTCATCCTATCGCTATACTCCTTGATAGGGAATCCCTCCTCATCTTTCTTATAAGCCTCCTCTAAGCACTGAAAAGCTGTGACAAGACCTCCCCAACCCTCCTCTTCTGAACAACCCCAGTTCTCTCAGCCTGTCATCATGTGGGAGGTGTTCCAGCCCTCTGATCATCTTTATAGCCCTCCTCTGGACCTGCTGCAACAGGCCCATGTCTGCCTTGTACTGAGGACTCCAGAGCTGGACATGCTACTGCAGGTTAGGGCTCACCAGAGTGGAGTAGAGGCCATAGAATCTCCTCTCTCAACCTTCTTTTGGTGCAGCCCAGGTTTCCACAAGTTTTTGCAGATTCACTTGTTTTTTCTAGCAAAAAGACTGTCTGAAATGCTGAGCTAGCTTGATGCCAGCTGAAATGGAGTTAAAGTGGTTCTGTTTTACTTTAGGAGGGCAGAATAGTAAGGAGGGTCCAAACCTGCCTGAAACTAAGTTTAACACTGTGTTTTCAGTACCTTTCAGCAATGAATTGTCTGTATAGTTTTGTTCCTGTTTTTCAAAATGACTTTAAAATCACACTTTCCTCTAGAACAATGACACTTGATTACAAGAAAGTCCAAGCACAACACAAGAAACACCAAACATATGATAAAGGCCACAATTAGGTCACCTCGGAGCCTTCTCTTCTCCAGACTGAACAGCCCCAACTCCTTCAGTCTGTCCTCATAGGAGAGGTGCTCCAGCCCTCTGATCATCCTCATGGCCCTTCTCTGGACGTGTTCCAGCACCTCCACATCCCTCTTGCAATAGGGGCTCCAGAACTGGAGGCAGTACTCCAGGTGGGGTCTCACTAGAGCTGAGTAGAGGGGGAGAATCACCTCCCTCGACCTGCTGGCCACACTTCTCCTGATGCAGCCCAGGATCTGATTGGCTTTGCAGGCTGCAAGTGCACACATTTTGTGTAATAGGAAACTTGCTTCCTTTGCTGGTACCTGAGGCCATACAACATACAGGGCCATACGACACAGCTTAAAGCTTTGCCTATTTAATTGCAGCTTGCTTTGCTGGCAAAGTGGAATTCAAAAGCAACAGGGCAAAGTGACCCTCTGAAAATCCACTTATCTTCACAGGAAATTGGTGTGGGATTAGTCAAACAAGAAATCCCTACTTCCTTTTTCTAGAGAAATTACACTGCCTGTTAATTAGCTGATGCCTGTTTCATTTTCTGCCACAGCCTTTGAAGGGAAGGGTCAGGGCACCTCATGGCTCCTACCTTTTGCTGCAGTTACTATTCATAGGTTTTCTATTACAGAATCACAGCATGGTGGGGTTTAGAAGGGACCTCTGGACATCATCTAATCCAATCTCCCTGCCTGCAGGTGGATTTGGAATTTTTCCAGAGTAGACAACTCCACAACTTCTCTGGGCAGCCTGTTCCAGTGCTCTGTCTCCCTCACAGGAAAGAAGTTCTTTCCTGTGCTCAGATGGAAGTTCCAGCACTCCTGTTTGTGCCTCATTCTGTCACTTCTCATAAACAGTTCCTTGCATTTTGTTTGGGATTGTGTAAAATGTTTCTTACAATGAGCTTTTCACTGTAAGGAAGCAGTCTTTTCCAGCTAAGAGCTCACAAGCTATGTGTGTGCTTGACAGAAAATCATAGAATCATAGAATGGTCTAGGCCAGAAGCAACCTCCAAAGCTCATCTAGTCTGACTTCCCTGCATTCAGCAGGGATATCCCCAACTAGACCAGGTTGCCCAGGGCCTCATTGAGCCTTACCTTGAATATCTCCACGGAAGGGGCCTCAACCACCTCCCTGGGCAACCTGTTCCAGTGTTGCACCACCCTCGTAGTAAAGAACTTGTTCCTGATACCCAATCTAAATCTGCCTTACTCTAGTTTGAAGCCATTTGCCCTCATTCTGTCACTGCAGGCCTTTGTAAACAGTCTCTCTCCATCCTTCCTGTAGGCCCTCTTCAGGTACTGAAGGCTGCTATTAGGTCTCCCTGGAGCATCCTCTTCTCCAGGCTGAACAACCCCAGCTCCCTCAGCCTATCCTTGTAGCAGAGGTGCTCCAACCCCTTGATCATTTTTGTGGCCTTCCTCTGGACCATCTTCATCAGGTCCATATCCTTCTTATATTGAAGGCTCCAAACTTCTATTCATCACTTCAGTTGAGGTCTCACCAGAGCAGAGTAAAGTGCAGAATCACCTCTCTGGATCTGCTGGCAATGCATCTTTTGCTGCAGATCAGGATGTGATTTGCCTTCTGGGCTGCAAGTGCATGCTGTCTGCTCATGTGCAGCACCCAGCAGTGGGATCTCATGTGGAATAAATCCCCTGGCTTTCCGGACCTTGCAAATGGCACTGCACTGCCAGAAATTCTGGGAAATAAGCAACGGCTGCCAGCATTCCCCAACTCCAAGAGCTCTGCTGGGAGCACGGAGAATCCCTTCCAGCCGAGGGCTGCAATGCGAGGCCTCCCCGAAAGAGGGCAGCGGTGCGAGGCGTTTGGTGAAGGAGACCTTGGAGCCGGAGTCTTCTGGTCCTCCTCCAACTCCCGGAGAACAGTTACGGTAAACTGCTGCTTGGAGATAGGGAACCTGCCGTACGCTGCCTTGTAGCAAAGAACAGTGCAGCAAAAGCAGGCGCTGATCAGCTGCGTGCCATCTAAACTGCTCTTCTTTAAAAGAAAACCAGCCTGCCCTCCCCTTTTCTTTGGCTTTATCACCAAGGGCATGATTTTCTCAAAGGTTGTTTGACAGCCTGGAGTCTTGAAGCAGGCATGTTGGCACACTGCATGACAAATACAGCTGAGCAATGAAGGAACCACAAAGTCCTGCACCCTCTAGGCAATGGAACATTGACATTTAACTTAGTCCCAGGGCAGCGTGAACAATGAAAGAAGCAAGAAACATGAAAACCTCAGGGGGTCAAGCCTAAAAGAGGGCATGAGGAAGAAATATGCATTCAAGGGCTTTAAAAGAGAGACAGTTGCAACAGAAGACCCATATGGCAGCTGAAATGGCAAGGTCTGAGTTGCTGGGCTCATTTGAACACGTATCCTGTGCCCAGAGGTGTTAACTGTGTGACCTGTTCCACTGACTTTGAGAATACCTTCAAACACATGCTCAGGTATTTGCACAACAAGGGTCAGATGTGTCTCCTTTTGTCAGGTGCCAATACACGACAGAAGTATTTCACACAGAACCACAGAATGATGGGGGTTGGAATGGACCTCTGCAGATCATCTCGTTCAACCCTCCTGCTAAAGCAGGGTCACCTAGATCAAGGTGCCCAGGGTCCTATCCAGATGAATTTTGAACCTCTCCAGAGAAGGAGACTCTACACACTGGGCAGCCTCTCTCAGTGCTCTGTCACCTTCAAAGGTAAAAGGTTTTCTGTAGATTAGGTGGAACTTACTGTGTTCAAGTTTGTGTCTGCTGTTCCTTGTCCTGTCACTGGGCACCACTGAAAAGAGTCTGGCCCCATTCTCTTGAGCCCTGCCAAAACCAGACAGAGGTATTGCATCCTCATGGATACTAAGAATAGAAGTGAATGTTCCTGGGCTCAGATGAAAATGTAGTCACTAGGCTGTGGTCACCCACCTTGTGGAGTATGTCCCCAGCATATAAACTTCAGAACTCAGGAACTTCACTGAGTTGAGGCAATTTCTCTTTTCTGGGTCTTGAGAGTGACTATTGACATTTCTTCAATAGCTCTAGGGAGACCAGGTGTAGAAGACTATCAGCTTGGAGGCAAAAATGGATCCAGGGCTAGTCTCCAGTTGTAATAGTTAATATTATAGAGAGATACTTCAATAGAGTATCAGACAGCAGTGGTGCAATAAACTTTGTGAGGCATACTATATGACATGAAACCAACAAAATCACCTCTGCCTTCATAGACCTAGCAATTATGTTTGAAGTTCTCTCTTGGGAGAAGGGGGTTACAGGTTTATAGTGGAAGAAAAGAGTTTCAAAAAGGAAAAGAACAACCTGAAAAGGAGAAAATGAGGAGGTGGCAGAAAGTGAAGGCTTATGGATGTGTTTTTTGAGGGAACTTTTTCTCCAGGTTCTGAACAGTGTATCTGAGTGCAAGAATAGAAGCCCAGGTGGTTCAGTGCAGGGAACTCAACTCAACATCAAGGTCCCAAAGGAAATTACATTGGAAGAGAAGAGAGAGCTTTTTCATACAATGGTGCAGGCTGGAAGAGACCTCCAAAGGTCGTGTAGTCCAACCTCCCTGCAGGCAGGAGGGACATCCCCAACTAGACCAGTACCTCAGCAGTGCTATAATCCTGGTCCATTCTGTCCTGGAGAGGCTGCTCAGATACTTAAGACTAAAAAACTATGCTATTGTGGGTGATAACCTGCTGCTGCTTAGCTTGGAGAGGAGAAGACTTGAGAGGGGATCTTGTCAGTGATGATCATGTAAGAGGTGGATGTCAAGTGGATGACTGCAAACTCTTTCCAGTGGTGTCCAGAGACAGGACAAGGGGCAACAGGCACAAACTGGAACACAGGAAGTTCCATCTGAACATAAGGAAGAACATTTTTTCTTTGAAGGTGACAGAACACTGAAACAGGCTTCCCAGAGAGGTTATGGACTCTCCTTCTCTGGAGAAATTAAAAAATCACCTGGAGGCAACTGGGGAAACCTGCTCTGGGTGGCCCCACTTTAGGAGGGTGATTGGACTAGATGATCTTCAGAGGTCCCTATCAGACCCCACCATTCTGTGGTTCTGTGGTCCTATGATGACAACAAGCAATTGCAAAAAAATGCTTTTGTTTAACAGCCAAAAATGAAGGCTTGGACTGTCACCAAATGAGGAGCCTAGAACAAGTTACCAATGAACTGAGCACATCTTGCCTGGATTATGAAGATACTGCAACTAAAGCATCCCACCCATTTTTGCTCTTGGCTGACTTTCCCCTCCCAGACCATCTGGCCACAGCTAGGTCTCTCAGAGGGCTTCCAGGTTTGAATTTATTGTTCAAAGTAATAAACTTCTTTTGATAAAATAAGGAACAGGAACGTGAGAACTGTCAGGCTCTGGTGCCTGGCCCTGATCATCTTCTCCAGCTTTACTACAGCCCCACAGGCCTCTAGGTGGTGCCTCGCTTCAGATTTTAATGCCTGGAGCTGAGGAGCAGTCGCCTCCGTTTGGGTTTTTCCCAGTGCCAGCAGCCACATCACCCACCATGCCTCTCACAGGGTGGCAGAGGGGGCAAAGCAGGCAGTCCTGCTGAGCCCTTTTCACCAAAGTATTGCAAGAAAAGTGTATTTGCTTGAGGCACAGGAGCCACTGCTAGAACTAGAGGGATCTCACACAGCAACAGCCACATCTACAGTTCATCCAAATGCCACTTTGACTCTATCAACACCTAAGACACCTTCATTTAAAGCTGTTGTGGGTCAAGCCCCTAATCCTGAAGAACACCACCAGTGGCTTTGCTTTGAGGATGATAAAAAGCCCTGGAATTTGGAGAACTGATGTCTGTAAGAAGATGTAACTCTGTCTATACCATTCAGACTGGAGTGTTCAAAGAGAAAATGAAATGAGCAGGCTGGTGGGTCATCAGTGGGAGCAGCTGCCTAGTTCTGTCCTGCTCTGCAGCCTATTTTGCTAACCTGAAGGCCATGAAAATTGTATGTGTGTGGCAGAAGCAACTTTTGGAAACACATGTGGAGCAATGGATGCCTGTAGACAGTACAGAGCTGTGTCCAGCTGTGAGGAAGGGCAATATAAGGGATTGGAATTGGATACACTTTGTCAGGTGTTGAGAAAGCAATTTGTGGTCCTTCTCTTTACATCTTTACGGTGAGGGACATCCACCAGGGAAGTTCATGGCCTTAGGATGCTCACAGCACGACTCTTCATCATGTCTATTCCTTTTCCACTATGCTACTAGGAAACAGAATGCATTCTCTGTTTTGAAGCAACCTGTTTGCTACCCATAGCCATGCATCAACCCTTAACAGAACTGAGATACCCTAACTCCCACCTGCTTTTGGTATGTTTATATATGTCCCCTTCACACTGGAGTAGCACAGCTCCCTGTCTCCTGCCTTGGAAGAGGGGAGTTGTCTGGGAATGCTTGCTATTTTCTTTCCTGCTGTGCCTTCCTCTTGAGAGGAATGACCATGTCCTGTATTTGGTATGGGGAGGAAGAATTTGCCCTTGGGCTTCCTCTTTGCCTCTACAGGTTTCCATGTATTTACATTTAAGGAGTGAGCAAGAGAGGAGATGATGTCACAGCTGGAGAGACATCTGAGGAGGGTCCTCATGCGAGTTATCCCTGATGCAGGGCATGCCCAATGGGAGGAGAGGGAACATCTCTGACATGCACTGCTCTCCTGAACAGGATTAGCCCTTAGATTTGTTTGTTCAGATGATCCCATGCTGAGTGCTTTGGGTGGATTTGGGCTGACTTCTCCACATCGACTCCTCTGACCTTTTAATCCTTCTGGAATAATCTGTTCCTCTTTCTTCCTCCATATCCCAGTTCCACCAGATCACCTTTTGTTGTTTTTGTCCTTGGACATGCTTTGAGAGCTTGTAGCAGCTTTTCTGGTGGGCTGGGTAATTGGCTGGCAGCCCTGGCTCCTTCTTCCCACGGGGCTGTACCTGGGGCTATGCTTTCTTCAGGGCGCTGCTTGACAAGGGTATTAGACTTGCAATTTAAAAGTTTTTCAGGGCTAAATCCAAACTTAGGCTTTTATGATAAATAAACAGGAATATCCTGGACTTATTTTCCCTTATTTCAAGTCCTTCATCTCTCACTGCAGCTGGCAGACCCAAAGGATTGTGCAGTTCTAAAAGAGGAAGAAAAGAAACCTGAAAAAGAGAAAATTACAGCTTGTAACCAAGGTCAGATATAGTTGTGCAGCTCCTAAAGCTGCTGCAGTATGGTCACTGAAAGCTGTGCAAGGATGCCTTTTGCAGGCCTTGAATCAGCACACATAATTTTGAGTCCCTGAAGGAAGCAACCTAGCTAATGGCACATCCATAGGGAGGTTCAGTTGGCTTCATCCAGAGCCATGAGCACATCCTGTGTTTTCAAGATGGGTACCATGCTTTGTCTCCAGCCTGGCCCTGCTGTCTCTTTGGCTTCCTCTGTCACAAGTGGCTGAAATAAGAGGATTGGAAGTGGCTCTTTAAAAGCATTTCACACTGGTGCAGGAGAGGAATAATTAGTCCATATTTCTTTTTCTGGGCTTAGCTCTTTACACAGACAGATCAATATAGAATGGAATGGAATGGAATGGAATGGAATGGAATGGAATGGAATGGAATGGAATGGAATGGAATGGACTAGACCAGGTTGGAAGAGACCTTCAAGATCATTGTGTCCAACACATCAACCAATCCAACCCACCTAAACAACTAACCCATGGCACCAAGCACCCCATCAAGTCTCCTCCTGAACACCTCCAATGATGGTGACTCCACCACCTCCCCAGGCAGCCCATTCCAATGGGCAGTATGCTTCCTTCTGCAGTTCACCTTCAAACTCATGCGTGGAGGAAATGCAGGCTCTTCTCAGAACATTGCTTGTTATATTCAGGCAAGGCTTGTAGTTATCTGAACTCCTTGGAAATGAACATTGCTTTCAAATTTAAGTATATACTAAAGTTTTTTTTCCTGCAGAAAGATGGCTTAGGGATATTGGAATTGGGAAAGTTCCCCCCCCCCCCCCATCACTCACAATTGCACTATACAAACCGAGTGACTCTGTGGTAGGCTGACTACCAGATGTGAAAATATACTGAGGTGTTCCCTTGGCTTTAGGTAAGAACACAGTGGCACTCCAGCAGCATTATGAGGACTGTCAGCTTTCTCCTGTTCTGTTCCAGGGAAAGTTTGCTGGTGAGGGAATGCATAGCAAGGAAGTTGAAAAGTTGAGGAGAGCAGCTGCACAGCTCTGTATTCACTGTGTGATAGTGCAAGAGCCAAACATGGAGGAGGAGGAAGGCAATACCCAATCCAACCCAAAAGAGAGACATTCACCCAAGGGAACAGAGAGGAGCAGAGTTATCTCAGCAGCTCATCCCACAGCTCTGCACAAGGATATAACTGCTGGACTTGAACAGGCATGGCTGTTCCCCTAAACAACACAGAAAGTTTGTCTGTTTTCCTTCTACAAATAAAACTCTGCTAGGGTCACAGTTTCTGAGGACATTACATCTCACATAGTTGTTTTCTGTGTGAGCAAAGGCAGCAGCTAGTTCTCATGCTCATTTGCGTACCTGTAAAGGATGATGGCACAGGTCTATGGCAGTTATACTGCAGACCTGCTGTATAAAAGGTCTGGGCTTAATGACAAATGATACAGTTAAATTAAGCATGGTAAATATCATCCTGATCACTTTTTGTGTTTAAAGACAGTAACTGAAAATTTGGCAAGCCTTTGAAGCTTGTACCTTGAAGTCAAAACCCAGGAAGGGCTGAGCTGTCTTGGGACTCTTCAGTGGGATCAGGAAACCAAAAAGGCACATGAGATTTGGGGTCAAATCCTGTCCCAAAGGGTTGTCTTACCTTGCTCATTGCCTTCCAGGGCCCAGGTGCTATTCTGCATCTCTTCCAATCCCATGTGCCTCCATTCACATCCCTTAGGCATCCTGTTCTAGTCTGGCTTTTTTGTTATGGGAAGGGTGTCATGCTACCACAGTCTCTTTCTGCATGCAGGGACAGCTATAATGGGTCAAATCAAAAGCCTCCAACATCATCCCAAGGCAGATTCCTAGGAAAGGGTGTAAGAACAGGGAAAGGAATAGATTGAGACAATCTCATGACTGAATGACTCAAAGGCTTCCTTAGCCAGATGTGGTGCCTTTGGAATATAGCAGCTATCCATTCAAGTTACCCAGTTTACTGAAAATAGATGAATTTTAGTGATAAAAGATCTCACAGCAATTTTCTGTGGCTCACTTGAGTGAAGAAATATCTTTTAGTTCATTTCATATCTGCTGGCTAGTCACTGCTTTATGACCCATGAAGGATGCTTGCACACCTCCTTCCTGGCACACAGGGCTTTATTGGGTCCTGCCATAGCCCCACTGTACTGGGACTGGTTTCCCTTTCTTTTGTGCTGGTTTAAGTCAGAAGTACCACAGTGAGTCTACAGAGGCTGAACAGGAAGCAGAGAGGAGAATATGGCTGTGTAGTTTCTTGGTGTACCCCTGCAATTTGGCCCTAAGTCTAACACAAGATATTTCCTTGTGTTATATCTGAAGCTATTTGGTGCCATTAGTAACAGAGTAATAACCCAGTGATCTTTCCTTTCCTGTCCAGAGGGAAAAGAAAACAGGGAGCTGAATGCAAAACTCAATTTTCAACTTCATCAAGATACTGTATCTGGTTTGGATGTTTTCTGGGGCTTCAGTTTTAGAAGTTTCCACGTTTATATCCCAAATGTCCATGCTCACCCAGAAATTCAATGAATTCAGGGAGAACGCCTGGTCTCTGAACAGCTGTTAGTTTGGGTTTGAGTGCTTCAGAGGATCTTATTAAAATAATAAATTTCCTTAGGAACTGCTACTGCAGCACTTTTATTTTTAATATTATTTTTTTTTCAGGAGGGAAGTTATGCAAGGCCTGCTGGATGGTATCAGCACATCTGGACAGCTCTAGGGAGCTTTGAGGAAAGAGGAGACAGAAAAGAAATTCAAAAGCTTGCTCAGCTTGGGGCAGGTAGTGGGGTTCTGGAGAGGGAACAACAAACTCTGCTAGCCCCAGGAGGGCCTTGCATGGCTTTCTGCTGTTTAAAAGGTCACTGAATTTGGCTGCCATCACAGAGAGCAAATAGCTGCTGATTGCCGCAGTGGGAAGGGCAAGGGCCAAGAAAATTCATCCATGATTCCAGCACTAAATGCTTGCTCCATAGCTACGGTTTGTATTTGTGCTCTCAGGGATATGCGGGGAGAGGATTAGTCCCTCCTCTTGCCTAAGGAAGAAGTATTGCACAACAGGCAGGTGTTGGATGCCTTGGAGCAGCTTCTGCTCAGTCCCACTGACAGGAAAGCCAAGGCTTGCAGCATGCAGGCGCAGCGTGGAGCCTGCTGCAGCTCTTGCACCTCAGAACTACTACTTTGCAATTGTGTCCTTTGAGTGCCTCTAGGTGCAAGCCAGAGCAGCAGCTACTTGCTTTTTAGTTTAGGCCCTTGAAGCATATAAGCATATCATCAGGTTCACAAGTCTCTGAGACCTGAGTGATTGTGCATGTGTTAGCCCCTCTGACCTCCATACTATCATAGTATCAGTCAGGGTTGGAAGGGACCACAAGGATCATCTAGTTCCAACCCCCCTGCCATGGGCAGGGACACCCCACACTAGATCAGGCTGGCCACAGCCTCATCCAGCCTGGGCTTAAACACTTCCAGGGACGGGGCCTCAACCACCTCCCTGGACAACCCATTCCAGGGCTTCACCACTCTCATGGTGAAGAACTTCCTCCTCACATCTAGCCTGAATGTCCCCACCTCCAGCTTCATTCTGGCAGATCTTCTGGCAGATCTGCTCACTTAGAGAGTCATAAAATGGTTTGGGTTGAGAAGGATCTTTAAGGGTCATGTAGTCCAAACCTTGTAGTCCAAACCTTGTAGTCAGCAAGGACCTCTTCAACTAGATCAGATTGCTCAGAGCCCCATACAATCTGGCCTGGAATTTTTCTAGGGATGGGGCATCCACCACCTCTGGGGGCAACCTGTGCCAGTGTTTCACCATGCTCATTCAAGGAAACATTCCTGAAAAGGCTGCAGGGGAATAAAGCAATTTTTTTTTTTGTTTAGGCTTCTGCACACATCTTCATGCTATAACTGTTTTTGTCAGTAATGAAACCTCTTAAAAACATAATTGGAGGTTAAATATTAATGGGCAATCTGTGTCTTCACATGTAATTAAAAACACTGATATGAAACTGCTTCTGTCCAGAAAGTTCCTGAGCTTGGCTAAACTTTCAGGGGCTGGTCATTACTCTCAGCCTTGGAGTTGCTTAAATCATGTTGATTCATAATCCTCTGCAAGAGAAAAATCAATGCTGGAGTGCTTTGCTTGTGTAACAGTGTGCATCACTGAGCCTGGAGTACCTCTTCAGTGAGATGGTACTAAGCAGTTAAAATACGTAGAGAGACTCTCCTGAATTCATTATGAATTGATTTTCATCCTTTTAATATTCTTGCTTACAAAGAAATTCCTATATAACACACTGGCCCTTTTCTTTGCCAGTTCACCTATTTCTTGGTCCTTGGAGTTGTTCCTTGGTGCTCTCCTAGTGCAAGTTGATGGAGAAAATTACAGTGGAAACAACCTGTCGATCAGATCTGCATAAACGGTGTTGTATAAACTTGTGGTGGTTTAGGAGCTAGGTGTCTTTAAGAACCACAAAGCTACAGACCTCCAGGAGGTCCAGAGTGTCCAGGAGGTGGACCAGAAAGTGTATTTAATTCCCATAAGTCCTGCATCCCTATAAAACTGGCTGCAGATTCAGTTTTCTTCCCTTTTCCCCTGCCTCTCTCTTCCCAGGAGGATGCAGAGGCTGTTATCTGTTGCAGGGGAGGCCTGATTTCAGCCGTGGCAATGCTGCCAATTAGGCCTGGTGTAGCCTAATTGGGGGCTGGAGCTGCCAAGCTGCATTTTACCTGTGTCACAGTGGTTTGCTATGGCATGAGAGAGGCATGATGGGGTTGGGACATGAAGGCCTAGGTTTGTTTGCCTGGTTTAAAGGGAAGTTTTTGGGAAAGTTTGGCTTAATGGAGTTCTGTGTTAAGCCCAGACTATGGATTTTGTGTATTTTACATGCTTTGTGCTGTTTTATGTAGTTATGAATAGCATTTCCATTTAAACATTCCAATTCTATCCAATCCTTTTGTGTGAGCATTTTTCTTTACCCCTTTTGGAAGAGGTAAAAGAGCATCTGTCTCACTCTAAACTAAGACAAAACTTGACATTAAGGTATCCACAGTTAGAAAAAGAAAGCAAATATCCTGTGCAATCATCAAAAGAAGTACCTGGTATCAGGCCTATCAGTGTGATAACAACCTGCCCCTTCTTCCTCCAGTGGCTTCAGCTGCCTTGGCCTGAACAAACAGGAGCTAGCTTCTCCACTGTTTGTGGACATAGAATCATAGAATGGTCCAGGCCAGAAGGGTCCTCCAAAGCTCATCCAGTCTGGCCTCCCCGCAGTCAGCAGGGACATCACCAAGGGCCACGAGGATGATCAGAGGGCTGGAGCAGCTCTCCTATGAGGACAGACTGAAGGAGTTGGGGCTGTTCAGTCTGGAGAAGAGAAGGCTCCAAGGTGACCTAATTGTGGCCTTCTAGTATCTGAAGGGGGCCTACAGGAAGGCTGGGGAGGGACTTCTCAGGATCTCAGGTAGTGATAAGACTAGGGGGAATGGAATGAAGCTGGAGGTGGGGAGATTCAGGCCAGATGTGAGGAGGAGGTTCTTCACTGTGAGAGTGGTGAAGCCCTGGAATGGGTTGTCCAGGGAGGTGGTTGAGGCCCCATCCCTGCAGGTGTTTAAGCCCAGGCTGGATGAGGCTGTGGCCAGCCTGATCTAGTGTGGGGTGTCCCTGCCCATGGCAGGGGGGTTGGAACTAGATGATCCTTGTGGTCCCTTCCAACCCTGACTGATACTATGATACTATGATACTATGATAACTAGATCAGGCTGCCCAGGGCCTCGTCAAGCCTCACCTTGAGTATCTCCAGGGAAGAGGCTTCAAACACAGTATCACAGTATAACTAAGGTTGGAAGAGACCTTGAGCATCACCAAGTCCAACCTATCAACACAGACCTCATGACTAGACCATGGCACCAAGTGCCACGTCCAATCCCCTCTTGAACACCTCCAGGGATGGTGACTCCACCACCTCCCTGGGCAGCACATTCCAATGACGAACAACCCGTTCGGTGAAGAACTTTCTCCTCACCTCGAGTCTAAACCTCCCCTGGCACAGCTTGAGACTGTGTCCCCTTGTTCTGGTGCTGGTTGCCTGGGAGAAGAGACCAACCCCCTCTTGGCTACAACCACCTTTCAGGTAGTTGTAGAGGGCAATGAGGTCACCCCTGAGCCTCCTCTGGGCAACCTGTTGCAGTGTTCCACCATCCTCATAATGAAGAACATCTTCCTGATATCCAATCTGCCTCTGCTCTTTAGTTTGAAGCCATTGCACCCCATCCTGTCACTGCAGGCCTCTGTAAACAGTCTCTCCCCATCCTTCCTGTAGGCCCCCTTCAGGTACTGGAAGGCTACACTTCCTCTGTTGTTTTCCAGGCAGCTTTCTGGGGATAAAGTGATATGACAGAGTTTAGTAAAAACAATTTCATAATTTTGGAACAAATCTTTTCACTCACTACTTTGCAAAAGATTAAGATGGTGAGTCATGGGCCCTCTTTAAAGAATTAACTGCATAGTTTGGGCCACATCTCCATTTGTTAGGTCTTACTCAGTTTGTGCTATCTCTTGAAGAGACTTCTACCAGAGGCATAGTTATTTTTTGCCAGTACAGCTTATCTCAGATGCATAACCTGTACCTTAGAGCCCACACTCTACAGCTATGTCTACTCCAGCTAATTTTTCTAGTGTAGCTGCATCACCCACTAGCCATGTCCCCTTGCAAACTCCATCCTTCACAACTCTATATAGAAAAATATAGTCCTGATCTGCTGTTCTGCTTTTAAATTATACTCTGCCTCAGTTCAATTTCCTAACAACCAGGAAACTTATTCTTCTCAGGTTTTTTTGACACATCAAAGAGTTGTACTTGATATACACATGGTTTATATGTATACCATGTATACCATGGGCTTAGGTCTTAGTTTGCCTATTTGTAGATGATTAAGTACAAAAATCAAGTAGCACATTTGTATGTAGCAAAATATGTTTTGGATGGGACTGATAAGCATATTTTCATGTGTTAATAGCAGTAAATATCTAGGGACTGCAAAAACCAAGAGTTCCAGTGGAAAATGTTTCAACAACAGATGATGAATCCTGCTAAAACAGTTTTTGTGCTTAAAATCATAATTAAAATTATTGTAGGCAAAGCTGCTAATGTACTGGCAAAGCCACTGTCCTCTGAGACTGCCAGATGTTTTACTGTCACTTGAACTGCAGTGTAGTGTGAAGACTGTATCTGTTCTCTGGATAAATGATTTGTTGTGTTTTCTTCTATTCTCCCATTTTTACACCCAGCCATATTTTCCCTCTCCTTGACCTGGCATATCAGCTTGTGGCTTTATATCCGGATCACAGCTGCACAGAAACACTCACAGCTTTGAGAGGTATTGCTGAGAGTCCTACCAGAGGCTCTGCTTCTCCTTGAGAGGTGAGCTTCCGCAGAGGCAGGCATCTATGGATGTTGACTTGGTGGAGCGTGTCCAGAGGAGGGCAACAAAGTTGGTGAGGGGCTTGGAACACAAGCCCTATGAGGAGAGGCTGAGGGAGCTGGGGCTGCTTAGCCTGGAGAAGAGGAGACTCAGGGGTGACCTTGTTGCTCTCTACAACTACCTGAAGGGAGGTTGTAGACAGGCAGAGGTTGGTCTCTTCTCCCAGGCAGCCAGTACCAGAACAAGAGGACACAGTCTCAGGCTGCGCCAGGGGAGGTTTAGGCTGGAGGTCAGGAGGAAGTTTTACACAGAGAGAGTGATTGCCCATTGGAATGGGCTGCCTGGGGAGGTGGTGGAGTCGCCATCACTGGAGGTGTTCAGGAGGAGACTTGACAGGGTGCTTGGTTGCATGGGTTAGTTGATTAGGTGGTGTTGGATGATAGGTTGGACGCGGTGATCTTGAAGGTGTCTTCCAACCTGGTCTATTCTATTCTATTCTATTCTATTCTATTCTATTCTATTCTATTCTATTCTATTCTATTCTATTCTATTCTATTCTATTCTATTCTATTCTATTTGTGTGCTTTAGTAAGCAATGGTATGAGATAAAGTTTCCAGCTGGAGGGGAAGGAATGCTGCTTTTCCCATCAAAAAGTGTCTACCCACCCTAGGGACTAAGCAGTGTCTAAGGTCCATTTCTGCTGACATTTTCTAACATACCAATGCTCTCCCAGGACGCAGGCAGAGGAAGCTTCCTGAGGCTTGGGGTTCTCCTCCACTCACAGGCAGTTCTTGGAAAAGCCCCAAAACCTTGGAAATTATACATGTGCTTCTCAAAACACGAGTCTTGATCCAGCATCCGTTATTTGCACAGGAAGCTATGTTCTTCTCTGCAGTTCATTGTTACTCATGCAGACTACTCTCCTTTCCTCAGTCAATTTAATGCATCAGAAGTGATGACAACTTAGGCAAGCAGCCTTCCCAGTACATGGGATTTTTTTCTAAATAAGATATAAAGAGACATCATTTTAGGCCTCTGTTCTCTGGCAATTGCTCATGTGCTGCATTCTTAATGAGCAGGCTAGGGAGCTTTCCCCCACCTCTATCTTAATATAAAGGAAGTGTTTAACACAGCCTTTTTCTTTTCAGTGATGCATAAAGCAACATATTTGCTAATTAATACACATGTCAGATTATTTTTATCATTGCAATTTGTCTCCCTGTGGAATTTGTTAACATGTTGCTGGCTATTTTCTTCCTTCACATGAAAATGAATCTACTGGGTATCACAGTGCTCAGTTATTATGACTTTTTTTTTTTCTATGAAAGACTTAAATTGCATCTGAGAAATACAAATTACAGGGCCTAATGCTGCCCCTGAGATTTTAATTTAATACACAAAAGGAGCTGCTCACTCCCTGCTGAGGTCATTACATGAAAATACTTTTTCTAGCAAACAGAGTAATTGGGACCACTGGAGCTTGTTTTCCCCACCCCCCTCAAGAAAAAAGGATGGGTCAGTTTTGGCTGCCTCTAGTAGTTTATACATTTTCTGAGTGATCATGTCTAAGATGAGTTCTGTTGCTGTTTCTGTACAGAGCAAAGAACTCATGAGAGCTCCTGTTCATACCAAAGGTGTTGCTCAGGACAGTGACTTCTCCTTTCACCATTACGACATGGAGGAAACCACTGAGGTCCAGGTCTCCATAAGCCTGAGTGCCCAAACCATGATGCCAGCCTCTCGTCCCTGTGCTACAAAACCCCTCCAAAAGGTACATAATAATAATAAAAGAATAGTGGGTCAGTGAAAAAGAGAGTGCTGTCCCAGGAGGCTGTCCATGACATAGGTTCCTGGAGGGATTCATGGCCAAGGTGGTTGGCTGCCATTGAACAAAGTCATAGAGCCAATCCCATCTGCTTTTCCCTCATGACTGCTCTGCAGTGACCTGAACTTTAGGGCCAGGCAGCCTGAGGCAGATCCAGAAGAGTCCTCATACGCTCCTTGAACTCCAGGACAAACAAACGTGCGCTGAGGTCATCCCCAAGTTATGGCAGCATGGGAGTCAGAGGGATCTTGGCAGGTCAGGCCATAGGGTCAGGGAAGATGATTCCACCAGAATCCTCAGTGACTCAGCTCCTGTGTGTGGTTAAAATTTAAATACTTGCATAAGTGGTTTACTGAACCCATGCCAGAAACATCAGTGTCTTGCAGGACTGAACCCATTAATTCTCACTCTCTGAGAAGTGAGGGAGGAACAGACAATCAGGAAACTAAACAGCTTTGGACTGTTTGATACAATGAGAAGGGCAAATTCCAAAGCTGAGGAGCCCTCACGTGCTTTCGTAAAGACAAAAAAACCCAAGACAAGTGAAGTTGAAGGTGTCCATGCTGCAACTGTGCTTGGGGCTGTGGTAACCATAACTTTGCAGGGGTGCAGGATATTTTTGCATAACAGAGCAAGCCACGAAGAAGTTACCCATTGTGCCCGTTTGTAAGCACAGATTACCTCTATTGCTGGTGTGAAATTCAGGCTCTGATTTCTAACTTGAGAAAAACTTTTCCAAATACTCTTTTCCTCCTCAATCTCCTATTGAAGAACAAAGCACTCAGGAGACCGGGCAGCTAAGAGGCATGCTCACTCCCCAAGTGCCACTAAACATCTTTAATAGAAACAGATGATAACAAGTATACTAAAAACAAGAATAAAAATACACCTCAAACAAAAGCAATGTACTTGCTGAACAAGGCTCTCAACCACACAGGTTTCTCCCAGTGGGGAGAGGCTCTGAGAACAAACAGACGACACTTGCTCATCATGTCACTTAACTGCACGGCTGAAAAGCACTCAGATCTGATGGGGATGGGGATGCCACCGTAAGACCCTCTGCAGAACAGAAACGCTGTGCAGCAATAAAGGCTTTCACAATGGCATAGATGGAACTACTATTTCCCCCCAGGGTTTTAGTCACTGAATTCTTTCAGGAGCCATTTAATTATTCTGTTTTATTTCTGCTCAATCTGTATAGGAAATCTTAGTAAAAGGACTGATCATTTTGACAAGGTTCCTCAGGGAAACCTCGAGAAAATAGCTGTAATTTCTTCCCCATATAACTCACAAAGAAAAACAGCAGAAGAAATAAAGGGGTAATAATAGGAAGGAGAAGATTATCTTTTAAAAGCAACTGCTTGATACCAATGCACAGTGATTGTATTGAATGTCATAAACATAGATTTACAAGTGACATGGAGAAGGCTGAGGTTCTCAATGACTTCTTTACCTCAGCCCTCACTGGCAAGGGCTCCAGCCACACTCCCAGAATAATGGAAGATAATGGCAGGGGCTGGAAGAAGGAACTGCCCATTGTGAGTGAAGATCAGGTTCGTGACCATCTGAAGCACCTGAAAGTGTTCAAGTCCATGGGACCCGATGGGTTACACTCATGAGTGCTGAGGGAAGTGGCAGATGAGGTTGCTAAACCCCTCTCTACTATATTCCAAAAGTCTTGGCAGTCCAGGCAGGTCCCCACTGACTGGAAAAGGGGAAACATAACTCCCATTTTCAAAAAGGGAAAGAAGGATGACCCAGGGAACCATAGGCCAGTCAGTCTCACCTCTGTGCCCTGTAAGATCATGGAGTAGATCATTTTGGAGGCACTGCTGATGCAGAAGAATAACGAAGAAGTGATTGTGTACAATCAGCATGGCTTCACCAAGGGCAAATCCAAAAAAGGTCTGACAAACCTGGTGGCCTTCCATGACAAGGTCACAACATTAATAGATGAAGGCCAAGCAATTGACATAATTTACCTGGACCGGAGCAAAGCCTTTGACGCTGTCCCACACCACATCCTGGCCTCCAGGTTGGTGCAGTATGGGTTTGATGGACGGACCGTTCAGTGGATAAAGAACTGGCTTGATGGCTGCACCCAAAGGGTGGCTGTCAATGGGTCTATGTCCAACGGGAGGCCAGTGACAAGTGGAGTCCTTCAGGGATCAGTACTGGGATCAGTCTTGCTTAATGTCTTTGTTGGCAACATGGACAGTGGCATTGAGAGCACCCTCAGCAGGTTAGCTGATGACACTAAGACGTGGTGCAGCAGACATGCTGGAGGGAAAGGGTACCATCCAGAGGGACCTTGACAGGCTGGAGAGGTGGGCCCATGACAGCCTCATGAGGTTCAACAAGACCAAATGCAAAGTCCTGCATCTGGGTCGGCCAAGCTGGGCAGTGACTGGCTTGAGAGTAGCCCTGGAGAGAAGGAGCTGGGGGTACTGGTGGATGAGAAGCTCAACATGAGCCACCAGTGTGCACTTGCAGCCCAGAAAGTCAACCACATCCTGGGCTGCATCAAGAGAAGCATAGCCAGCAGGTTGAGGGAGAAGATTCTCCCCCTCTACTCCTTTCTGGTGAGACCCCACCTGGAGTACTGTGTCTGGTCCTGGAGCCCCTATTACAAGAGGGATATGGACGTGCTGGAAGGTGGCCAGAGAAGGGCCACGAGGATGATTGGAGGGCTGGAGCTCCTCTCCTGTGAGGACAGGCTGAAAGAGTTGGGGCTGTTCAGTCTGGAGGAAAGAAGGCTCTGTGTAGACCTAATTGTGGCCTTCCAGTATCTTAAGGGAGCCTACAAGAAAGCAGGGGAGTACTTTTTAGGGTGTCAGGTAATGATAGGGGGAATGGAACAAAAATAGAAATGGGTAGATTCAGATTGGATGTTAGGAACAAGTTTTTCACCATGAGGGTGGTGAGACACTGGAACAGGTTGCCCAGGAAGGTGGTGGAAGCCCCATCCCTGGAGGTTTTTAAGGCCAGGTTGGATGTGGCTCTGAGCAACCTGGTCTAGTGTGAGGTGTCCCTACCCATGGCAGGGGGGTTGGACCTAGATGATCCTTGAGGTCCCTAACAATTCTATGATTCTATGATACTTAGGGAAGACATGAGGAAATGTCATGAGGAAAGAGACTCTTACAGCTAAAATAAAATTAAGACTGGCATGCTGACCCCTGATCTCTTGACCCAAGTGGTCCCACCTTTCTTCCTATCCTCTGTGGCCAGAGGTGGTGGTTGGAAGGGACCTCAGGGGATCCTGGAGTCCAACCCATCTGCTAAAGCAGGTTCACCTAGAGCACAGGACCTAGGATCTAGATGCATAGGTTGCACAGGATCATGTCCAGGTGAATTTTGAATCTCTCTACCAAGAAGGAGACTCCACAACCTTCCTGACCAGACACACTCCTGGCTCTGATGACACCTTCCATCTTCCAGGCACAAGGATACTGATATTTTAAGCTTCTGCCTGCCACCAGTGGTATTTTCTCACAGACCTGTTCCCATGCCCCTACTGTACAGCTTTGTGTTACTGTCTGGGGGAAGCTGAATGGGGCTCCTGCTAAGCCTGGGAGACGTGCTACCTTCTGCTGGTGAAGAGGAAACCCCATCTGGCAATTATTAGTATCTTTTCTCACAAAAGAGCTTCCCTTATGCCTTCAGCATCAAGGCACACTCTATATTTTTAAACTGCTTAAGAGCCCGCAGTGGTCCCTACTGCAAAACAGAGCTCAGTCATATTTTGTCATCTATACTTCTTTGGATACTTCTGGGTCCTGAAGCTTCAAAGACTCATGTTGCTGAACTTCAGTCTTAGCAGCATTGAGTTGTCCCTTTGACCTGATACACTCCTAATTTTATGGTTTGTGATTGAGTTGGTGACCATTTCCCTGATATCTCAGTGGCACTACTTGCAGTGTGTCAGGCACATAAATCATGGCAGGTTTCAGACTTGGACTTTAGAAGAGAAATTCTCCCCTAGAAAATCTGCTGAAAATAATCATCTGGGTCCAGCTCCTAGCAGGGGATAGTGGTGACAGAGAGCTTTGAGAGCAGTAGTGGCTCAGTGTCCAACACATATACCTTTAGGTGATACATCATTCCCCCCTGCCAGGCAGCCAGCCACAGACTGGGATCTTAAAAGTAAACTCCTGTCCCATAAGTTCATATGCTCATAAATTTTACAGCCACAAGGAGCATTAGGAGTCTCTACTCTATCTTTTGTTTAATACAAGCCAAAGAGTCTCATTCAATAAATTCTTCATCAAGCTCAGCAGTTTTGACTGAACCATGGAGAAAGTTATCCAAATATTGACATAAGACTGAAAGGAATGAAGAACATCCCATATTAAACTGTTCCCATATTGGCTATGGACCCTAATTTCCCTTCCATCCTTGTAACAACACATATCTTACACTTAACACTTAAACTTCCAGCTTTTGCTTTTTGCTTCTTCTTTATTCTTTCTCAGATTAATTAGCCCTTTTCTCCCCCCACAAAACCCCTTATTTGGGCTTTTCCTTTCATAGCTTGGTTTTCCAAACTACCAGCAGCTATTCTTCTCTCTACTTTTACTTGAGCAGACTGCTTTTGTTGCAAAAAGCTTATTTATTTTTTATTTCATACCATTTTGTTTTAACGTGGGAGGCCCTGGAGAGCTGAAAAAGAACCTCTCAGGGGAGATAGAGCTGCCATTTAGATTGTATGGAACTGTTTGTGATAGCTGTTCTGATACATGAGCCTGGCATAATAGCCAGATGGGGGTTGGTCTCTTCTCCCAGGCAACCAGCACCAGAACAAGAGGACACGGTTTCAGGCTGTGCCAGGGGAAGTTTAGGCTCGAGGTGAGGAGAAAGTTCTTCATGGAGAGAGTCATTTGCCATTGGAATGTGCTGCCCAGGGAGGTGATGGAGTCACCATCCCTGGAGGTGTTCAAGAGGGAATTGGATGTGGCACTTGGTGCCATGGTTTAGTCATGAGGTCTGTGGTGACAGGTTGGACTTGATGATCTTTGAGGTCTCTTCCAACCTTGGTGATTCTGTGATTCTGTAAGCATGCAGATGCTTAGCTTGAACACTGATCTTCAGCTGAGGCTCTGGTGCTCAGCCCCACTTGCATTGGTTGCAGCTGTCTGGCCATGGACCATTGTGACCCTGATCCTAAAGCATGGGCTGGTATCTTGGTTTGAATTTGGACCTCTGGCTGTGGTGGACCTGTCCAGTGATGTAGACTCTGGGCTGTTCCCCTGATCCTGCCCTGTTCTTGGAGTTGTAGGACCCATTTCTTGTCCACCCATGAAGCCCCAACCCCATTGTCTTGATGTCGTTCTTGCCTTGCTGTTCCGTGGCATAGTTCAAAGAAAAACCTGTAGAGCTGCAGGCACCCGGTTTTGTGTAGAGGGTATGTGCAGAGCAATAGAGAAAAGCTCTAACTCCATTATGGGCACAGTGCTGAAACCCTGACATGACTTAAAAAAAAGGCAATTAACTTTCTAAATATACCCTCTGATCTCCACTTTTTCAACATGAAGCAAATGGTGCTTTGCTTTGTTTATACTAAGCCAAATCCTTTATGCAGAATGGTACTTGTGCTCTGTTATCCAATGTCTGAAGAGACAATAAAAAATGAAGTTCAGTGCTGTTGGCCATCAGCAATGAGGACTGGAACACAAAGGCAGAGTTTTTCTCTGGCATCTTCTTTTATCTTTATGGAGAAATGTATTTTAGAGAGTGACAGGATACATAAACTGTGGTTAAAAATGCCTTTTAGTCAAGATTTTGCATTCTAAAGAGGAGAGAAAGAAGGTGGCAATGAAACTGTTAAATCCATAGATGCCAGATTTCTCTTGGGCTGGTTACAGCTCATCCTGTGTGTTCTTGACATTCTGTTCAAAAAGCGTAGAGACACCCTAAAAATCAAGGCCAGGGTTTTGCTATTACAATTGCTGCTTTTGAAGAATTAAAATACAGAGCTGGAATGAGAGCAAATGCTGATTCCAGAGTTACACTGTAGTGACTGGGCTATAGGAGCTGTGCTTGGGCATCCTGGACTGAGGTCATCCCTGTTCAATATTAATTCTCAACACGGGAATTTTATTGCTAATATTTTACAATGCAGAACTCTGCAAAGGAGAAAGAGAAAGCAATTATAAGAGAGGCATATACTATATAAAAGGGACAGAAGCCTGGGGCATGACTGCTTCTACAGCAGGCAGCTGCAGGGTCTTCTACATAGGCAACAGCAGTAAGAAGCTCCCCTTCTTGTGATGCTGCAGATCATAGACTCATGGAATCACAGAATCATTTTGCTTGGAAGAGACTCTTAACATCGAGTCCAACCATTACCCCAGCACTGCCAGGTCACCACTAAACCACATCCCTCAGCACCACATTTACACATTTAAATCCCTCCAGGGGTGATGACTCCACCACTTCCCTGAGTAGCTTATTCCAGGGCTCGGCAACCCTTTCAGTGAAGAAATGTCTCCTACTAGCTAACCTAATATCCCCTAGGTCCCCTTGCTTCCTCCCCTAATATCCCCCAGGTGGAGGTTGGTCTCTTGGGCAATCAGCAAGAGAACATCGTCTCAAGCTGCGCAGGGGGAAGTTTAGGCTTTATCTTAGAAAGAAGTCCTTCACAGAAAGAGAGAGAGAGATTGCCCATGGGAATGGGCTGCCCAGGGAGGTGGTGGGGTCAGCGTGCCTGGAGGTGTTTAAGAAAAGACTGGATGACGCACTTAGTGCCATGGTCTAGTTGATTAGTTAGGGTTGGGTGATCAGTTGGACTCGATGATCTTGGAGATCTCTTCCAACCTGCTTGATTCTGTGATTCTAAAGTCACCGGAAGTCTCCCAGGGCAAGGGCTCCTGCGCGACCGACTGCGCCGGGGGAGCCTTCCTGAAGCGGCCAGCGCGCGGCCACGGGGCGAAGGTGCAGGCGGAGGGAGGGAGCTTGCCCCTGCCGCACCGCCTGGGGCGGGAAGCGTGAGCCCTCCCCAGCGGCGGCTCTGGCTCGGAGCAGGCGGGGACCAGAGCGGCGGCAGGTAAGCCCCCGGGGTAGCTGCCATTTCAGCCAGGTGATACTGGTGTGTGGCGTGGCCAGGTGAGTGAGCTGCCTGGTGGTGAGAAGTGCTACGGACTATGAGAGGGAGGTGGAGCCACAGTCTGAGGCAAAGGCGGCAGATACCGTCTCCAGAAGAAGCGGAGGGTCCCTTCCCCTCTTGCCACCGGACAGAAGGGGGACTCAAGAAGCGGGGAGGGGGGAGTAGAAACAGGTCCCTGCGCAGGGCAGCAGGTGAGTCCTCTCCCAGCCTCCCTTACCTTCCCAGTTGCCCTTACACAACGATATGGCGCTCTGGGACTTGAGGGCCAGGCACATGGGGATGTAGAAAGAGATCCATCCACGGAGTTGCTTAGGGTGAGTCAGGCTCATGCGCTGTGTCTGCCTCAGTTAAGGGAAAAAACCGAGACTAGTTGTAGGTGATTTTCTTCTGAATGGCACTGAGGGCTCAATCTGCCAGCCAGATGCATTCCACAGGGAAGCCTGCCACCTCCCTGGGACCTGGCGTAGTTATAAGGAAACTCCCTGGTCTGGTCTGGCCCTGGTTAGGCAGGTTGGCAGTCATGACGTTGTGGAGAGACCTTCCAAAGGGGTCGAAAGGGACTTCAGGGCAATTGACTGAATGATCAGGAGCACAGGTAGTGTTTTCCACAATCCCTTCGGTGGCTGGGAGGAATACTGAACAGGAGTAGACACATGGCTCAGGGGCTGGTGCTGTTGGAGCTTTGGTTTCTTTGTTCGTGGGGAGGCTTACATGGCACCAGGCCTGCTGGCCACAGATAGAGTCCAGCTATCTCAAAGGGGAAATAGGATTCTTACCCATGAATTGGCAGGGCACATTGAGAGCTTTAAGGTTTGATGGGGGAAGGAGGTAAAAATATCCTCACTAGAGATGAGCCTAGGAGTGGCATGCCAATGAAATTGATAGCCTAGCTCAAGTGCATCTACACCATGCACTTGAGCTACGTGTGCGTCATGGGCAGGAGGAACTTGAAGCTGTTGTGCAGCAGGATAGCTATGACTTAGTCTCCATCACAGAAACTGGGATGACTGTCATGACTGGTGTGCTGTGATGGGTGGCAGTAAGCACTTCTTGCTCCTCTTGCTTCCTCCCATACTCTGCCTCTCTGCTTAGGAGCTCACCTAGCAACTCAAACAGTTCCTGGCCTTTAATCCCAGGTTATATGCAGTTTCCACTCTATCTGTTGGCGTTTTCACACTGATGGGCATCTGCACCAGACTTCTTGCCTTTCCCAGGACCCTAGCCCATCACCATGGGGGCAATTCTTCATCATGCTGTTCACAGCTCCTACAAATAACTGCAAATTCCAGGCCTGTCCTCCTTTCCCTCCTCTTTATCTTCCCCATCCCCTTGCTTCTTTTCCTGGCAGAACTAATTCCATGTGGTGCTTCTCAAAATGAAAATCTGGTCTCTTTGTGGTCTGAGATTATCCCTAAAATGACTGGAGGAGAAGATTGTACAGATTCCTTTTGGCTTGCTTGAACCCAAAGGAGGGCCTTTTCCTCCTGCTGAATTTTAAAATAGAGCTATCTGGTTTTGGTATACTCATCCTGCCTGACTTAATGAGCCATTCTCTTCAAATACTTCACATTAACATGTTTATCTGTTTGTTTGCCTGGCTGGGCTCTTTAAAAAGTGTGCCTTTGGTTCAGGTGCTCCCAGCAGATGGTTGCTCTGCCAGACTGCAGGGAGCCTTCCGTTCATTGCAGCTGTGTCCTCAAATTATCCTCCTTGACTGATTGCTTTTGGGGCAATTGCTCAACTGCAATAAGCAGGAACTTAGATAAATTGGACATTTTTCTCTCTCCATGCCTTGGAGAGGCTGGAGTCAGTCTCTCTCTTAGCAGTTTTGTTTCTGTGGTAATAACTGAAAATCCCAGCAGGTGGATTATTTAAGTGTAGAAGTTAGACTAAGATATTCTGCTGATTTAGGATGTGACTGGGAAAGCTGAGGTAAGAGGTGCAGGGGACACTGAAAGGTTTGGGGGATAGCCTTAAAAGAAGGGGTGGGCAGTGAGCTGATGTTCTGTAGGTTTGATTTTAAACAGGCCAACCCTGTCCTTGCCAGAGCAAGGCTGTCTGGTCTGCCTTATTTTGGCTCTTCAATGAAGCCTGTTGCCAATGTCATAGAACTGTTTTGCAGTTTAGGCCTTTAAGATCATCATCTTAAAGGCAGAGGCCTTTAAGATCAAGTCCAACCGTTAACCCAGCACTGCCAGGTCACCACTGAACCCCAACCCTCAGCACCACATCTACACATTTTTGAAATTCCTCCAGGATTGGAGACTCCACTGACTCCACCGCTTCCCTTTCTGTGACTGCTGCTAGAAGATCTGCACCTGCAGGGCTTTTCTTGTTTTTCCCCTGTATTGGGGCATAAACTTGGGTTTTGACTGAGGTAGCAGCTGCAAGTATGCAGGCAGTGGAAATAAACCCATCTACGGTAGCCACACTGTTGAATGCTTCCTGGGAAATTGGATTAGCACTTAAATGTTGTGTGACAAAGCTTTATGTTCCAGGTTTTGTAAATGCTCTCAAAGAACAGAAAAAAAATTCAATCACTTGATAAACTCTTCCTGTGTCATTTGGGGACAATTACAGTATTGCCAGATTAATTACAGTGTTTCTACAACGCTCTCTTCTGATTCTGCTATTAAAACACAGCAGAAATCAGGGTCTGTTTTGACCTTTATTCACAGCCTCCTGTTAGAGTGACTTTGACAACAGAACCCTATTTGTCACATTTTACTTGTACTTTAATTTTATTATTAACAGATTAATGAAGCTGGTAATGGGTTTCCCGATGCTCCCTTTGCAAAAGCAAACTGTGTCCCTTCCTTGCATCAATCTGCTGTCAGCAGATGAAGTGCCTTTGCAAAATGCTATTAACTGTTACCAGAAGCAATTAGTCAAAATAGCGAATCAGCTTCAAAAGGAGAGACTCCAGATACCCTCAGTGCATTAGGAAAAGAGCATTAGCAGGATTGAGTCTTGCTAGCAGAGACAAGCTTTAGGCCCTTCAGTAGGTGTCTGGGTTAATGATACGTAGAAATGCAAATGGATCAGACTTGAATTTGCTTGAAGGAGCAATGCCAGATTTAAAGAAGAAAAAAAGGACAATCACTTTCTGGTGTCATTAACACCAGTCCCTGTTGTGCCAGAAATACCCACACTCTGTTGTAAGATACTCACTCTGCTCCAGCCTTTAAAATCCATGAATGAAATCCTGGCCCTCTTGAAGGTAGTAGGAGACTATTCATGACAACACCGAGGCCAGGTTTTGTCTTAATTTTGTGGCCCAAACAATTATTTGGAAAGTATTCTTTTCTTGGGTGCATTAAGAAGTATTCTTTTCTTGGGTGCAGTATTGCTGTCTACAACTACCTGAAGGGAGTTTGTAGACAGGCAGGAGCTGGTCTCTTCTCCCAGCCAACCAGCACCAGAACAAGAGGACACAGTCTCAAGCTGCACCAGGGGAGGTTTAGGCTGGATGTTAGGAAGAAATTCTTCACAGAAAGAGTGATTTGCTATTGGAATGGGCTGCCCAGGGAGGTGGTGGAGTCACCATCACTGGAGATGTTTAGGAAGAGACTGGATAGGGCACTTGGTGCCATGGTTTAGTTGACTAGATAGTGTTGGGCGATAGGTTGGACTCAGTGATCTTGAAGGTCTTTTCCGGTCTGGTGTGGTCTATTCTATTCTAATCAATATGTAGAGATACCCATCACTGGAAGTGTTTAACAAGACTGGATGAGGCACTTAGTGCCATGGTTTAGTTGATTAGATGGGGGATAGGTTGGACTTGATTATCTTGAAGGTCTTTTCCAACCTGGTTTATTCTGTATTCTGAAGTATGAGTGTCAAGAGGATGGAGCCATTGGTGTCCAGTGATAGTGCAAGGGGCAATGGGCACAAACTGGAACTCGGGAGGTTCCACCTGATCATGAGGTAAAATGTCTTTCCTCTGAGAGGGACAGAGGACTGGAACAGGCTGCCCAGAGTTGTTATGGAGTCTCTTTCTCTGAAGCAATTCCAAACCCTCCTGGACATTGCAACCTTGGGCAACCTGCTCTGGGTGATCCTAATTTAGCAGGGGGTTGGATTAGATGGTCTCCAGAGGTCCCTTCTGATCCCTACCATTCTGTGGTTCTGTGTTTTCCTTCATCCTCCAAAGCATGAAAGTACATCCTCTTCTCAGATGGCTCAATTTTCTATGTCACTGCCAGAAACTCACAAGATAATTGTTAGAGGGACATGTGCAAACCCAGCTCTAGCTTGATTCCCCCTGGATGTAGCACCTCATTATGCAGCTTTATTGTCTGGTCAGTGCTCCAGAGTGAGGCTGACTACTGCATTATTGTACACACAAAATGAACAAAATGTGCTCAATAAATGGTGCCTAAGAGGATAAAGGAAAAATTTGAACTCTTTTGAGGCACTAACTAGCACCTGGTTAAAAATCCAGCAGCCGCTCACAGCTGCCAGGGAGGAGGCAAAGCACCAGCTACAATATCCTACATGCCCATTGGTATTTGAAGCCTATGTTCTGGCATGCCTGCCTGACTCCTGCAGACTGCTTTCCATATGGGACAGACCAACAACCTAAGGGAACCTTACCAATGTCTACAAATACCTGAAGGGTGGCTCTCAGGAGGATGGAGCCAGTCTCTTTTTAGTGGTACCCAGTGATAGGATGAGGGACAATGGACATAAACACAATCACAGGAGATTCCATCTCGACGTAAGAACTTTTTTACTGAGAGGGTGATGGAGCACTGGAACAGGCAGCCCAGAGAGGCTGTGGGGTGTCCTTCTCTAGAGATCTTCAAAACCCATCTGGACATGTTCCGGTGTGACCTGTCTTAAGTGGTCCTGCTTTGCAGGGTGGTTGGACTCAGTGATCTCTTCAGTCCCTTCCAACCCCTATCGTTCTATGATTCTATGAAAAACTGCCCCTCTTCTTCCTCTGAAGTGTTGGAAACCATCAGTTCTTATTGCCAGTGTGTTACTAATTGCACATGTAATGCATCCATAGGAGAAGGTAGTGAAAACAACAAAAATACCAAAAACTATGTAAAACAAAGAGATGAACCATTTGTCCTTAGGGCTGTATGTCAAGGCTGCTATCTTTAGGCAGAAGGTGAATCTTTTTCATGTTATTTGGCCCTTGTTCCTCCAAACCCAGTCCCACCTCCCTTGAACGGTTGCGGTGGCCCTGGTGGCTGCCCCAGCCAGGAGAGCTGCAGCAAGGGATGAATTTTGGGCTCAGTTCATATGCCTCTCACAACTGGGCCACGTGCTGATACTCCCGTATCAGGATTTTTTTGAGGGCAGAGAACAACTCAGAACAACTTGCTGACTTTTTTCCTCCAGGAAAACATCAACAGCTGAATCCCACCCAGAGACTTGGACGAACTACACTGGATAAAATAACATTCTTAATTCTGCCAGAACTTCACTGATCAAGAATATGCAGATCTAATGATTTTGGTGAGTATATTCCTGCTGGGTATTCGTCCCTCCTTTGCCTTCAAATCATCATTCACACTACATCAAGTTAAGCATGCTTCTTTTCCCCTCCAAGTACAGAAGGTTAATAGAAATGTTAGAAGTCTAGGACCAAAAGCCTCATAGAGTCCACTCTAAGCTGCAAGATCAGCACATTTTATCTCTCTTTTAGATGGGCTTAATGAGAGAAAAAGGACAGTCCTTTGGCCCTTCATTCAGCTATTTCCACTGAGTGGAAGAACAACTTCTTGAAAAAACACAATATATTGTTCAACCACTCCCATAAAAATGGTCTCTCTGACTATCCAAACATGTTGCCCACTGTTTTAGGTGAAACAGCTCTTATTCTTCAACATAAGGCTTAAAAGGCATCCACTAAAAGGAGAGTCTTTTTAGAAGACTAATGATTTGTGCAATCTTCAACATCAAAATGCTACTGAAATACTTCAGCTGCTTTATCAGACAAAACCTGTGTTCACAGATTGCAAGGGGGGAAGACACTGTTAAGATAATCTAGTTTGACCTCCTGACCTTAGCTTTTGGCATTTCACTGGTGCAGGATCTTTTCAGTTGTTCATTTAGCTAAATGGAAACCTGAATAAACCCATCAAGAATGCAGCAGAATGCATAAACTTGAAAATAACCCAGACCACATGTTTTTGTGTTCCTTTAATTCGTGTGCAAGGCTTAACTGGATTGCACCAAGTCCTCCACTGATGTAGTCGGTGCAGCTCTCGCCGAAGCTTAACGGATGTTATTTCCCCATCAGATGAGGATCAAACCTGAAGAGTTTCCAACTGCAAGAGAGAATTAAGTAAGTACAAAAGTGCAAATACTTAGAAGGGATAATTTGTAGAAGACTGGGTAAATTTCCAGTGTCTCTATCATTTTTTAGTCTCTTTGCCTTTCTACTGGTTCTTTTGTAACAAGTGCTTAGGATTCTGTTCCCCATGCCAGGAGGAAGAAGCTGGGATGCAGTTCTTTGTGTGTGTCTTTTCTAATCTGCTTGAGCTGTCTGGTGTCTTCATAGCTAATACATTCTGGATCTTTAATCAGAGTTTGAGGATGTTGTATGGAGGAACAACCATTCACAGGAAAACAAGATATCCACAGGGGTGCCAGTTAGCCAGTCCAGCAGAATCAGTCAGCATTAGGTGTGTGAGCTCCTGCTCTGAAATGCTGTAAGTAAGAAAGAGTTGTAAATTATTATAGGTATGGGAATAAACAGAGAAACACAGCTTAAACCTCTAAGTGTCAAAAATGGTTTCTGAACCACCCACTGGGTAGAACAAAACTGTCTGGTGTGCAGATGAAAACATGCTCCTTGACTGTGTTTGCAAACCAGGGACACACCTAATGCTGGGTAACTGGGCTGAAGAACGAGGATGATGCATTTCTGGGCTTGGACAGCCCAATGGCCTGGTCGCAGGACGATATTCCCCTTGGCTTGCACTGTCTTGCAGCCTGGTTTCTTGCTCTCTGTCTTGGTTTTGTTTCTGCCAACAACTGCCTGCAGCTGGCCTAGGCTAAAGCGTTGGATGGGGACGCACTTTTTAGCAGGGTCTGTTGTGACAGGGCAAGGGGTGATGGTTTTAAACTAAGAGTGGGGAGATTTAGACTAGATCAAAGGGGAAAATTAGGGTGGTGAAACACTGCACCCAGAGAGGTGATAGATGCCCATCTCTGCAAGCATTCCAGGTCAGGTTGGACAGGGCTCAGCAGCCTGATCCAGTTGAAGATGTCCCAGCTTACTGCAGGAGAGTTGGACTAGATGACTTTTAAAGGATTCTTCCAACCCAAATTATTCTATGATGCTATGATTTTCAGAATGAAGCCCTTATGATTGTATTGTCTCAAGGGTGTGATTTCTCTGCACACAGTGTGCCTGAGGCATGAAGAGCTTCACAGAAACAAACTGCCTTGCTAGGTCCTGTGGAGGAAAGCCAGGTGCCAGAAGGGCAGCAGCCCAGGCTGGGGAGATTTTGAGTATTAGCAGGAAAAAAGCTGTAGCAGTTTCCCATTCAAATGGAGAATTTTAGTTTCATGTCAAAATTCCTTCTGATTTGTCAAAAATTTCTGTCAAAAGGTGCCTTAAAAGGCACCTTTCATTTTGACTTGATATGCTTTGGTCATAAAAGATGGGAAGGGAGAAGTTTCAAGTGGTGCCTTTCCACTTAGCTGCTTCAGGTCTGGGTAGTTCCTGTTGATGGTGCCTAACTCCTGTTTTAAAACCTACACCTGCACCAGGCCCCATGCAGAGTAAAATCACTATTGGTGCACCATGGTCCTCTCCTCCTGGGATGCAATTTGATGTTTGTGGTGATGCTCCCTCTGAGCTGGTCCCTTACTGCACATACACATTGAAAAACCATTTCTGCCTCACCCAGGCATCCCAGGGAAAGCCCCCACAACACTGGAACTGCTGCTGCTGGGAAGGGGATGAGCACTGTGGAGACCAGTGGGGTGTGAACTCCTGGATGCATCTGGAGCAGTGAGTTGCTGGGGTGGTGAATGACTCTTAATGGCCAATGATATTCATAGAATGGTTTGGATTGGAAGAGACCTTTAAAAGTCATCTAGTCCAACTTCCCTGCAGTCAGCAGGGATATCTTCAACTAGATCAGGCTGCTCAGAGTCCTGGCCAGCCTGACTTGAAGTGTTTCCAGGGATGGGGCATCTACCACTTCTCTGGGCAACCTGGCACAGTGTTTCACCACCCTCATTGTGGAAAATGTCTTCCTTATATCTAGCCTGAATCTCCCCTCCTTTAGTTTAAAATTATTGCTCCTTGTCCTGTTGCAACGGGCCCTGCTAAAAAGAATGTCCACATCTTTCTTCTCGGCCCCTAGGCCTTTCTATACCAAAAGGCTGCAATAAGGTCTCTCCTGTGCCTTCTCTTCTGCAGGCTAAACAACCTCTACTCTCTCAGTCTTTCAGACTGCTGTATGTGAGATGCAGCTGTCACCTTTGTCAAATGTTTTGCTTCTCATCAGGAGGAATCCAACCATCAGTTAGTTATGTGTCAACATTAAACCACCTTATAGGTGAGTGGCCTGCAACTGGGACTTCTGAAGCCCAGAGGGCTGTTGTAGCCACACTGACTAAACATAAAAAGGGAACTGCTAGGAGTATGTGACTGTACAAACAGCCTTCAGTTAGCCTGCTTCTAGCACAAGTGCTTTATGCATGGTAATGGCTTTTAAATACACTGAAGAGTACAGACGCAAAACCAAACAGGCCTTAACATTTGACCTTATTGGGGAAAACAAGCCTACTATTACCAAAGAAAACTAAGCATGCCTGGCTAATTGACTCATCTTAGACAAGTTTTGTTTCCATGGCTGAACTGCAGGAATGTAAAGTCTTGCCATCTCCCAGCCAGCGTGGTTTCCTTAGATCTCGCATGGAGTCCTCAAAATCACCAGCCACCTCCTAACATTTTGACTAGTCTGGCCAGTATAGAGAGGAGAAGTGGAGGGACAAACGTGACACCAGCAACATCTTTGCTGTAAGGATTTTTTTTTTCTTTCTTTTTTTTTTTTATTCAGCATTTTTGGAACATAACTTGAACATCAAATCAGTTAATTACATGCTGCTACATCCTTGTTGCTGTCTGCTCATCCACCCACGGACATTCCTCATAAAATTACCTAATAATGTGAAGTATTTTAAAGTATCTTGGTTTTTATCCTAAGCCAGCAATAGAGGTAGCAACCCAGTGTCTACACCTAAGCCAGTGGTCTCATCCTCAAAGACAGAAGGTGTAAATGGGCTTGTATGTGGTGTAAGTCTCTGGGTTTTATGTAGCATTAAAATTGGCCATCCATAGGTGCTGAGACCCTAAGCAAAGAAAAATTCCTTAAGATGTGGAAAGACAATTCTAGTCAGGTTTAAGACATCCATAATGTAACATTCACAACTGGAGACTGACCACAACAGCCACTGAAGACGGATGACGCCTGTTGTATTATAAACCATGAAAGCAAGGTAAGGATCCCCTGCTATGAGATGTAACTGGTCTCAGAGGATCCTTCAAGAGCAACTGAAGCAGTGGCCTGTCAGAGAAGTCAACTGATGGCTATTTTGAGCAACCCCTTCTTGTAGACTGGTTTTTCTGGCTTTTGGAAAGTCACTCACACTGAAACTGACCATTTTATATTCTGTTTTGATGAAACCATCCCCATGTTAAACACGTTGGAAAGGCAGTTTACAGGTTTAAACTATAGTGTTTATAAAAGCTAGTGAGGATTATATTGCAAAAATTGGAGGACTTCTGGAATAAGCTGTACAGCAACAAATTAATTTGATACTCTGTTTAACATACAAGTCAGCAAATTCAAGGCAAGATAAATCTATGCAGAGTGTTTTAGCTAAGTGTAAAGTCTTATGTCTTTGTTTTATGGTATATCTTTGGGTTTGGAGTAGGCCAAGCTGTGTTCAGCCCAAGCATGTTGTCCAAGATGAAACACACACAATGCACATTTGAATTTGTTTGTGTGCAAAACACTGCAGTCAGACTTTCTGGCAGGGTACTGGCTAATGGGGACTGGCTGATGGGGACCAGCTGTGGGCCACAGTAGTCTCAGGGCATGATTTACAGAAACCTTAAGCTTGGTGGTGCTGGATTAATGGTCAGACTTGATGATCTTAAACCAAGTGAGCCTACAGCAAGTTGCTTGAGAAGCGAAAGGTGCAAAAGTGTGACCAGCAACAGTATTCAGTGCAGTGCTGGGCATCCCTGAAACTGCTACATTTGTTTGATTTCAGCTCTGGCCCAGCTGGGAGGTGGATTTAGGGATGTAATGCTACAGCTCAAGAGATTTAAGGCTAGTTACAGCAAACATGGCTGTATCTGGTTTAGGTCTTGTCCTAAGAAGTCACAGGTAGGTCATGCTGTAGCTTATTAAACAGGGAATGCAGACACACTTAGTACTGAGTCCCCATTCCAAACCCACTATGGACAGCTGGGGACCGTGGTGTCCTCAAAACCAGATCCCCACATCACCAGCAAACATCACACTGAAATGAGAAATCAGTTGAGGTCTGAGTTGAAAGAGCTACAGGCTATCATTTAATTCCTCTTTAGAGAGGAGTTTTGACAGATAACATGGACACATCTACACTTATCTCACAGAAACTAACCGTGTCCTTACCGTAGCTGTGTTTGTGCCCAGCCTTTAGCTAGCACCCACTTGCACGCTCTTGATGAGGTTGTGTGAGGATGCCAGACTGTGCCCGGGTGCACTGCAGAGCAACTTTTGCCCTGGCCTTTTATTGTTTAAACAGCTGTGCTGGATTTACCAGAGAGTGTCTGACAGAGGCGTTAAAAGTTGATCCCTGAGTAAACAGCTCCAGTGCTATTTACTCCAATTCAGCTGCAGCAATTTACACCATTTGAAGAGCAGCCTAATCCTGCTCTGGCAGATCTCTGAGGTGTTCGCTACTGACTGGAACAGGAGGAACTTTGTGGGGAAAAAAGTGCCATTTCCCCACTGTGGACAAGAGAATAAAGATACACCACCTTTAAAATAAAATGAAATCATTCAGAATGAAACTGCAATTGTTAATACAGGGGTGACAGGCTTGTGCTGATGTAGGACACCCATGAACGCTGGTGTACAGTATAGATGTTGGTTACGTGTGGGATTAAAATGAAACTGTTAGGCACTAACCGAGGAGAGAGATGGAGTTTAACCTTCCCTCAAGTCTGGTCACACTCCTAGCTGGTTGTTTGGGTTTTTTGTTGTTGTTTTTGTTGGGTTTTGGTTTTGTTTGTTTGGTTTTTAAATTCCTGTTGCACAAGTTGTAGAGGTACCTCAAGGAATATCCATGTGGAACATGCTAGAGGGAAGGGAACCTGTAGCATGTTCAGGACCACACTGATCTTCTGGAATGATTTGCTCTCAACTCCATTTTGAACAAGGTTAGCTATATCTGCACTAGCCACTAATCTTTTCCTTGTTAGTGGAGATCTTGCTTCAAATACAGCTCATCTGCTCTGCCTGGCTAAGTGTGATGATTGCTCCCTATCCATCAGTACCCAGTCTCTTGGTCCTTTCCCTCTGTTGTCCTGCTGTTAACTTACCAAATGACACACGCCTTAACATTCCTTTTAATGACATATCTGTTGCCTTGTCATTCTCATTCTTCAAGGTAATGCTTCTATATTTTGACCCTGATGTCTTCGAAACACCTGGAACAGAGAAGAGACACAGGTAGATCACCTGATTCACAAGGTTTGATTTCCTGTTAAATTAGGGACTTCCTAGAACATGAGCACACCACAAATTGCTAGTCAAGTACATATTTCAGATGTGTATATAGTAAATCTCTGGGGTTGCTAATTGGTTAGCAAAATCAGGGCTTCAGGGCATGTAGAACAGGAATTTCTTACTCACTGCTTCCTTACGACATTCAAAGCAACAGTAATACTTGTGACAGCATTCCAAATTTTAGCTCCTTTTGCTTTGCTGTAAGCCTATCTGATCCAGTCATCTCTTTTTTTTCTCTCATGCTGGGGACATATATGCTCAAATTAAATTAACATAGTTCTAGTTTACTTAAGTGTCCATCTTTAAAGAAGCCAAAACTAATGCGAAGTTTCTTAAGTGTATTAATAATAACCTTCACTTAATAATAAACCTTCACTTGATTCCACTAGCAAAAGTTTCAGGCTCTCAAAGCATATGGAGTGCAGCAATCTTTTTTCCTCTGGCTGGTTCAGGTCATTTCACACATTTGGTATAAATGATGATGATATAAGACACGTTGACATCACTACATGTTCATAGGAAGAACATACAGATGCACAGTGACATTTTACACAGTGGTTGCACGTAAGACACTCACAAATTTGAAGTCTGATGTTGTGGGGTGCTGAGGACTCTTAACTCTCATTAAGTTGTGTGATTTGAGTGTGCTCTTTGGTTCAGGTGCTCAGGCCCTCAGTGAGGCTCTGCACAGTAAGGAATTACAGCAAGTCGTGTCTGAGCTGAGAGTAATTTCTCCTTGCTAGGATGTGCGTTTCTAATTGCTGGATTAATACACCTGGCTGATAATCACAGTAATAGAAAGGGTTTTCTGGTACTGAAGTGCTCTTCCTGCAAGTTAATAAAGCTCACTCGACATCGCCTACAGTTCTGCAACACGCCGTAATGGAATCATGTAATGAGTACAATGTGAGTATAGTACAAAAGCCACTGTAAAGTTAAAAATGGATCTAGGGTAGTGCCGCTCTTGAATGCGAGCAGTACAAGGTCTGAATTACATCTTTGAGCTGGGTACAGGAGTTAATCTGTGAACAACACAGCCCAGCTCACATTCAGGTTCAAACCTGATTTTTTTTTCCTTTCTTCTATTTGCTTTCCACCCTTAACTTCCAGTTGTTTCATACTTGATTATTTCCATAAAGCATAAGTGCTTCTAACTTACATCTTGCAGTTTTCTGCTAGAATTTGCTTGTAAAAATAGATTTATAAATGTCTGTAAGAAGGTGATGCAAGGACACGGCAGAAAACTGCCCATTTAAAAATTACAGCATGAATCCTAGGTCATTTTGAAACTCTTAGGAATGTCTAGCCCTGGAAGTTTTAAAGGCCAGGCTGGATGGAGCTCTGAGCAACCTGATCTAGTGAGAGGTGTCCCTGCCTGTGGCGGGGGGTTGGAACTAGACGATCCTTGACAGTCCTATGATTCTATGTGAAACTTGTCTCCTGCAGTAGTTGAATACCGTAGTAAATTTTTGTTTTCATTACATGCAAAGAGAATTTTATTACATGTCATTATGCCGGGATCCATCCATGTCTTGAATGCCCATAATGACAGATCTGTTAATACAAGGGCACGTTACTTTTTGTGTAGGGCCTCTTGTGCCTTTTTTTAGCCCTGCACGGACAAGGCAAAGTCATATTTGGGGAGAAATCAGCTTTGTCTGCCTGTAAATGGTGATCACCTGAAATGCAGTCTCATAAGAAGTTGATGGTGATGCCAAACCTTCATTACAGCAGTGGCACTTTCACCAACTGAAGGGCAGATTTTGCAATTGAGAACACACAAAGAATTATCCCTTGCTTGTGTAACAACATTTTAATGTCAATAAAAGTGATTTTATAGTTCATGATTACAAATGAAAAAATATTTCATCTTGACCCTTAGGCTATTTTCCCTCAGGGAAGCCTTCAGATTTTAGTTAGGAAGTGTTAAAAACACGAGGTGGATGGATGCTGGCTCTACAAAAAGCTGGAGGACTCCCTCCCCGCTTTGCCATCACCGGATGTTTTAAAATGGAAGGTTTTGCTCCAAGTGAGTCTGAAGGGTGTATTCTGTCTCTCGTGGCAGGTGGAACCATGGGGGCAAACACCACCACCAGATCCTTTCAAGCTGATCGCAGCTGGAAGGGTACAGTAAAGGGAAGGAGTCAAGCACCTCTCCATCTACTGGGCTGCATCAAGAAGGCACAACGTAAGCAATGGTAAAGTCAGTAAACAAAATTTTACTGTAATATTTCATAACACAGATACTGTATTTCTCTTTAAAGTGTAAAGCTACCGTCTTACACAAGAAAGATGGACAGACCCTTTTCCAAGACTAATATGGATACAATAAATATGGAGTTTTACATACTAGATCTGTACACAGAAACTTTGTCCCACAGCCATAAAAATTTACATTTAACAGTGCAACATATAATTTAATCCTTTATTTATCTGACAGAGGATGTTTACTTACTAAACACAAGCAACTACCTGGTTTTAATATACATATTTTATATATATATATTTTATATATATATATTCAACAATCTGTACAGGTTTCTAAACATAAAACTCCGAAAAGGCACAATTGTCTATACAACATGTACAAAAATGGCTGGAGCTGACAAGAAACAACAATTATTGGTCAAGAGTTCATGATTGCACGAAGATTAGTAATGGGTTTGTGTCAGAAAAAAATGTGCTTTAAGGAAAGGAAGGTTTGCAAAGAAACCTGGAAGTGTTATAAAAAACCAAAAACCAAACAAAACAAAAAACCACAAAATAAAAACACAAGGGAAAAAAACCAACAACCCCAAAACTAGGTTGCTATGACAAGTCTATCCTCATCGTCACTGCTGCCATCGCTAAACTGCACTGTGTTTTGCCGGCGGGGCAGGGCGGCTGGCCTGTGTACCTGTCTGTCCGGGGAGACAGTTCGGTGGAGCGGGGACTTGGGTAACTTGTCAGGTTTTGCCTTGGAGCGAGACTCTGCTGGGGTAGCCCTCTTCACCTGGAGGGAAGGGACGTCGTGCTTTGGCTTGGTGGACTTCACAAGGTCAGTCTTTTCAGGATCTGCTTTCCCTGGACCGTTGAGTCGCACGTAGTCAGTTGGCGGGGCAGGCTCGGCGTGGATTTTCCCGCTGTACTGCTGGCTGCCTGCCTGAGGAGAAGCAACCCTGCTGGCCTGGCTGACCTCTGAGGTGGGGAAGCCAACAGGAGTTGGCTCCAGCTGGGTCTCACAGGTTTTGCTGCCACCTGAGGCAGGCACCTCAGAGGCTCCTTGCCCCTCAGTGCTGACAGGGCCAACGGAGGGGATGAGGGTGGGTAGGGCAATGTTCAGTATCTGCAACCCGGGAATGTGGGCCTGTGGGCTGGGGTTGCCCTGTGGGGCTGTGCCGGCAGTCAAAACCTGGAGACCCACAGCGTTGAGGGTAATTCCTGATGGGCGCATCTGTGGGGCGATGTTCGTGTTCGCCAGGCCCAAGATGT
Organism: Melanerpes formicivorus; assembly: GCF_026170545.1. Lineage (NCBI taxonomy): Eukaryota > Metazoa > Chordata > Aves > Piciformes > Picidae > Melanerpes > Melanerpes formicivorus. The sequence goes on along the minus strand of NW_027142461.1, from coordinate 1,632,998 downwards.
TCACTGTCTCCATGCCCAGTGGTGGCAGAGGCTGCAGGCTGGGTGTGCCAAGACCTTGGATGCCCGGCACGCTCACCTGGCCAATGGGAATGCACGGCACAACGCTGTTCACCTCGGCAACTCCCATGGGATTTGCGGTGGTGCCGGGTGCCACTGCGCCCACCTCACCAAGGGTGCTGGTAGTTCTGTGAATCACGCTAACAGTGGGGATGGTCAGCTGCACCGGCCCTGCCTGGATGGGAACAAAGGTGGAGTAGGTGGCTAGGCCGGCAGGGACCACCTGAATCCCCCCAACTGGCACTGTGCCATAGGGTGCCTTGGCTTGCTGCTGTGAGTGCAAGGGGAGGTGGCTGAAGAGGTGAGTCTGAGGAGCCCTGGGCTCAGTGACGTTTTTCTCCTCTGGGATTTCAGTGCAGGGTGTCACTTCTGTCATCTGCATGCTGTGGTCCACGGGTGAGGAGGGAGAGCTGATGGATGGCGTGCTCTGTAAGAAAATGACATAAGCATGCTAAATGCAGTGGCCACCACTATCCTTGAATGAAATGAAAACACAAGGTAGCTGGATGGGCTCCCTACCCTCCCTTTTAAGCAAAAACAACAAATTAGTTCACAGTATACGCTGCCCAGATTGAACAATGAACTAATTTCCTTCCTTTCTTTTCCAAGCTCCTTCCTCACCCACTAATTGAATTTTCCTCCCCTAATTACCCTGGCTAATTTCTCTTGAACACTGGCACTTGAAAACATTGCTGAACATCCTTTTTATGTGTTTTTTAAGGAGGAAGAAGGCTTTGGAGGGGTGTTTTCTGTGGAAATCATTTCAGGCAAGAAGGTTGAATAAGCATAAGCTGGCGTTTTTGATGCACTGAGTTCCTCTCCTGGAGCCATTACAGCCTCCAGCAGGCAGAGGCTACATCACAGCACATTTGCCGGTAGGTGCTTCTAATACGGAAGAGGGGTGATAAGCAGTGACAAGAGATGGATGGCAACTGCAGCACCCACAAAAGTAGCGGTGACAAGTGGATACTGGACTGAGAAGTAGGACCCACATCCCACTGCTGCCTCAGCTCGCTCTGATCCGGTGCTCAAACTCACACTGCTCCCTTTTCTTCTTATCAACCCTGTGCTGTGCTATCAACCAAGGCAACTCCTTCCCTAAAAAACTCTTAAGCCAAGAAGTCTCAAACTTCAATTGCAATCTCACGCTATCTTTTTGTTGCAGGCTTATTTGTAACACATAAAATGTTGTGCAACCTTATTTAGTTTAGTTTATGTAGTCCCAAAAGGTAATTCTGAGGGCTTGACCAAACTCTGAGAAGTCTCTAGAGCAGGCACAAAACCAAAACACTAACAGAAATGCTTTTGAAAACGGCTGGTAGGAAATGAGAAGAAAGGAAGGAGTAGGGGGAGTAGTGGGGGAAGAATCACCTCCCTCAACCTGCTGACCACCTATGCAGCAATAATTTTTACTGTTTCTCCTTGTCAACAATCTCATGATCATAACTTCAGTAAAAAACCAGTGTAGATTTTCAAGGAAAAACCCCAACCCACTAAGTACTTAAGATTCAATTTTTACTTAGTGTATACTTTTGAAAACTTCCTGATGATTCTTTTTCTCTAACTGCAAACATACCCTCTTTGTACATGTTGACTCATTACAGGGGAGGCAGTAATTACTCTGGGGGGACCTTATAGCTGCCTTCCAATACCTGAAGGGCTCCTACAGGACGGTTGGAGAGGGACTTTTCGTAAGGGTGTCCAGCAATAGGACAAGGTGGAATGGTTTGAAGCTGAGGGAGAGTAGGTTTAGACTGGATCTTAGGAAGTTCTTTAGTATGAGGGAGGTGAGACTCTGGAATAGGTTGCCCAGGGAGTTTGTGGACGCCTCCTCCCTGGGGGTGTTCAAGGCCAGGCTGGATGAGGCCTTGCACAGCCAAATCTGAGACGACCCTGCCCAGGGTGGGGAGCTTGTAGTAGATGAGCTCTAAGGCTCCTTCCAACCTAAGCTATTCTGTGATTCTGGTTCAACTGAATTATTCTGGATAGTTCTTAACACCTTCATGGTCTGCAGTAAGAATTCAAAACTCTCAAGAGTCAGTGTCAGGGTCCATCTGTTAAGTGACTTGTACTGTTCCCAGTGCAGCCCATTAAAACATTGCTGAACTGCAAAGGCTTAACACCTGCCAGTTCCCTTCTGAGATTTCCTCAGCAGAGTTTGAAAGACAACCGTCACCAAAATTACTGAATGCTCCTGCAGCCTCGCACACTGACCACATTTTTCTGCACACTGCTTGGAACAGTCGTGTGTCTAGAACAGGCATGAGCAAAACTGACCATTTTCTGATCAAAATGGTCTTTCAGTTGAATTAAAAATTGAGAGCACTGGGAACTCAGGTCTTGCCTTTCCTTCTGTTATTGTGCAAGAACAATCTTATAGCTTCTTTGAACATCTGGTGCTCTTTCTAATTCTACTAGTAAGCAAGTCTGGAGGAGAGATAAGCAATTGCACAATGTTTTTAACAGCAATAAGGCAAAAAACATTTGGGACTAGATTAATTTCCCTTGGGAAAATGATTCTCTCGTCGTATTTCATGAGTGAAATGACCTCTGAATTCTATCCTTTTCCTCTGAAAACTTCAAACCCACCACCATGCATTCATTCTACACATCTGTTACATCCCTTCTTATTTGAAATATGATCTATCAGCTCCCAACTTCAGCTGAAATCACCATGTTACAATTATTCCTTTCAGGGAGAATACAATCAAAACTAAGAATTTGGAAAGCAGTGCTCCTACAACATGGCTGTTTGAGTCCCACACATCTGTGTTTTGATTACTTTCAACTCTTCTTTACACTCATCAGCCAACCACTCTATGCACAAAGGGAAAGGCAAAAATTTGATCTTTGATCTCCAAAAATACCTTTATAAAGAGGATTTAAAATCCCATTCTCTCCCCCAGAGCCATACACTCCTACCTTTGTAAGAGCTGCAGTTGATATCAAGGGGTGGCCCAAGGCTGCTTCTGGATCAGGGTAATCCACAGACATCTGGCGACCTGGAGATGTAGGAACAACACCCACCAGTGCCACGCTAGCACTGCGGGGGCCTGCTCCTCTCTCCTGGGCTTCATGTGCTTCCTGATGGGTGAATTCTGCTGGTGACCTGGAGGTCGTGCCAACTGACTGCACTGTGCTCAGGACGGTCATCTTTGTCAGCAGCGCTTTCGGTAGACCATCCATAGAGTCCGAGTGAACCCCAGCAAAACAGTCTGGCAGTCTGATGTCTTCATCAGTGCTGGCAGTGTCTGGCAGGCTATGTCGAGAGGGGTGATGCTGGGGGCTGGCTGTCACTGAGGGGGTTGTGGAGAGGACTGACTCAGCCTGGCTGTCTTCATCATCATCTTCATTGTCATTGTCATCCTCATCTGCCCCATCAGACTCCTCCACATCATATCCTGACCGGTCGTAGCCAAATCTTTGCTTCTCACCTGCAAAAGTGGGAATCAGAAGGTAGGTCAATGGAGGTCCCCAACTGATTGGGAGGGAGGCGAGAGGGAGTAATTAGAAACACCAAAAAGCCACATGGCACGTGCATTTTTCAGTCCCATCCCATTCCATCAAAGCAACAGGGCAGATTTCCGTGTTTTCATTTTCCAGCCTACATATTTGACAGCTACATGATCTTTCATCTTCTGCTTCCGTCTTGTTTTTAACCTTCTGGATTTGGTTATTTTCTTTTAAGCCTGTTGTAACCATTTGCTCGGAGTCACCCTTCACTCTCTTGCCTGGGGAGAAGCGAGCAGATTCCTGGTTCATTAAGTTCCCCATGACGACATACGGAGCTGGTCTGCCAACCTTAGTGGTGGGATATTCTCTAGCTGGTTCTGACTCATAAGTGGGTGTCCTTGTACTTAATATGAATCACTGCTGCAAAGGTTTTTGTAGGATGCAAACAGAAAGACTGGGGGCTGTTAGTCAGGAATCTGTCTCGTTAACAAGCGAAAGAGACCAAAATTAGACCTTACCAGATTTCTTTGCTAATGTTTTGAAAGGTTTATGAGCAGACTCACCCAAGATGTCCTTAAGAGGCAAGACAGCCCTAATCCTATCAAAACTTACCTATGCATGAGACCTTGCTCACACGAAGAAGCCCTCCTGACTTCCAATCTCAAAGACAAACTGCTGTTCAGTGGTAAATTTCTCTACAAACTACAGCTCTGCTGCAGCTCTCCTCCTTCTTTTATAACTTAACTTGGAAAGAAAGAATAGTCTTTACTAAAGAGACAGAAAATCCCATCTGCTGTATGTGATTCCAAACCAGACTGTCTGGGATCATGTTTTAGAAAAGACAAAATGCTTTGGATGCATTAATATTTTATCTTTGATTAAAGGGCTGTCTGCTAAGCTCTCCAAAAAAAACCCAACCAAAACCCCCAAAAAACCCAAAACATTTGGCTCTGCAAAACTAACAAAGGCTGGTTAGGTAAAATCTCAGAAGATCCTGTTCTAAGGAAATCTACATGGTGATTTACCATCAAAATAAACTATTCTGAAGAAAAGTCAGACCCTTAAAAGAATCTGAATGTGCTACCCGTGCTTCAGGCTGTGACATTACCAAGACCAAAACAAGTATCTTGACCTTCAGGTAAAATAAATGGGTTTAATTGAGTTACTTCTCAATAAGTTACCCACCAAGAAGCCTTTCTGGTTTCAAATGAGCAGGGCAATTAGGAGTGAGACTAATAGCTTCTTTGAAAAAAATCCCTCTGTAATGACTTTGCCCCTCTTTGCCTACACAGCAATTTGTACATTAGCTAAATATGGAAAATATAGATTTCCTACACTTACTACAGCAGACATGAATTAAAAATACCCCCAGTCCCCCTGGGTCATTGCAAGGATGCTAACAAAAACATGTTTTAGAATTTTAAATAGTCTTCCTTTGTAATTCTCATCTCCAGCCAAAGCTGTTCGTGGAAGAAAAGATAGTTTAGTGGAACAATGAATTCAGTAAGGCCCGTTCCCAAAGTGGGGCAAGGAGGATTGTTACAAATGCTGTTAACAATACCACATGGAGTTACTAAACGTTGGTGTTTTTTCCTGCACTTCTGTCATTCCTCTTCTTCACACAAACAGTGTTTCTTCGTCATTCATTTGCAAAGCAAACAAATCTACAATGTTAGGACTTCTACATATGTTAACATTTATGAAGGGAAATAACTTCCCTCAATGTCTCTGTAACAAATCACACAGAATCACAGAGTGTTAAGGGTTGGAAGGAACCTCAAAAGATCATTTAGTCCACCTCGCCTTCCAGAGCAGGATCACCTACACCAGATCACGAAGGAATGCATCCAGTTGGGTCTTGAATATTTCCAGAGAGGCAGACTCCACAATCCCCCTGGGCTGCCTGTTCCAGTGTTCTGTCACCCTCATTTTTTTTCCTCATGTTGCCATGGAACTTCCTATGCCTCACCTTCCACTCATTGCCCCTTGTCCTGTCATTGGGCATCACCAAGCAGAGCCTGACCCCATCCCCTTGGCAGTCATCCTTTTTGTATTCATAAACATGAATGAGGTCACCCCTTAGTCTCCTCCTCTCCAAGCTAAAGACTCCCAGCTCCCTCAGTGTCTCCTTGTAAGGAAGATCTTCCACTCTGGAAGATGTGGCTCTGCACTAGAGTCTTTCAAGCAGTTCTCTGAGGTCCTTGAACTGAGGGGCCTAGAACTGGTTACAATACTCCAGATGCAGCCTCACCAGGACAGAGTAGAGGAGGAGGAGAACCTCTCTCCACCTACTAACCACAGCCTTTCTAATACACCCCAGGATGGCACTGGCCTTCTTGGCCACAAGAGCACCTTCCTCTCTAGAGTGTCCATCCATAGTTCTCCCAACTTGAACTGTTGTATCCAAAGGGTGAACCCCATGCAACACTTTAAATAATGCATAGGGCACTGCAAAACCTCAGGTTTCAGTCTGGAGTCTTTAATTTTGGTCTACTTACCAACACTGCATGACTATTCTCTGAGAAATCCTACTGTTTCTGTTCTTTCCTCCCTCCCTCCACACGAATCTTAATTTTCTATGACAGTTGATGTCAATCACAGGCGACTGTCTCCACTGGCAAGAGAAACTACCTGAAGTGATTAGACTTGTCACATTTGTAAAGCAAAGAAAACACACACTCAAACAATGCCCTGATTGAGAATAAACTCTCTCTTATCAAACCCAACATTTACCACTGCTGCAGGACTGACTAGCAAATGCTGCTTCTGCAGACATTTTCTGCATACCTCTGGGATTTCCAGAATAAAACCATGCAAAGAGGAAGGGGAACCCTGTGTGGGGCACAAATTCCTTACATGCAGGACTCTGTGGGATATCATTTCCCTCTATTGTTTCCCTGTTTACCTCCACCCTTTGTGCATTTGCCAGCCTCTATTTAAGCACGGTTACCTGGAGCCAGAGCCTGTGGTGTGGGCGAGGTGACAGCAATAAATGCTTCCCTTACTCCCACACACTGCTGCAAACCGTCAGATGAGAAAACCCCATTTCTGACTTGCTCTGCTCTGGTGATGCACAAAGGAACACTCTGCTCTGGGTTTTATACCTGTGTGCATGTTTGATGAAACAAGAGATGCCCAAGCTTTCCTAATTAGTGATCCAATTAAACATCACTGTAAATCCACATGCTGGAGTGTGTCCAGAGAAGCACAATGAGAATGATCAGAAGCCTGGAGCACCTCTCCTATGAGGACAGACTGAGGGAGTTGGGGCTGTTCAGTGTGGAGAAGCTCTGGGGAGACCGTATTGTGGTCTTCCAGTATCTTAAGGGGGCCTACAAGAAAGCTGGGGAGGACTTTTTAGGGTGTCAGGTAACGATAGGACTAGGGGGAATGGAAAGAAAATAAACATGGGTAGATTCAGGTTGGATGTTAGGAAGAAGTGTTTCACCATGAGGGTGGCCCATCCCTGGGGGATTTTAAGGCCAGGCTGAGCAACCTGGTCTAGTGTGAGGTGTCCCTGCTCCATGGCAGGGGGGTTGGAACTAGATGATCCTTTAGGTCCCTTCTGACCCTAACAATCCTATGATTCTATGAAATCAGTGGAGTTGTGAGAGGATCCCATGCGAGGAGTTTTAAGTGGTGGAAGACTCAGGCAGGTTGTGGGTCTTTCTGTGAATGAGGCATCAAATTGAAGCCTTGGGGTGAATGAGTTCTTTCCAAGCACTGTCTTGTTAACCAAGTAATATTGGCCTTGATCCATTTTGTAATTGTATGCAGCCTACTAAAGTTCCTTTGCAGGTTTAATTGGGGAAAAATTAATTCTTTGCTTCCTGTCTTAAACTAAGCACAATTATAACCATATGTTTGTGTAGCTGATATATATAGCTACAACTGACTGCATTTCCAAAGGGAACAAAATGACTTCTGTGTTCAACTTTGTATGAGGTTGCAAAGCAACGCTGGATGTTTTAGGATGAAGCATGTGTCATAAATTTAAAGGCCACTACTAGCACATGGAGAAATGGCTTTTGGCAGGAAAGTTCACAGGATTATGGTGTTTTTTAAAAGAAAGCAGGAAGAAAGTTTCCCACCATTAAGTGAAACCTTTATGAAAACCACTTCTTTTGCAAATTTGTAACTCTCCCCCCTCTAACAGAAAGGCTGTTCAAGATCGCCTCCATCTTGCACAAGGAGGGTTTTTAGACGAGTAGCGAATGCTACTCATCCCCTGTCAACTGCTGCAATCTTTTCTTTTAAACCCTTAGCAACACACTTAGTCCTGCACCTCACAGGAGAAAGGAGCTGTTGGCTACAAACATGAACTCCACAAAAAGCAGATTTAATAGAAATAGAGATTTAATAGAAATATGGGCATAACTTTTGGTTATAACTTATGCCAGCTGTAATTGTATGTCATAAAAATGAGTTTAAAATCCTAAGTAAGTGTATACAAACAATGGGCAAAAATCATCTCAGTCCTTAATTGATTTTGCTGTCACTCAGCCCTCAGTTAGTTAACAAGCTCTCTATTGTGCATGTGGCATTAATGAGCTTCTTGGCTAAAGCTCTGTTATATTGACATTTTACCTTTCAGAGTAAAGAAAAAGCTTCAAGTTCTTTAACACAATAGCATTAGCTGGACTTAACAACATCCTAGTATGTCCATTAGTGAAATGCCTGGGGCTGCTAAGTCCATGAACTGCTTTTTCCAGTTGTGATGGCGTGAATTAGGCAACTGAAATACTTAATGTTCTCTAAGTTCTTTGTTTCATTCCTGCAGGAATCCTTACTGTGTATGGTTTTAACAATGGCCACCTTGTTATCATCAAACTGCAAACTATTAGTTCTTCAGAATCTCAAAGCGTTTAATTATGATATTATCACCAATTAGTACATCAGATCACCTGACTGGAACATAGAAGGTTCCACTTCAACATGAGGAGAAACTTCTTCACAGTGAGGGTGACACAGCACTGGAACAGGTGGCCCAGTGAGGTTGTGGAGTCTCCTTCTTTGGAGACTTTCAAAACCCACCTGGATGTGTTCCTGTGTGGACTACCCTGGGTGATTCTGCTTTGGCACGGGGGGTTGGACTTGATGGTCTCTGGAGGTCCCTTCCAACTTCTAACATTCTATAGTTCTATGACTTACCAGGCACTGCTGAAGACTTAGCAATTTCTATATGAAATCCAAAGATAAAAGTTCAGTGGCTTGTAACTCTGTCATATATGGTTATAATTCGATCATACTTAAGTAAGTTTTCACATAAAGAGTGAAAATGTTTGGTTTTGCTCTTTCACTGCCAGGGAGAAAAGAAAGACCTGAAAAATCTAAGTGCTGACTGCTGAAGTTTTACATGCTCCTATAGCAAAGGGACAGGTAACTATAAGACTGCTACTAGTTCTACTCATACAGATTCAATACACAGCTTACCAAGTATCTGTTTGTTCACTCTCTATTTCCATCTAAATGTATTGTCTTTTAGCACCCAAGTAATACAAAGCAGTGTTTGTTGCCTCAAATTGTTACGGATTAGTACTACATAACAGCATTTAATATTGAATTACCTATTCTCCATCAAACACACACTATGCCAATACAGACAGACGTATTTTTGAGTATGCCATCATATTACCATCAATTTGTAAGTAAGGTCTCTATGTCATCCATGTTTTTCTTAACAACTACAAGCTTAGGCTTGCTTTTCACCTCTTGCATTAGTCTTGTAAGAGACTGGTGTATCCTTTTATAAAGTTGTTTCAGTGGTTGTGGAACAAAGTCCTGTGAACCAGTGCTAGCATCTAAACCCAAACTTGCTCCCTCCTCATCTAAGGCTGTTCTAGATCTTTACTGGAGCAATTTCAGTCTTGCTTCAGCTACTGTCCACTGCTTATCACCTTGAAACAGGACTCACAGTGACATCTACTGGGTTAAATTCAGACTGGTAATAGCCAGCACCCCTCAGAAATGAGAAAAAACCCTGCAGGTTTTGGACTTTCATTCTTAAGAGCATGGAAACTAACCAAAAGAATAAGAGTATCCTCTGGTTAATGAGATTATTTACACCAAAGCCTCCCTGAGTAACCTGGGTATTTGTAAATCAACCCTAGCACTAGGTAGTCTGTTCCCAGGCAGTAGGTACAGGGCTCCAGCATGTTTAATGTGCATCTAGTTGAAGGCTAGACACTAATATGAAAAAAAAATAATTAGAAAAATATTTCTTGTAAGCTCTATAGGACCAGCCTTCCATTCTGTTTGCAAAAGGGGGGTATCAGGGCAAAGATTTTCCTTTGTTTTCACTCCTGGAATGCAGGTGCACTGAAAACACAAACTGAGTCACGATTAAGCTAATGGAGAGCTATGGAAACTCACTTAGAACCTAAGCAATATATAGCTCATTAACTTAGAACCATTGTACCTTCAGAAGGGTTTGTTTAATACTGCAGAAAGTGCAAGTGGGTTTTATATACATATATATATATGTGTGTGTATGTATAAATAGATATCTCAACCTTACAATTAGGTCTCTTCCCTGGGAAAGTAATGAATATTTTGGGATAAAATTTCTCTGTAGAGACCATTTAAATAAATTCTGCCCGTCTACTGATTTCAATATTGAATAACTATCTTGTGCAAGTTTGCTCAGGCATACAATAGTGCTCATTAATTAGCTCACATATGAACTATTGCAGGTTATAATTTCATAACTCTCTTAATTTGAAGACAAACCCTTGTTGGTTTTTGAGAACTCACAGTAAGATACTGTGTCAGCATGGCCACGGAGGATATCCCCAGTTGCAGCCTGTCACCCTAAACAGTTCAGCTCATCTGACAATTTAATTCAGATATTAACATTCCTTACATTGTAACCCTGTATTTTGGCGATAAGGACATTCCACAGAGCAGAAGATGAAAGATAAATGGATGAGGGAATGGTTTTGAATACAAAAAGCCAGGCCAGAAAGTATTTACTAATACCCAAATGATGACAAGTCCAAATACAAAGAATGCTATGTTAAAAGCTCTGATCATATATAGTCTGTGACAGCTAGAGAGCATCTTTCTTTTTTCCCTAGATGCTACAGCACAACAGAATTTCAGCTTCTTAGATTACTGAAGAAACAAGCTCGGGGTGTGTGGGGTGTGGATGTATCTGTGCCTGTGTTCAGGATCATGCTCAATTTTGCCCTCCTAACTCAATCCATATCTATTGCTGTGAGGTCAAAGCTGATTCCTCGTGTCAAACCATAAAGTAATATATTCAATAACTGTGACTGCCTGTGCTTTAAAAACACTACATAAAAATACAACCCAGCAAAATCCCTTAGTAAATAAAAGGCTGATGTCTCTTAGATTTCTGCCTAATCCTCTAATTCTAAGTCTGGTGGAAGACACACAGCTCAGTAATTTCAAGCAAAAGTGCAGACATTTTAATTGCCATAGGAATAATCACTATTCCAAATATTCAGATAACAAATTGGTTACAGACAGACAGACATTGTATGGTTCAGGAAGCAGGCCAATCTCACACGGCCTGTGGGAAGAAGACAGTTGTTTTTTTCTGAGGTCCTAATTATTTCTTATCAGATTTTCAGCACCTTCCTCTACAGAATCTCACATTGCCTTCCAGCTGAGGAAAGAGGTGGGACTGGGCAGACCAGTCTCTAAGAGGGAGATAATTTTTCACAAACACACAACTCCTGAAGTCAAAAGCATCTGTGTTTGAAGACATAATTTCTTAGAACACCAAAGTCTGGCTATGTCAGGAATGATGTGGCCAGTAGGACGAGGGAAGTGAATGTCTCCCTGGACTCAGTGCTAGTGAGACCGCACCTCAAATCCTGGGTTCAGTTTTGGGGCCCTCACTACAAGAAGGGCGTTGAGGTATTGGAGTATGTCTGAAGCAGAGCAATGAAGCTGGTGAAGAGCACAGCTCTTATGAGGAGCAGCTGAGGCAATTGAGGCTGTTTAGCCTGGAGAAATCTTGTTGCCCTCTACAACTACCTGAAAGGAGGTTTTAGCAAGGTGGGGGCCAGTCTCTTCTCACATGCAATAAGCATTAGGACAAGAGGAAATGGCCTCAAATTATTCCAGGGGAGATTTAGATTGGACATAGGAACAGGGTGCCCAGGGAAGTGGAGTCCCCATCTCTGGAGGGATTTAAAAGATATACAGATGTGATGAAGGACATGGTTCAATGATGACCTGGCAGTGCTGAGTTAATGGTTGTACATGATGATTTTAAAGGTCTCTTGTAACCAGAAGGATTCTAGGACTCTCTTGTTGGCTGTCCCTAGAGGCCAGAGGGGTGCTTTTTCCAGATGCAAGCTCTGCTGTGCTGCCCTGAGGAAAGGGCAGCCAAATTCCAAGATTCAGAGTGGTTTGGGTTGGAAGGGACCTTAAAGATCATCTAGTTCCAAGGCCCCTGCCATGGGCAAGGACACCTTCCACTAGACCAGGTTGCTGAAGGCTTTGTCCAGCCCATCCTTAAACATCCTCAGGGAGGGGGCATCCACAACCCCCAAGGCAACCCATTGTAGTTTTTCACCACCTTTGCTGTAAAGATTTTTTTCCCAATATCCAGTCTAAATCTCCCTTCATCCTGTCACTGCAAGCCCTTGGAAAAAGTCTCTTAGCTTTCTTTTTGACCCCCTTCAGATACTGGAAGGCTGCTATAAGGTCTCTCCAGAGCCTTCTCTTCTCCAGGCTGAACAACCCCAACTCTCTCAGCCTGCCCCATAGGGGAGGTGCTCCAGCACTCTGATCATGTTTGTGGCCCTCCTCTGCACCCACTCCAACAGTCTGATGTTCTTCTTGTGTTGGGGGCCCCAGGACTAGACACAGGACTCCAGGTAAGGTTCCACAAGAGCTGCGCAGAGGGCAAGAATCACTTCCCTTGTCCTGCTGGTCACACTCCTTTTCTTGCAGCCCAGGATACAATTGGCCTTCTGGGCTGCGAGTGCACATGGCTGGCTCATGTTGAGCTTTTCATCAACTGACACCCCCAAGTCCTTGTCCTCAAGACCACTCACAAGCCACTCATCACCCAGCCTGTATTTGTGCTTTGGCTTGCCCTGACCCAGGTGCAAGATCTTGTACTTGGCCTTGTTGAACTTCATGAGGTTGGCAAGAGCCCACCTCTCAATCCTATCCAAGTCTCTCTGGATGATCCCCTCCAGCATATCAATCAGACCACCCAGCTTGGTCTCATCTGCTGATGGTAGCTGCAATGGTGGCTGAAGTCACTTTGTTAACTGAGACTGTCTAGACACCTCAAAAATAAATATATTCAACCACATTCAAACAGAGCCAAAAAATCAGCATGGACCAGATTTTGGAGAGGCTAACAGAACTACCTACCTTAAACCATCAGGTATGCAAATACTTCACGTCTTTCCCCACTCCCCAACACTTTGCCTTAATAGGCCAACAAGCAAGTTTCTGAGTTATCATGAGAAGTACTTTCCAGTGTGGCTAGGTGAGCTGAGAGATGAAATCACGCTTTTAAAGCATACAGTTACATACTAAATTTACATGGGTAATTGTAAATGCCCTGGGTAACGTGGCAGCTGGAGAGGCTGAACTGGTTTGGCTGCAGCAAACGGGTGTTTATCAAGAGCTTAATTACCCTGGCTTCTTGGATGGAACTTTTGTGCTGAGCTTTGTGAGGCACAGCTGGTTTTTCATACTGCTACCTGAGCCAGATCGCTTAGAAAAGGTTGGGATTATTATCACCGAGTTGTTTGTTGTTTCAGGGTTCTTACTTAAAGAAGGAAGTGCTACCTGCTCTATTCTGAATAACCAAATACAACAAACAAAAGCATGATGGTTTTAAAGTTTGATTTCTGGAAGAACTGAATGGATTACATAGCAAATCCTGGTGAATGTTTGTCTTGCCTTTTTTTTTTCCAAAGGAGAGTATTTAATTTGTTAACTAATTACTATGCTGAAACATAGGATGCAGTTCAGGGAATACAGACTATAGTTATACTGCAGTTACACACACCTGTACATGCTATGTTAAAAAGAGAGACTCACTCTCAGTTGCATAGTTTTTCAGCCAAGGTTTGAAATGGCTTTTTTCTACCAGGTGTTACAGATAACTCTGTTAACATTTGAGACATTTCCCATTACTTTCTAACCACAAATGCAGTTTTTAATGTGTGCCATTGGGAATATTGATTATCAATCAATAGAATTTTTTCAGTTCCTAGGAAATGGAAATACCTGCTCAGCTGTGGATATCAGCAAGCAGTGTGCCCAGGTGGCTAAGAAAGCCAGTGGCATCCTGGCTTGGATTAGAAATGCTGTGTCCAGCAGTAGGGAGGTGATTGTCCCTTTGTAGTCAGCTCTGGTGAGGCCACACCTCAACTGTTGTGTTCAGTTTTGGGCACCTCAATACATGAGAGATGTTGAGGTGCTGGAGCCAGTGCAGAGGAGGGCAACGAAGCTGGTGAAGGGCCTGGGGAATAAATCTTATGAGGAGTGACTGAAGGAGCTGGGGCTGTTTAGTTTGAAAAAGAAGAGACTGAGGGGAGACCTCATTGCTATCTACAGCTACCTGAAAGGATGTGTGGAGAGGCTGGTGCTGGTTTCTTCTCACAGTGGTAGGACAAGAGGGAATGGCCTCAAGCTGCAACTGGGTAGGTTTAGGAAAATTTTTTTCACAGAGCAGCGGTCAGGCATTGGAATGTGCTGCCCAGGGAGGTGGTTGAGTCACCAACCCTGGCTGTGTTTAAAGGTTGTTTGGATGTGGTGCTTGGGGATACGGTTTAGGGGTGAACTTTCTAGAGTAGGGTTCTTGATTGGACTTGGTGATCCTGAGGGTCTTTTCCAACCTAACTGGTTCTGTGATTCTGTGATTACAAAACTAAATAAAAGGTTGAGAGCTACAGAACATTGCTTTAAAAAGTTGCGATGAGTTTTCTGTCAGTGAAGGCTGAAAACGTTAATGGAAACTGTTGCTCCCTGGGCAAAGGAAACTGATTTGTACTGCTGCTTATCTTCTCTGTTATCTATTTGGGACGTCAAATTGAAAAGGGGAATGTGGTTTTAGCTTGCCCAAAAGAAATATATTGAAGGATGCCAAAAAAGGGAAAATGCAGGTTTCTTCATAGTTAGTGCACGAGTGAATCACAGCGGCTGAGTCACATTCCCGGCATTATTTAGAATTAGATCCAAGCTGATTCGCTCATTCTGCTCGCGGCTGTCATGCAGGAGCAAGTGTGTTCATCTCTCCTGCCCTTTCCTGTTTAAATAAAGATCCCCACTGCTTTCTTTTCTTAAAACTTCATCCACGATTTAATAAGCTATTCCACTGACAGAAGAAAAATTCTACAAGGCAAGGCAACACTACTCATCTCCCTGCTGGGGAAAGAGGAAACGCCACCACTGCACTGAGACATGCCAAGATCTAACACACGATCCTGTTCTCCATCTTTCTGCATCTGGTGCAGCTACATCTTACCACACTGAGCAAAACCCACATGAACCCATTTAGCTCTCTTTGACTGTTCTCCATTTTATCTTTTCTTCAGCAGAGCGGTCTTGGGATGTGGGCAGTGCAGAATGCCAGTTATTAGCAAATACATTAATTCTGCTAACATTATCATCACTAATGGAGTAGTAGAACGGGTCACGATGAATAATGTTCATAATTTCTAAATTATCTCCATGAGCTGATTTATGCCCAATTATTTATGAAGGAGAACAGACCTCCATGCTGGAAGGCTCCTGGAAGACCTTATTGTGGTCTTTCAGAAGTTAAAAGGGTACCCATAAAACAGATGGAGAGAGTCTTTTTATCTTGTTGTGACAAAACAAGGGGTGATGGCCTGCCAGTATCTGAAGGTGGCCTACAGGAAGGCTGGGGAAGGACTTCTCAGGATCTCAGGTAGTGATAGGACTAGGGGGAATGGAATGAAGCTGGAGGCAGGGAGATTCAGGCTGGATGTGAGGAGGAAGTTCTTCCCCATGAGAGTGGTGAAGCCCTGGAATGGGTTGTCCAGGGAGGTGGTTGGGGCCCCATCCCTGGAGGTGTTTAAGACCAGGCTGGATGAGGCTGTGGCCAGGCTGATCTAGTGTGGGGTGTCCTTACCCATGGCAGGGGGGTTGGAACTAGATGATCCTTGTGGTCCCTTCCAACCCTGACTGATACTATGATACTATACTATGGCTTTCAACTAGAAGAGGGGAGATTTAGACTAGATAGAAGGAAGACATTTTAAATGCTGAGGCTGGTGAAACACTGGGGCCCATGTTGCCTAGAGAGGTGCTGGATGCCTCGTCCATGGTAAAACTCCAGGTCAGGCTGGATGGGACTCTTGAGCAACCTGATCTAGTTGAAGATGTCCCTGCATGCTGTAAGGGGCTGGACTAGGGAACCTTTATAGGTCCCACCTGACCCAAACGATTCTATGATTCTGTTGATAATTCTATTCTTTCCCCTGTTTCTCCTTACCCTCCTTGCAAAGCACTCAGCACCATGTTTGTGACTAGGGTGGCATGTTAGTGATAGAATTTTTATGAGGTGTGCGTCTCAGACACGTGACAATTTCATGCACAGCTCTTTTCAGAGGAAGACTGCATTGGACTACCTTTTCTTCTAGGCAAACAGCTGCTTTTTTGGTATTTTCAGTCTTGCCATATTTATCTGTGAAACTGACGAAGTCAAGCTGCATAACACCGTCTGAAAAATTGAGCGGCAATTTATCTTTAGCATATGCTTGTCAATGCTTTGGGTGAGCCTTGCCAGTATTTCTTGCTCCCTCGAACTAGCTCCTAAGTTTTTTTTCCTCTCTGCGTCTTTTCCCTGTACAAGAATTTAAAAGCTTTGCAAAAGAAAAGATAAGAAACTGGGATGACAAAATAAATAACAAAAAAATGCAGTAAAGAAAGAAGGTTTTAATTTCTTACCAAATTCTTCTTCTCCATCCTGGTCATCTATTATGCCTACCGAGACTCCCAAATCCATGCATTTCTTGCTATGTGCCTTTGACTTCATATGTTTTGTTAAATTTCCTTGAGAAAAAGTGAAAAAAATTAACTGCTCTGTGACTGTACAGTTGTATGTTCAACATCTCTAGATCTTATTCAGCTACATTTATAACCACTTCTATAATGTGATTTCACACTTGTCAGATCCTGGCCCCTCGATGCCAGCTGCAAAGGCCTGTGGCAGATTCACCACCCTGAACGCTATGAGCTCTCCGACTACACTTCACAAAGTTGTTTATTGAGACAAAATAGGATAGGATGGAAATTTTAGCTCAGGATTGTGATGCATTTTGTGTTGGTGTAGAAGATCCTTCGTTTGTTCAGGGCAAAATAGAAAAAAAGGCTGACTCAGCCTTCAAAGTTGTATTGACAGAAAACTATCGCGTGAAGAGAAAGTTCACATCTTGCAGCTCTTTTAGCATTTGATGGATTCTATTTTTAGTGTAATCATTTTCACTGCCAACCTAAACAAACAGATTCACTTTATTCAAAATCAGAGCATGAGCATATTTGATCTGGATCTCAAAAGCGAACGTGTAACTGCCGAGAGGCCTCGCAGGCTGCTCTCTTCCTTTGAAAAGAAAATCTGGCAAATGTCATCAAGGAAAGGTTAAGAGCAGATCAGAGATCTGCAAATTATGCTGCTTTGTGAAATGTCTATTATTACTTTATACCTAACCTTCCTAGAGTCTCTCAGCTGAGGTATTTCAGTGGGAGAAATTGCCATGGGTGACATGGCGACTCTTCTGTGGTTATGGAGAAATTTATTCCTGCTTTGATATAAAGGTAGCAATTCAACCCAAATTTTGAATCCATTGTTATGAAGCAATATAATTGTATTGACTCAGAAAGAGCAAATTTCCCAACTTTGCATGCTGCATGAAGTTACTGGCTGTGCCATCCTGCCATGAAGGGTGGTTTGCAAACCATCAAGCATGCCATCAAGTGACTGACTGTGACAGCAGTAAAGGCAACAGCCAGGCATAGTAACTATGAAGAGGGAGTGAGTCCAGGTATCTGCTACAACTGAAACCAGGGAGAATTTCAAAGGGATAGAACTTAATTACTTGAATGGTTAGAATGTTTACTCTGCAAAAACCATAATCAGAATTCATTGGGTTTACAGTCCAGCATTTCATCTGAAAGGTGACACAATGACCCAGTGCGTCAGGATGCGGTGCTAGGGTTTGACCCCATCCCAAGACTATCCACCCCAGTTTCTGTAGCACTGGGTTATTTCTTGGAAGTTTTCCACCCAACTGCTGAGTAATCTCAAACCCACTAAAATTAGGAATGTTTCTGAGTTTGCAGCTGAGGGGGATTACTGCTAAATGATGCTCCAAGCCAAGAAAAATTTTACTACTTGGAATTATTTTTGCTGGAAGCACTATGGCTATGAACTCCTCATCTATTCCAGTTATTCTGAATCCTGGATCTAGCAATGTTTCATGTGCTGCCTGCTTAAACTGGGATGCATTTAAATACTTGCATGGACTTGATGATTTTCAAAGTCTCTTCCAATGATTCTATGTATTTAGTGTAAACAGGATTTAAAAAGTAGTCCATATTTGGGTCAAGTGCAAAGTGAACTTGGTTCTTCAAGAGTACAAAACCCATTTTAATATAGTGATTTAAGAAATGCCAACTTCTTTCCCAGTGCCAGCAGGAGTACAATATATGTCAATGTCATACCTCCAAAAGATCACCACTAGGGACTTAAAATTCTGTATTCCCATCCCTAGCTAGGATAAACAGCTAACCAGCTCACTTGTCTTAACCTTACTTTCATCATACTCCCACATGATTTCCTTTTATGCTCCAATTTCTTACCCACCATGGTATGCCACACAGTTCATTCATATAAGGATGTGATTATCTGAATAAACATACAGAAGACAAAGGAAAAGAAGGAAATCAGAAACTACAAATATTAGAAGCATTAGACAACAAAACTCCAGCGAGAGGCAACGTCTTTAGCTTAGGAACAGCCAAATGTGAGAAGAAAAGAATCATACTTAAAAGCAGAAATAAAAAAGGGAGGAAACAGCCAGAGAAGTAGCCCTACCTTTAGTTTTGAAGGAAAAGTTGCAGTAGTTGCAGTGGTAAGGACGAACATCGGTGTGTGTGCGGATATGCTTCTTCAGCATGCTGGGTTTCTTGCAACGTATCCCACATTCTTCACAGATATACTTCCCTCTCCCTCTCCCCCGAACGTACACATAGTCTTCATTTGACTTGTACCTGGTAAGAGTACCATAAGAGAAGTTGTAATGGGAAAATATTCTGGTTAGAAATCCTAATCTATCAGAAACTAGAAAGATAATATAACAGATGAAAAGGAATGACTGACAAAACCAATCGTGCTCTTTCTCTGCTCCACTTCCGTGTGCGCTTGTTAAACTAGGCTTTTCACCAGGCAGTCATGGATTGGTCTAGGACTAACGGTCGATCTTTTTTACTAAAGGCACTCTTGGACATTAAGTGTTTAAAGATTTCAAATTTCCTCCTCACAAAACAGGAAGATACTTTTTTAAAGCATCAGTTCCTGGAAGCAGGTTTGGGCATCATGAGGGAGCTTTAAAAGAGCATCTTTGAGCATTCTGGATGCAGAAAAGGAGCATCAGTTACAATGGTCTTTGAAATTGCCTATCAATGTGCTCGGGACTCAGCCTGCTGGGACTGCCTCTTTATGGAAACAGTCATTCAGATTCAATGACACCCTCCTCTCTCTGCTCAAGGACAAAGCTAAAGCCTAGCTTAGCTTTGGTGACCTGGTCCCTGCAGCTTTTGGATCTGAGTGGAGACACGTAGCAATGTTTTACCTGGGCAGCTGGTAATAGCTTAAATATTTGCCTAGACCGGATTCAAACTGGGAAATAAAATGGAAAGCCTCAGAGCTTGCCACCAATTGTGAGAACAATAAAATATGCACCATTTGTGCTAAGAAGTTTTCTAAGTGTCACTGGCACTTTTCTACTGAAAAATCAGTTTTAGGAGATGTTGTACATGGCACAACACTTTGGCTGAGGCAGCTGTTATTCATACAAAGAAAATGATTTGAAGCATTGCAGTGTGTGGACAACGACTCTCAGTAAATATTTCCGTGGCACTTTGCACATCAGGAATTCTCCAGCCTCCTTATGCCACAGTGAACTGCCAGAGACTGTACTGCAGTCTTTTGCTTCGTCTTTGGACTAGTTCCTCTTTGGTTACATCTGTATAACTTTATAGGTATTATTTATCATGTAAGAGAAATATAGGGAAAGAATTTACACCTATGGTTGTATCTAGCTGCCTTTAATGCTGACTCATGATCATTCTTGGGGGGGAAAAAAGAATGGCACTGCCTACTGTTCTTTATTCCATTACACTGCCTCATAACTCTCATGGCTCCACACTTCTGATGACTTTCCGTTTATCTTGGAAACAGAACCCAAGATTCACACACCCCAGTATGGGAACTGCTATTTAAAATAAACAGGAACCAACACCTCTGCAAAGTCTAGAAACAAGGAAAAAAATACATATTCCCAACAATCTCTAATATACAAAGTACAACACTTGCCCTCCATCAAATATTTTAACTCTTCTTGGTTCAGTTTTGATAAAGGAGTTTTCTTTATCGTGCTCAGTGCTTGATTCAGAGTTTTCCTTATTGCTGAATTCACTTGCAGCCATTTTTTTCCTATTCAATGCTCGCTGAAAGAAAACAAGATAGGCATGTCATTAAAATTAGTATCTTTCAGATGCTGGTCAAACCTGCAAGTTATGATGAATAAAAGCATGAAAAAAGCCACAATTATAACTGGTTAAGAAAAAAACCCAAACCACACAAACAGTTAAGTTACATGAAACAAGAGATGCCTTTTACTAAACTTCTAATATGTGTTGGCTATTTGTCAACTGGCAGATCCGTATGGAGATTATGGCTCTGCAAGAAACTAGGAATGCTTTGCATCTGCAGTGAGACATGTTTCTTTCTTCTGAGAAGGTGAAGTTGATGGTTATTATCTCAGAGCCTTCTACAGAGAATCAAACTGAGGTGCTTCCTGAATGGCCACAGCTTTACTCCTCTGATGCAGCAACCGGACCATAGAGAGAGGGCTCTGCAGCTACATGGTACGCTGCCCCCCACGTCCCCCATTGACAGAAAGGGGGCAGCTTCAGTGCACAACCAGTTATCCATGCTTCCCCCTCACTGCTCCTGTCTTGACACTTCCATAGCACATCTCCAGCTCTCGCTGCCTGCTATCCACTACAGCTCTTCCTTTCACCACTGCAGACCTCAGGTCTCACCCACTAACCCACCACCCAGAAGTGCCACATGGCTGGCAGAAACTGCTGCTTTGTGGCACAGCAAAGAGGAGAAGGGTGCAAGAAGGGGTGTACCAAGGGAAGGTACTAACAGGCAATGGTTTTGATTGCTAATATTTTTCAAACAGTATCCCTGTTTTGATGTGGAAATTGACTGTTCTATATTTGGTGAGGTTATTAACAGGGGCTCTGGAACACTTCCAAAGCAGGACTCCACACTTAATCCCCAAACTGCAATAAAAAAAGCATACCACTTGTCTAGCAGAACCAAACTACATTTCCCCCATTTCCCCTGATTTGATTTGATTTTTTTTTTAAAGGAGGATGAGTTCCTCCAACATTGGCCAATTAAAATCTACTCCTTCCAAGTGTATTTCTAAAATGGGCAACAATGAAAGAATGATCCAATTAGCCAGCAGTTATTACTTTTGTATTTATAAACTGCTCTACCCACGTAGCTGGCACACTTACCACATTTGATCATTATTGTAAGTGAATAAAATGATGAGAGGGGAAAAAAAGTCTGGCCTTATGTTTTCCATTTGTAAAATTCAATGCTGTAAGCCTGTGAATTGGGGATTAACAAAAATTTCTTCCCCAAAGGGGAAGCCCTGGAAAAGACTGCCCAGGGAAATGCTGCAGTCACCATCCCTGGAGGGATTTAGAGGTATAGATGTAGTGCTGAGAAGAATGGTTTGGTGGTGATCTAGCAGTGCTGGGTTAATGGTTGGACTTGATCTGAAAGGTCTCTTCTAGCCAAAACATTCTATGAGCCTATGAATTCTTGGCAAGAGGAATGGCTTCACTGCCTGCCTGATGATTACACTGGTCATTACATATATTGGAGAGTGACATCATTCTAACATCTAGTCTTTGTCTGTAGCCGTTCATAGAGTCTCAACCACCACCTTTAAGTCTCACCTAATGAGAAATGTGGCTGATGGGGAACAAACACAGATCAGAGTAAAAGCATTCATTCATTCACTCACAGATGGGTTTAGGTTGGAAGGGACCTTATAGATCATCTAGTTCCAACAGCCTACCATGGGTGGGGATACCTTCCACTAGATCAGGTTGCTCAAGGCCTCATCCTGCCTGGCCTTGAGCACCTCCAGGGATGGGGCTTCTACCACCTCCCTGGGCAACTTGTTCCAGTGTCTCACAACCCTCATGGTGAAGAACTTCCTAACATCCGATCTAAATCTACCCACTTCATACAAGGTGAAAGGTGATGATGTGGATGAGAGATACCAGAAGTGGGGCCTACTTCAGTAACTGCAACTCAGCCATGGCTTAGTTCCTGACACTACCTGGCATGTGAATTGCTTTTGTTTCCACTGCAAACCAGCAACATGGTGACATTTGTAATTTAGCAAGAAATGAGTAGTGGAAAATACAGACTGTGTACAATAAACTCAATGCCACACAACTATCCCCCAGCAGCTAGAATAATTCACCCTTTGAGTGCCTGATCTTTCAATCTTGAATATTAAATGTTCTTTCCAGGTTTAATTTTCAAGAATGAAAAGACACAGGAAAAAATTATTCCAAAGTATTTAGCCCATAGTGAAAGAGCATTATAATAAATGCACCATGTGCATAAACAAACACAAGGCTGAACACCTCTGGATTTTCCCAGGCCCCTTCTTTCTGTTTACACAGTTATACATGCAGAAGTAAGAGAGGTGTTCAAATGAATATTTACCCAATATTTACCACTTCAATTCACTGCCTACATGCTACTTCAGCAGTTCCTTCAGTGCCTTAAACAGGCAAAATGCTGTTGTTACTGAGATCCTCTAATTGAAACCTCCAAGTCTGTGTCACCCAAATCACATCCACAGACAATGAAATAGCAGTCACTTTAGTTTTTAGGAAACATTCCAAAATGATGCCAAAGAGAACTTGACCATTCAGTGCTGCAAAATGTTCCTCCCCACAATTACTTAACACCTTCTAACACAGCATTCTCTCTCTTCTCTCACGGCGACAAGGACCATGATTCATTTCTACTTTACTCACTCTGCTCACATTTAACTCCACTGTCTTAAATTACTGGTATAAAACTGGGGACAAAACCCCTGTTTTAAAGGCTGCCCAGAGCCCAGAGTTCAGCAGATGCTTCTAGTACTTTACAACCTCCCTTGGAAAAAAAAAAAATGCTCACAACCAGAATCATAAAAGTAATCAATTTTAGATTAGAATATTATCACAGTATCATAGAATCAGTCAGGGTTGGAAGGGACCACAAGGCTCATCCAATTCCAACCCCCCTGCCATGGGCAGGGACACCCCACACTAGATCAGGCTGGCCAGAGCCTCATCCAGCCTGGGCTTAAACACCTCCAGGGACAGGGCCTCAACCACCTCCCTGGACAACCCATTCCAGGGCTTCACCACTCTCATGGGGAAGAACTTCCTCCTCACATCCAGCCTGAATCTCCCCACCTCCAGCTTCATTCCATTCCCCCTAGTCCTATTACTTTTCTCACTGGCACACAGCCACCTGAGGAGAATGTTTTTAACATCTTCAAACTTTCACTAGTTTACACATAAAAATCTTCTTCATTTAACTACTTTCCAGTGGTGAACTGGACTGTTGTGGCACATCATCCAAGAAAGGAAAGCCTTCCAGTTAGGAGAAATTTTCCATTCTTTAGTCTGTTCTTGCCTGAAAACCTTTACCCTGTGGTACTGCCCATGTTACTGATTTGCTTCAGAGAGGGAAGCCAGCATCAATGTGGGGGCTTGAGGAAGCTCTTTGGAAAAGGACCTGAGAGTTCTGGTGGACAAGTTCACCATGAGCTAGCAATGTGTTCCTCTGGCCAAGAAAGCCAATGGTATTCTGGGATGCATTAAGAAGAGTGTGGCCAGCAGGTTGATAGAGGTTCTGCTCCCCCTCCACATCTGGAATCCTGTGTCCAGTTCTGGTTTCTCCAGTTCAAAAGAAAGAAGGAACTACTGCAGAGTCCAGTGGAGGCTACAAAGAGGATGAGGGAATTGGAGCCTCATTCTGATGAGGAAAGGCTGAGAAACCTGGGGCTCTTTAGCCTGGCAAAGGGAAGACAGAGGGGATCTTATTATCATGTACTAGTATGTAAAGGGTGGCTACCAGGAGGACGGAGACTCCCTTTTTAGAAGGAGTCACATGGAAAAGACAAAGGGTAATGGGTACAAGTTACTCCTAGGGAGATTTTGATTGAACTCCAGAAGACAGTTTTTCATAGTGAGAACACTTAGGCATTGGAATAATCACACAAGAGAAGCAGTAGATTCCCCTACACTGGTCAGTTTTAAGACTCAGCTTGACAGGGTGCTGAGCCATGCAAAACTACACTATGACCTAGAAAGATTGGTCCAGATGATATCCATCCTCACATTCTGTGATTCTCTGAAACCAGAATAGAGTAAGTTCTACCTGAGCATAAGGAAAAACCTCTTTATGAGGGTGTCAGAAGTCTGGAATAGGCTGCCCAGAGAAGTTGTGGAGTCTCCTTAATTGAAGAGATTTTAAATCGACGTGGATGTGATTCTGGGTGACCCTGCTCTTAGCAAGGGGATTACACCAGATGATCACAACGGATCCCTTCCAACCCCTACCAGTCTGTGATTCTGTGAAGGGCTCCTGATACAAATGCCATTGACTTCAGGAAGGAAAACTGGAGAAAGATAATAATAAAGAGAAAAATAAAAGAAAAAGAGCAGGGAGAGAAAGGAAGCCTCTTCCATGTAGGTGAACCTCCTGTTACATTTCATGAGCCAGTAGTGTGCCCTCATGGTCAAGAAGGCTAATGCCATTCTGAAGTGTATTAGAAGGGCTGTGGTTAGTAGGTGAAGAGATTCTCCTCCCCCTCTCTCTGCCTTGTTGAGGCTGCACCTGGAATACTGTGTCCAGTTCTGGGCTACTCAGTTTAAGGACAGGGAACTGCTTGAAAGAGTCCAGTGCAGAGCCACAAAAATGATTAAGGGAGTGGAAAGTCTTCCTTATGAGGAGAAACTGAGTGAGCTGGGGCTCTTTAGCTTGGAGAAGAGGAGACTAAAGGGTGACCTCATTCATGTTTATAAATATGTAAAGGGTGAGGATGGAGTCAGGCTCTGCTTGGTGATTCCCAATAACAGAACAAGGGGCAATGGGTGGTAGCTGAGGCATAGGAAGTTCCATGGAAACAGGAGGAAAGCTTTTTTTCACTGTGAGGGTGACAGAACACTGGAACAGGCTGCCGAGGGAGGCTGTGGAGTCTCTGTCTCTGGAGACATTCAAGACCCACCTGGATGCATTCCTTTGTGATCTGGTATAGATGTTCCTACTCTGGCAGGGGGTTGGACTAGATGGATCTTTCGAGGTCCCTTCTGGCCCCTAACATCCTGTGATTTTAATGTGCTGTTCCCACTCCAGGAGCTTCTTTCACAATAACATCTTGTGGTTTGTTCTCTGAATCACTAGAACATGGCAACTTCACCTATTGCCTTTGAGCAGCGAATTGTGAAGAGCAAACACAGCCCCAGGGTTCCTTATTGTTTGCATTTCATTCACGTGTCTATTCATTTCCCATGGCATCTATTGTTGAAAGAATTGCCTTTTTTGTGACAGTGATTAGTAGCAGTTAGGCAGCAGCATGAGAGCTCTGTAAACACAACTTAGCTCTGGGGGGAAATCCAGCAACTGTTCAGGAAGTCACTTTATCTTGGTGAGAAGACCAGCAGTTAAAGCCCCATGAGCAGAATACACCATATCACTCTGGAAAGGGACTCCAAGAGAGGAAGTCAGGCACAAGAGTGCTGCATTTTCATCATTATTTATAGATCAGATTATATCAACACTTAAGAGTTCTGTGTCAGGTCAGAGTTAAAAAGTGCAAACTCCTTGAGCAAACACAACGCTCAGAGCCCTCTAATCTGAACTGTGGTTCCTGAAGGAACTGAGGAACTCACCAAGCTTTTGGGAAGGAAACTGATCATTATCTTTTTAAATTATTTGCTAATCTGTTTGTTACCTTTGTTTGGCTACTTCTGTTTTTTTTCTTAATGGAGTGTTAATCTTGTTGATTCTATGATTACTATCCAAAAGGACCTCCAACTCTTTCTAGACTCAATCTCAAACAGGAGAGAATGGTAGGATTACTGGGCCTGAACAGAATGAGGAACTCCAGCTTTTGCTTCCTTTACACGTGGCTTCTGTGAGGAAGTTTCCACATTGGCATTGACTATGCCATTAGCAGGTCTAACTGGAGACTGGTAATACAAAGGTATATTGTAACAGCAGCAGCAGCATCCTGGAAAGCAGCTGAAATCCCACTGCCTGGATCATTAAAAGGGAAGGCAAACAAACTCTGGAGGTATTAGGTCATAGCAGGTCTTTGAAATGTTTAATATCTGCCAACCTGTACCTTGTTCATTCAATCTGAGATGTCAATTAAACTTTAATTGGTGCATTCTCACTACACTTTCTTCCTTCATAATGGCTCTGAGCAAAGCTTGTAAATCAGCTGCAAGCAGAGCTTAAGAACTCTTCATTCTCACCATGCTCCTGTGCTTCATTCACAACAGCAGCAAGAAAGACTGAAGAAAGATTAGTAACTGTGATTCTTTTGTGGCAGAAGCACTGTAAATGTACCTGACAGCTGCCTATTACAACCATTTAAGTACTCCTAGAGTGTTTGAAAGGGTGCTGTCAAAATATTTTTCAAAATATTATTAACCATTATTTATATTCCAAACAGAATTTGTTTGTAGACAAAATCTGCTCTTCAAGAGGCACGCAGTAGCTTTGTTATCAGAGAATTTCCTCTGATAGACTGTTAGTTAAAAATAAACCCACCATGAGTCAAAGACACAACTAAAGTGATACTTGCCTTGAATAGAATCACTTGACTATGTACCAAAAAAAAAAGGCTACATCTTCAAATCTCTCTAGCACTATTTAAGTAGACCATCTCAGGAAGTGTATGAGGGAGGGGCTGGAAAAAGTAATGAAAGTTTAAATAAAATGAGGAACCAGTCATGTTCAGGTACAGCACTAACACAGAATCCAGCAATTTGAGAGATCCCACAGGGATT
Source organism: Melanerpes formicivorus (assembly GCF_026170545.1). NCBI lineage: Eukaryota > Metazoa > Chordata > Aves > Piciformes > Picidae > Melanerpes > Melanerpes formicivorus. The sequence goes on along the minus strand of NW_027142461.1, from coordinate 1,606,121 downwards.
TGCCCGTAAGGGCAACAAGGCTGGTGAGAGGCCTTGAGCACAAGCCCTATGAGGAGAGGCTCAGGGAGCTGGGATTGTTTAGCCTGGAGAAGAGGAGGCTCAGGGGAGACCTCATTGCTCTCTACAACTACCTGAAGGGTGGTTGTAGCCAGGAGGGGGTTGGTCTCTTCTCCCAGGCTACCAGCACCAGAACAAGAGGACACAGTCTCAAGCTGCACCAGGGGAAGTTCAGGCTCGAGGTGAGGAGAAAGTTCTTCACAGAGAGAGTTGTTAGCCATTGGGATGTGCTGCCCAGGGAGGTGGTGGAGTCACCATCCCTGGAGGTGTTCAAGAGAGGATTGGACGTGGCACTTGGTGCCATGGTTTAGTCATGAGGTCTGTGGTGACAGGTTGGACTTGATGATCTTTGAGGTCTCTTCCAACCTTGGTGATGCTGTGATACTGTGATACTGTGATTTTTGTCCCATGGACTCTCCCTTTATTCAAATAAAGCTTTACAGGACTCCCCTGTCCCTATTGTGAACATTAACCCCTAGTGATGGGCCAGTTTTCCTTACAACTGTGCTAGCAAAGTCTCCCACTAATTTCAGTGTCATCAGGTTTACCTCTAATGCTATTTTGGCCTGATGGGTTTTACTCCACCTTCTCAGCTCCCACTGTAATTCTGAAACTATTTCTTCCCCTCACAGTTTCTCATCCTATTGCTCTTTTCCCCACTGATGACTTCATATCTTAGCAAAACATTTAGCACACAGAGAGCATACCAGCATGACCTTTGACAGCAACCATCTCTGTCACTCAAAGTCAACATAAATACGTTTTCCCAAGGCTGTGGTATGTTCTCCTCCAGAGCAATTGCTGGCCATACAGACCCCAATTCCCAGCCCAATGCCTGGCAACTTTTGTTGGAACTTTTGTTTATGGCACTTTTGTTTCTGGCAGACTGCAGGATTAGGACAAACTGATTGTGTTTAGAATAGAATAGAATAAAGCAGGTTGGAAGAGACCTTCAAGATCATTGTGTCCAACCTATCATCCAACACCACCTAATCAACGAAACCATGCAACCAAGCACCCTGTCAAGTCTCCTCCTAAACACCTCCAGTGATGGTGACTCCACCACCTTCTTGGACAGCCCATTCCAATGGGCAATCACTCTCTCTGTGTAGAACTTCCTCCTAACCTCCAGCCCAAACCTTCCCTGGAGCAGCTTGAGACTGTGTACTCCCCTGCCCCAATACATTGCTGTGTCATGATGGATTCTGTAGAGGTCCATGGCTAAAGTCCCATTTGTGTCAGCTTCAAAAAGAGGTTTTTCATCAAAGCCACAGTGTACACAGCAAAGAAAGAACAATATGCTTCAGAAAGCTTCACTAGGTGGGACAATAAAAGCTAGTCCTGGGACCATTAAATAGACACGGACAGTTCTTACCCTACTACAGGACAGAGAACCACCATTCACAGACACGGTTCGATCACTAAGGAACACCAAATCCAGCACAAACCAGCACAGCTTTGGACCTGTCCGTAACAAACCTGTCCAGTGAGTGAACTACTGATCATGTGTCCAGCCACAAGACAGATGAGGAAGCACCAAGTGACCTCTTTGCTCTGCCACATCTGACTCTGGAATGATGCAGTGGTTTGTGTGGGTCATAAACATTGCTTGGAATACATTCCATTGCACATGGTTTAACGTCATCTTTGGAGCTGTATTAGTCCAAGAAGTTGTCAGGGGTTATATGACAGCTGTCATTTTCTTTTAAACTTTGCTATTTTTGTCAGTATTTCACACCACTGATTAACCTAGGTGGGAGAAGGGAAGCAGTACACTGCTCCTCTCACAGTTAGATGATCAGTGATGGTGAGAAATACTTTCATGATGGTCACCTGTTTGGGCTAAGCACTCCTTTATAACAGAACTTTGTAACAGAACATACCAGCTGACTTTCAAGGCAAAATGCACAATTATGACCTTAAGTTAACCTGGTTTAAGTTAAAACTGCTCCACAAGTATTTATATCCAGACTATTTTTGACCTACCATTTGCCTTTAAAAAATAGCCAAACACACTCCTGCCACAATGAAAGCTTCATATTCAGATTTCAATCCAGGAACTAATTTCCATGAAAAGACCTAAATCCTTTTGAACAGGCTTCTTAATAGAATTAAGATCTTTTTAGCAGCTTGATCTAACTAAAATAAATAAGCACATATTATGATGTGGGTCAGGAGTATTGCACTCTAAAATATGAACGAGCATCATCCCAAAGCAAATCCTCTGTAAACCATCAGTGCACATCAAGCATAGCTTAAGTACCTTGGTTAAGCTGTTCTTCCACTTGCTTGAATAGACCAACACATCAGACCTGGGATGAGTAGTTCTTGCTTGAGTGTACAGCGGTTTCTCAACTTTCTGTTTGGAATTGAGAAGGGAGAGAGCTACCTTTGTTGACAAACCAAGTGGGTTGGGATTGTTGGGACTGATGGTCCATGTAGAATAGGCTGAGATTTTCTGATCATTTTGCAGCAGATGCAATGGTTTTCTCTTCAGGAGGTAACACCAGGTAAAACTTGTTGTGGTCTTGAGGCTTGGAAATGACAATCTCTGCATTTCCCCTGCATTCATGGCAGCCAGAGTAGTTACAGGTTTTGCTTGGCCCTGGCTGTTGATGTGGTTGCTTTCACTACCGTTACTTGGTGACCTTCTTTCTTGACTGCTACTTGCAGCCTTGAGAAGAGAACTTTGATTATTCACTGGAGACAGCTCAGATGCTTTTCTAACTACAAATACTGATGATGCTGAAGACTTAAGGTCCTCAGATTCTGGTGACTCCTTTAGGGTTTCTGAAACCCCAGCATCAGATGAATGACGGTCTGGCACCATCAGGTCTGAAGTACTGGCTTTGCTGCTCTTCTCATGCTGTGGAACACCATCAGGATCTAAGAGGTGATTTTCAAGAGGCTCTGTGGTGCAAACCTGTCTTACCAAAACTGGTTTCTTTTGCTTACCAGTAGGATCATTAGATCTAATATTCAGTGAATGCAGTGGTCTAGCATCCGTCATGCAGGCAGCTCCACTCTCATCTTTAACACGTTTTTGCTGTTTTTCCATGGCAATATCTAAACTGTTGGCTGGGGAAAGCATTCGTTTACTTGACGCTGTGGCTTCTGGTTGAGGGAACAGTCCACTAACTGGCACTTTCTGAATAATAGTCAGAGAGTTTGACAAAGGTGAATTTCTGGTTCCACTTTCTGGTTGTGAATTTTCAAATTCAAATGAATTTGGCAAAGTCCTCTGATGATCTTTGTGAGAATTTGGCAGCTGAGTTTTGCCTTCGAGCGTTGGCACCGTGACAACATTTGTTTTGCAAACAGACTGATTGACCTGATCCCGAGTCACCAGAATGTGAGGCAGAGGTGTAACAGTTGCAAAGCCGTAAGACGGCATGCTGCTGTGAATCCGGACGGGAACCACAAAGGGAGAGATCTGGTGGATTTGACTGCTGCAGTTATTAGGGACAATCTGCTTTAGAGGAGGCACAGAGTATGGATTAGACATGTCAGACAGTTTAGTCTGTAGTTCAAAGGAGGATGCATTCTGGTCCACCGCAACTTGACTTTGAACAGCCTGAGTCGAAGTATTTTTGAGCAGTTTAGAAGAATATGGCTGACCTATATGCAACGTTTTAACATGAAGTTGATACTTTGGAGCAAAACAATCCTTTGTTTCATCAGGACGACAAGAAAGTGTGGATGTGCTCCCTTGTTCCCCTTGGGCTGATGTTTTAGTAGATGTCTGGGAAGCCTGATGAGTCGTGGATAGCTGTCCTTGATTACTCACCACGTGATCTAGAGGCTGCTGAACCGCCGACAGGCTAACAGGATTACAATTCTGAATTGCCGAGTGAGGCCTGGAGTGAGGCTGTGAATGCTGAGTACTTGAAGGAAACTCCACTGCAGACTTGCCAGAGGTGGACAGCCTGTGCAATGGCCCGGTGGGCACATCTGTCACATGAGCTGGCTGAAATGAAGAAGTTGACTTAACTTGAGGCTGATGATTTTCTGGAGCAATATTTAAAGAGATTTGTCTTACAAACGGCCCCCTCCTCCTTTCTAGCAAAGGCACATGTCCAGTAACTCCATTTGCAGATGATACTTTTGGAGCGGCTATCTCCACAACTGGGATAGGTTTTGATGGAGACATGCTTCCACAGTCAAAAGACTTACTCCTGTAGTCCACAACCTCCATAGATGGCTGCGTGCAGCTGATTTGCTCTGAGGCGGCACGTCTCATTTCACGGTAATGAGGTCCAGGCAGTGTCAGTGTGTGTGAGCCAGCAGGAATCATGAGGAATTCTAATGACTTAGCAACAGGCTCTGCTTTGGAAGGGTTCTCAGCCTTCAAAATTTCATCTTTATCAAGTGAAGTCGAGAAACTGGAAGCATGAGACAAGCTACTCTCCCGACTTAGGCTTCTGGAAAGCGTAGAGTCGACACTTGACTCAGCAGAAGAATGCTCCATTTCAGCCAAGCGAATTCTTTTCTTCTTTGGCGGAAGCTTTTCTGTTGGCAATTTTGACAGTGTTTCGCTGCGCTGTGGCCAATTAAACCTTTCTGTCTTTTCCTGATCACTGCACTGGTTTTCTTGATCCCTGTCTGGCTCTTCCGTGACCAGTATTTCAGGAACCTGGATGTTATGCTGGCGAACAAGTCTTGATGGCTGCAGTGGCACACTTCTCTCATTAGGAACTATTTGGCTTCCCTGAACTTCCCCTCGAGGTGCTTCTGATGACAGGGGTTGACGATGCTGTGGGGTATTCAGATGAGGATGTCTGTCCTCTTGGATTACCATTGTGTTCAAAGAATGGTGCTTTGCAGCCTTGTTGGGCTCCTGAGAAGATGAGGGTGATACTCTTTCAAATGACTCCGATTTCTCAAATGAGCTATTTCTGCTCAGTGAATTGGTGTGCTGTATCACTGAAATGCCAGTTCCTTGTCTTTTCAACTCCACCTTTTCTTGCACAGCTGTACTTGCTTGCTTCTCAATGAGTGGAGTAGTCTTTGTCTCAGTAGTCTGATCTGTGCCTCGAGCCACAAGCTGAATTTGGGAACTCTGAAGTAGAAGGCTGCTTGGCTGCTGTGACCCTACCACTGTTGTTGCACTGTGTTTTGACAGACTGGAAGAATTTGCTGGCTTGCTTTGGCCTTCTGTGTTCTTTGAGGGTACGCTCACATCATTTTGCTGGGGGTCATCATCATCGCCAACGCTTTTCATTTTCCTTCTTTTCCTTATCTGGGGTGTTTGCTCCCAGACCCCCGTTGAAGTAGTGACTCTGTAGTGTAGAATTTGAGGCTGCGTACTGTTCGGAACAGTTTTATGCTCAGGCTCTCGGATTGCTGCTTTCGTTTTAGGTCCGTGCAACTCTGAACAGTAAAATTTCTTGTGGTTTTCAAAATTTTCCAGTTTTCTGTATCTGTTTCTGCAGGTTTCACACTCAAACATTGTGCCTCGCACCTGAGGGGACTTCTTTGTTTTTTCCAAATTTGAACCCTGTGCCAGGGATTTGCTTCTTTGTAACAAAGATTCGTTTGATAAATTGCACCCCAGATAATTTTCTTCTACAGATCGCATCGGTCCAAGAACCTGGCTTTCACCAGTGGAAGAATCTTCTATTGCTGCCTGCCTAACAAGGGTCCGAGGATGCCCGCCTTGGTTCAGTGGGGTAGCAGGTCCTGATACAAAAACATCGTCATACAGAGAGCCAATTTTATCATCAAATGACTGACTTCCTCGAAGGGGATGAGAGGGAGGTATTACATTTGGAGGTACTGCTGAGTAGCTGGTAGTAGGCATGGAATTACTTCTTGTTATAGGTAAACAGTCAAGGGATGGTACAGAAAGAAGAAAAACTGGCTTTGATTTCTCAGTGGGTGTGAAAGGAGACTTTGGTATATCAGAGCTCGAGCTAGTTCTTCTTCCCATAGGCTTTAAATCAAACTGGAAAGAATCCTTAAATATGTAGGATTTCGGTGAATCTATGCTTCCTCTTCTTGAAAGGGAAGTTCTCCTTGGTTTCACACTATCTAACTGCTTGTCATCCACAACAGCTTCATTATCCGAGATTAATTTTGAGATACGTTCCTCAAGAGTTTTTGTTGCCATAGGAGGTCGCATTTGGCCAGAAAGGATCAGATTTTTTTCAGCACACACAGTCTGTACCACTGATGCTACCATGCCACTTGCTCGTGGCACACAGGGCAGGTTTTTGTTTGACTCTTTCTCAGAGGTCAACAGTCCTCTTACAAAAGGAGCTGGTGGGCTCATTGTTTGATCGGCACTTTCAGAACGAGAGAAATACCCAGAATCAGTACTACCTAAACTTCTAGGGCTCAAAAGACCTTTTCCCTGCTGATCTTGGGAACCATCAGTTGCCTGTTGTCTCTGGAGCTGAGCGTGCATTGCTCCTACTGCAGATCCCAGCTGGTCCTCTAACAGGCCTGTTTCTGGTTTGTGATGTTGCTTTATGTCATTCTCCTTGACTGAGGCTGTATGTGTTAAATTTGACTGAAGAGCTGTCACTTTAAAATCTCCCTTTCTCTGTGCTGCAGCAAGCTCCGGTGCTGGTTCTGTAACTTTTGGGCTATCAGCCCTTAATGGAGAGACATTTACAGGATGAACTACTACTTTTGGTAAAGCTGCCCTTACTTGAGGTTCTGCATCATGTAATGAAGAGTCCCCTGCTATACAATCTGGGTTGTTTAATGGAGCAGGGCTTCCTTTCCGCAGTGTTTCTGTATTTGAAATAACTTTCACTATTTGTGCAGGTTCCAGCTCCTGATCATCTTGTCTTTCATCAGCAGTGCCTTCATCTTCACTTTCACCACTTTCTTCTGCATCTGAATGAATGCTAAGTGCTTTGTCTGAGTCATGGGATAAGAAGAGACCACCTGAATCTGGTTGTAGGCCAAGCCCAAGTTTGATAGCATGTGCATGAGACTTTTTGTGCTTGTACAGATTGCTTTTGGTTTTAAAAGAAAACCCACACGTCACACAAGGATACGGTCGCTCTCCCGTATGGGATCGGATGTGCTTTTGGAGAACGCTGGGCTTGGCGCAGGCCCGATTGCAATACTCACAGACGTATTTCCCTAGCTTTTTAGGCTTCTGTTCTACCCCATGGTTTACAACTGATGTTATCTGGGCTGAGTTATACACAGGACCTATAGACAAGTGTGTTGAACTCGATGTGCTAATTGACAACGGTGAAGAGCTAGCTATCAACTGGTTCTGAGCGAAAACCTGAGTTGCAGTGGAAGATGAGGTGTGAACAACAGAAGAAGTTACTGCTATGCTGTATATCTGCTGGAGCTTGGAGTTCTCTTGACTCTGCTGTTGCACCAGCGATCTAGTGAAGCTTGGACACATAACAACCTGGGGATTTTGCTGACTGGTTTTAGTAATAAGGTCCTGTGAATGAGAAACCGGCTGGCCTTGTGCTTGTCCAGTCTTGGCTGCTGCTGCTACATGCACATTGTTTAATGAACCGGGGTAGTAGTGAGCTCCACTTGCAGACTCGTGCTGTGACAATGTGGACTGATTCTGGACACTCATAGTATTGGACGTGAGACTAGAAGAGGTGCTTACAGTTTTATTTGGTCTGAGTTTCTCTATCTGCATCCCATAAGGGGGGCACTCTTGTGTTAAGGTGTTCAGTTCAGGCTCCATAGCTTTTAGTAAGACATCAAACGCAGTACGTGTACATGGGGACGATGTACTGCAATCAACAAAATTAATACATTCATTACTGTCAGTCTTTGTTTTACTTGATGAGGAGTTTGAGAGAGACTTCTTCTCTAGTGAGTTCAGGCGGCTTACATCAGCATCCTCCCCTGCCTGTTTACCCAAATCTAAGGACTGATGTGTCACAGAAAGCTTTGTCTGCATTGATGTCTCAGATTTGGTTGTTTCAAGACTTATCTCACTAATAAGAACTCCCCCATTTTGTTTGGTACATTGATTTCCATTTTGCAAGGGTAAGTGATCCTGTGCCGTGGTGTGTTTGGAGGCATCTGGATGAGCTTTTAGCGGTGAAGGGTCTACGCTTGGCTTAACCTTGGTTTCAGCAGGGCTTCTCAAAGGTGATTTTGGTATTTTTTTTAAATGGTTTTCGGTCACAATCTTTTTTCTTTTTACACCTTTAATTGTATCTTGGGTTCCTCTAATACCAGCATCAGTGATTTCTGCTAAAACACAAAGAGAATAAAAAAGAATGTTAGAACGGGGTAATGCAGCGTATTTTTATTCCTACCATTTATCATCTCTTAAGTTTCAGTAGCAAGCCCTGGGGCAATGGAACTGTCCATCCCTCCAGCCTCCAATATTATTTTCAACAGTAAATGTATCTTAGCAAAGATCTATTTTGTTTCCCTCTAGAAGAGCAAGGCTTTTTAACTGATGCTGTAAGACATTACCCAAGTAATTCACTGTGTGAAAAGCTTCAAAAGAAATGTAAGAAAAGAAAGGCTACTGAAGGAATATTTTAGCATTTATAGCAGCTCCTTTTCAGATAAAGTAAGACGAAATCTCTTTCTTCCAATTGTTTAAAAATTCAAATCATCATAGCAGGAAAACGAGGAACCGAGACACAAATCCATTTTCATGTCCTGTTTCTCACTTTTTCCATCTCTGTGTTGCTGTAGTCAAGGAATGAAGACAACTTCCTCATGGTTATATTTGTAAGTAGATTTATCATGGAAACGGCACAACCACCCACACCATCTGTCAAATGCTGTATTTCAGAGTTCCAATTACTGAACTTCAATAGCATTTCAGATGAGCAACTACTGTAGATGAATAAAATCGGTCACACTTAAATGACTTTCTATTTGTGCATCACGAAACAAAATCAACTAAATTTGAATTACTTCATTACTAGCTACACTTGTTGCTGATTTTTAAGCAGGTATGCAGGCAGAGTTTCAGAAGTGTAGTGAAGAGCAAAAGAACTGGGAGATTATTCAGCAGAATAAATTTATAGCATGTATGTCTGGAGAGTCCAATTTCCTCTGTAACAAAAAAATCCCACAAAGACTGAAATTCAGTGCTGGCACTTACAAGTTGGGGTTTTTAATAGATACCTGATGTTTACTAACACACCGTAGTCTACCTCAACAGTGTGACATTTAATCTGTTAGCTAATTATTTAACTTGTTTTACTTCTTCTGTAACATACACCCAGTTATAGCCGCCGCCTCAGCTATCATCATTAGTAGTGCAGAGGAAGCCAAATATTAAATGGATACAAATCAAATTTCTCAAGCGTTCACAACTCATTCATTAGGCTGTTAGCCAAAACCGTATCTGATTGCCAATACTCAAAGCAAAGGAAGAGTCTGATATGACTAAAGGGATGATGTCTGCGCAAAGGTTCAGCTGCCCACACATTTTGGGAAGTAGTATTGAGTAATTCCGTGTAGTATGGTTACCTGCACATAGAGTCACTCATGAAGAGATTCATAGAATCATAGAATTATTAAGGTTGAAAAAGAAGGATCAAGTCTAATCATTAACCTACCACAATCAAGTTCATCACTAAACCTTGTCCCTCAGCACCACATCTACATGGGTTTTAAATCCCTCTAGGGATGGTGACTCCACCACTGCCTTGGACAGCCTACTCCAGGGCTTGAGAATGGTTTAGGGGAAGAAATTTTTCTTAATATCCAACCTAAGCCTCCCCAGGTGCAACTGGAGGCTGCTTCCTCTTGTCCTATTGCTTGCTACTTGGTAGAAGAGACTGACCTCCACCTCATTACAGCCTTCTTTCAGGTAGTTGGAGAGAGCAAGAAAGGAGGTCTCCCCGAGCCTCTTTTTCTTCAGGCTAAACAACCCCAGTTCCTCCAGCTGCTCCTCATAAGCCTTGTGCTCTAGACCCTTCAGATGCTTCACTGCCCTTTCTGAACATGCTCAAACACCTCCATGTCCCTCTCGTAGTGGGCAGCCCAAAACTGAACCCAGTATTTGAGGTGTGCCCTCACCAAAGAACAGCCTTAAGACAATGCAATAAAGAGACAGAGTTCTTACAATCCACTTTATAAGGAGGTAAGCGGAGAAAGCTCAGACTTCCCAGTACCCATCAACCCTATGGCCCCCTTTTGAGTGGCATGAAGACTATCCTCTTGCACAAACACCAGCTGGCTTCTATACTGTGGTGGGAGGAAAGCCAACGCATCTGACAAGAGCTGATGAGTCCCGGGGTGAAATTCCTGCTACATGAAAAGTAAATCCAGGCAATGCCTGAAGCTTATCTAGCAGAAAAGAATGCAAAGTGACCAGTAGGCAAAGGCAGGCAGGAAGATGTTTTGTTTCCTCTGTGCCTGAGCATAACCCAACTGAGATGTACGCTAATGACAGATACTTGGAAGCTCAGAGTCCTGTTTTCAACTCGATGCCAACTTAATGCAGACATGTATTTGTTTAGGGTGAATGGATATTCAGCTTTCCTGGCAAACAGAAAGATTGAAAGCTACATGTCAAACGTATTGTAAATGTAGAAGTTCTGCAGAACCTGACTTATTCCTTTCTCAGCCCTACTAAAGGAAGTTTAATGGTTAAGAGTGACAGACTCTTGTCATATTCAGCACTCCCATGAAAAGAATGATCAAATCCCTTCCCAGAACTACTGGCTTTAAATCCCAGTTATGGGGACTTTGTGCTCCTCTCGTGCATCCAGAAAGACATTTCTGCAGCAATTTTTCTATTAACCTTTAAATGAACCTATTCATATTAGACTGAAGGTAGTCAAGGTCAGGCTGTCTTCCATCATGATGTTTTGGACTTTTCCAGTTCTTCACAATTAAACTTACACTTATAAATTATCTTGTAAGTTATCTTATGTTAAGCTCACACTTGTAAGCTCTCATCAGTATTAATGATGGTTTCTTTAAAATTCATACTCTACTGCAATTCTTTTTTCTTCAGTAACAACAAAACCCAATTTCACACGAATCAAAGAGAAAATAACAGGGTAATTATATAAAAGGCTGCTTTTAGCCATGGTTTGGTGATCTCTCTGCAGCACAGCCACCCTAATTGAGTGTAAGTAATTTGGTTCCTTTATGCACACACTGCAGCTTTCATCCCATCACAATCACACCTCCACACCAATCACACCGCCGGTGTCTGTAGCAGAGCACTAGAGGAAGAGCTGAGCAGATTACACATGGCTGCAAAGGAAGGAGTGCCAGGAATTGTGAGCATCTGAGCAGACAGACTTACACAAAACAGACTAAGGTGTTTTCTACTGCAGGAATTGAACAATCAAATGACATGCTGCTTCCTGGTGCCTCAGAATATGAAATTGCTACTAGTCCTGGGTTTGAACCATTTAGTGCAGAGGAACAAACACACTCAAGCTGCACAATGCTAGTAACCTGAAAATCCACACAGCTGAGAGATGCATTGCAGAATATCACAGAATCACACAATGTTAGGGGCTGGAAGGGACCTTGAAAGATCATCTAATCCAACCACCCTGGCAGAGCAGGATCACCTATACCAGATCACACAGGAACGCATCCAGGGGGGTCTGGAGTATCTCCAGAGAGAGAGAGACTCCACAGCCCCTGGGCAGCCTGTTCCACTGTTCTGTTACCCTCACAGTGAAAAAAATATTCCACATGTTTACATGGAATTTCCTATGCCCCAGCTTCCACCCATTGCCCCTTGTTCTGTCATTGGGCAGCACCAAGAAGAGCCTGACCCCATCCTCTCGGCACTCCCCCTTCACATGTTTACAAACATGAATGAGGTCACCCCTCGGTCTCCTCCTCTCCAAACTAAAGAAACCCATCTCCCTCAGTCTCTCCTCATAAGGAAGCCTTGAAGAAAGTAAACATGCACCAAATCTACCAATCAAGTAACTAAAAATGTGGATCCATTATGACTACAAGATCAGAATTTTCCATAAACTATTTACTGCTTTACGTTTGAAAAAAATATGGTTCAATACACAGCAAACCATAAAAAACTCTTTGGTAAACTGAACAGGAAAGAGAAAAGGCTAGACAAAGGCAAGCCATGTGTGGCTTTAGGTAGACAAAGTCATTTTCTTTAGTCTTCACAACTGTTAATTGTGCTGCTTCTATACCAACACAACTGCAGTCTACAGGAATCATGATAACTATGGTTTCTACAGCTTTTATGATTCCAGAGGTGGAGCTGTGGGTTGAATTCGCTGTGTTCATCTAGGAAATCCTGCAAAACCTCTTCTTGACAATGACTTTACCAAATTTTGAATAGAATAGAACAGAATAGAATAGACCAAACCCGGTTGGAAGAGACCTTCAAGATCATCATGTCCAACCCTTCAACCAATCCAACCCACCTAAACAACTAACCCATGGCACCAAGCACCCCATCAAGTCTCCTCCTGAACACCTCCAATGATGGTGACTCCACCACCTCCCCAGGCAGCCCATTCCAATGGGCAATCACTCTCTCTGTATAGAACTTCTTCCTAACATCCAGCCTAAACCTCTTCTGGCGCAGCCTGAGATTGTGTCCTGTTGTTCTGGTACTGGCTGCCTGGGAGAAGAGACCAACATCCGCCTGTCTACAACCTCCCTTCAGGTAGTTGTAGAGAGCAATAAGGTCACCCCTGAGTCTCCTCTTCTCCAGGCTAAGCAGTCCCAGCTCCCTCAGCCTATCCTCACAGGGCTGTGCTCCAAACCCCTCACCAACTTTGTTGCCCTTCTCTGGACACACTCCAGCAAGTCAACCTCCTTCCTAAACTGAGGGGCCCAGAACTGGACACAGTACTCGAGGTGTGGCCTAACCAGTGCAGTGTACAGGGGCAGAATGACCTCCCTGCTCCTGCTGGCCACACTGTTCCTGATGCAGGCCAGGATGGCATTGGCCCTCTTGGCTGCCTGGGCACACTGCAGGCTCATGTTCAGCCTACCATTGACCAGCACCCTGTATTCTACACTACTCCTGAACTATTTAGAAATCCTTATCATTAATGGAAATCCTTAACCCATGTTCACTAACAAACACATTTTTCTAGGGAACAAAAAAAACCAACAATCCCTGACAACTTAATTTCACTTCCTTTTAGCTTTTTGTTCCTTGTGTATAGATCTTGGCTTTGTATTCACAGTTTATGCTGAAGATATTTCATGACACGTTTGTTAATCTACAGCTACATGCCTGCACAAAGATCAACTCCATCAATAATTCCAGCAGCAACAGAACTAGCAGAAAGCATCAATCCCAGAATGCTAAAGACTCCTCTGCCTTTTGGAACTAAAGACTTTCAGGAGCATGGTAACTAGCCAGGGCTCTGTATCCACATTAGTGAGCTGCCACTGAACAAAGAGAATGTAAAAACAAAACACACCAAGAAGTTGATCTGCTTTTCTTTCTCTCATTACCTCTCCATGCACTCCTCTCCCTCTGTAATCACAAAGCCCTTCTCATTGCTGGGTGGTAACTCTCCTTTATCTCAAGTGGTGTTGTTGAGCACAGCTATCATCTCAACCAGATGTGTAAAAGGTATCTTTTTCATAAGGGACACTAGAGCATCTCTTCCCTGCTTTGCCTGCTTGGCTTTGTTCTGTTTTGCTCTCAAGATTCTCTGTTTAATTCTTTTGCTTCAAGTATGAATTCTGCACTCAAAACATGACAAGAAAAAGTTTCTAAACATGGTTTTGTTCACTTGTAATTTCTCTGCTTCACTCTGCTCTGTGATCAGGAAATAGAGCAAAAGAACACAAGTGTAATGGTGTAGATAGCAATCAGGCAGAGTAACTCATGCAGCAAATAAAGGAAAGGTATAAGCCATCTGATTTTCTCTTCCAAAGTATTTACTGGTGCACTAGACAGTGTCTTGACAAAATGATCTCAATGGTTTTGTTTAAGTAACTTCCAGAACTGCCTGTCTCCAAGCCTACGTGTTATTACAACACCTACTCTCTTTCCCTTGTAATAGACCTACGTGTTTGCACTTAGAAATGAAAAAAGAGAGTAAGAGAGAACCAAAGCAAGGCAGTGTGCTCCCTTCTCCCTCAGTGCTACTCTGCGAAACATGGTGCAAGCAACCACTCCTTGTCCCTACAGTCCAAGGCCCTGCACCTGGACTGGGGCAATCTCCAGTATACAGGCCAGGAGATGATGTGATTGAGAACAGCCCTGCATAGAAGCACTGGTGGATGAAAAGCTGGATATGAGCTGGTGATGTGTGCTCACAGCCCAGAAGCCAACTGCATCCAGGGCTGCATCCAAAGCAGTGTGGTCAGCAGGTCAAGGGAAGGGATTCTGCCCCTCTGCTCTGTTCTGGGGCAAGATCCCACCTGCACTGCTGGGCCTAGCTCTGGCATCCTCAGCACGGGAGAGACATGGACCAGCTGGAGCAGGTCCAGGAGGCCACACCAATGATCAGAGTGCTGGAACATTTCTGCTATGAGTGCAGGCTGAGAGAGTTGGGGTGGTTCAGCCTGGAGAAGACTCCAGGGAGTCTTCATTGTAGCCTTTCAGTACTTAAAGGGCCTATATGAAAGAAGAGGACAGGCTTTTTAGTGGGGCCTCTTGTGAGAGGGCAATTGGGGTACAGTTTCAAACTAAAAGATTCAGACTAGATAGAAGACTTTTTTTTTTTTTGACACTGAGCATGGTGAAACACTGACACAGGTTGCCCAGAAAGAGGTGGTAGAAGCCTCACCCCTGCAAACATTCCTAGTCAGGTTGGACAGGGCACTAAGCAGTCTGATCTAGTTGAAGATGCCCCTGATCACTGCAGGGAAGTAGGACTAGATGAGCTTTAAAGGTCCCTTCCAACACAAACCATTTCCATCACATACTCACTTTATCCTGCAGAACTAAAATCATCACTGTAGGCTTACATACAGAGGGATTTTCAAACCCAAACACCTAAACTTTAGCTCCTAAATGTGGCTCCCAGGGCACAGCAACTAAGATCAAGCCTCTTCTGAAAGTATTCAAATACTAATTTAGGTCTCAAACATATAACTAAAAGATTACCCTGGCGCCTAACCATGTTAGTGATCCAAAGATGGAAGGTTTTCAAGAGAAAGAACATTATTAAGGATCTTATTCTGATTAAAGCTCAGCTTCCTAGTGCCTTTACAGATTCAAAACACTCTTTAATTCCTGACATCCAATACCTGTTTATTTTTGATTTCCCCAAAATTACCAAAAGCACTCACAAGTCACCCCACTGGGTCTGCACCCATGAATAAGTAAAGAGCATCATTATGAGATAAAGAAGTAAGTCCTGCTGGCAAACATAAGGCCACCAGAACTTACATTCAACACAGCAGGGAGTAACTGAACTTTCATTTTGTATTATATTACCTCTTTAGCTTCACACTGCCTTATATGAGTCTTAACAGCTGTAAATACTTTTCCTAAAAAGTACAGTTTCTCCAAAGCACAAAACCCTCTCCAACGACCTTTGATGGCATGAACCACACACACGACGATGGAAATGCTTACGGTCAATGAGTCCACAGCAAGATCTGAATATTAACCCAAGTGCCATGCTTAAGTTTAAGCACAAATTGAGAGGATTTGAAAGTCAATCATCAACAATTCTAAAGTCTCATTTCAGATTCCTAACTTCAGACTTCTTGAGATGGCCACAGGGTGGCCACTCCCTGTTTCAGAGGTCAGGAGGCAAGTCAAACAATTTGGGGCACTCCATGTTTGAAAAACCTCTTTCAGTAGGCTTAATCTATGGTTAGGAATACATCCTGGAGAACATCAGTTCACACAGACCAGACCCTTAAAAACACTTGAGCTGTACATAAAGTACAACTTGACATTCATTAATTAAAATAAAGAAAAAAAGGAGGATTTGAGATTCAAAGATTCAAAGGCTAAGGCAGCCTGATAGAGATTGGGTCAAGTGTTCAGAGTATCACAGTATAACTAAGGTTGGAAAGGACCTCAAGGATCATCGAGTCCAACCTATCAACACAGACCCCATGACTAGACCATGGCACCAAGTGCCACGTCCAATCTCCTCTTGAACGCCTCCAGGGACGGTGACTCCACCACCTCCCTGGGCAATCCATTCCAATGACGAATGACTCGCTCGGTGAAGAACTTTCTCCTCACCTCGAGTCTAAATCTCCCCTGGCACAGCTTGAGACTGTGTCCCCTTGTTCTGGTGCTGATAGCCTGGGAGAAGAGACCAGCCCCTTCCCGGCTACAACCACCCTTCAGGTAGTTGTAGAGGGCAATGAGGTCACCCCTGAGCCTCCTCTTCTCCAGGCTACACAATCCCAGCTCCCTACACCAATCTACACCAATGTCCTTTTGCTCGTATCAGCAAATATACAACCAGTGCATAAGGGATGGATAATGTCTGTGGTGATAGGAGAAGGGGCAATGGCTTCAAGCTAGAGAAGAGCAGATTTGGATTCGATGTTAATAACAGGTTCTTTACTATGAGGGTGGGGGAACAGTGGAACAGGTTCCCTAGGGAGGTGGTTGGGGCCCCATCCCTGGAGGTGTTTAAGCCCAGTCTGGATGAGGCTCTGGCCAGGCTGGTCTAGTGTGGGGTGTCCCTGCCCATGGCAGGGGGGTTGGAACTAGATGATCCTTGTGGTCCCTTCCAACTCTGACTGATACTATGATATTCAAGGTGAGGCTTGACAGGGCTCTGGGAAAGCTGATCTAGTTCAGGATGTCACTGCTGACTGCAGAGGGGGGTTGGACTAGATGATCTGAGCCAGCAGTGTGCCCAGGTGGCCAAGAAGGCCAATGGCATCCTGGACTGCATTAGGAATAGTGTGGCCAGCAGGAGCAGGGAAGTCATTGTGCCCCTGTACTCTGCTTTGGTTAGGCCGCACCTTGAGTACTGTGTCCAGTTCTGGGCCCCTCAGTTTAAGAAGGACATCGAAACACTTGAACGTGTCCGGAGAAGGGCAACAAGGCTGGGGAGAGGCATTGAACACAAGCCCTATGAGGAGAGGCTGAGGGAGCTGGGATTGTTTAGCCTGGAGAAGAGGTGGCTCAGGGGTGACCTCATTGCCCTCTACAACTACCTGAAAGGTGGTTGTAGCCGGGAGGGGGTTGGTCTCTTCTCCCAGGCAACCAGCACCAGAACAAGAGGACACAGTCTCAAGCTGTGCCAGGGGAGGTTTAGGCTCGAGGTGAGGAGAAAGTCCTTCACAGAGTGAGTCATTCATCATTGGAATGTGTTGCCCAGGGAGGTGGTGGAGTCACCGTCCCTGGAGGTGTTCAGGAGGAGATTGGACGTGGCACTTGGTGCCATGGTTTAGTCATGGGGTCTGTGGTGACAGGTTGGACTTGATGATCCTCGAAGTCTCTTCCAACCTTAGTTATACTGTGATACTGTGATCTTTGGTGGTCCCTTCCAACACAAACCATTCTATGATTCTAAGGTAAGCATGGTTTCAGACTTACTCATACTTGGGTCCCTCACTACAAGAAGGACATTGAGATGCTGGAGTGTATCCAAAGAAGGACAACAAAGCTGGTGAAGGGTCTAGAGCACAAGTCTCATGAGAAGCAGCTAGGGGAACCAGAATTGTTTAGCCTGGAGAAAAGGAGGCTGAGGGTAGATCTCATTCTGCAACTTTAGGAGGCTGTAGTGAGATGAGGGTCAGTACTTCTCCCAGGTGACAAGTGGTAGGACAAGATTAAATGGTGCTGAGTTGCACCAAGGGAGGTTTAGGCTGGACATCAGAAAAAACTTCTTCCTCAGAAGGGTTGTCAAGTCCTGGAGCAGGCTGCTCAGGTCAGTGATGGAGTCTCCATCCCTGGGGGGATTGAAGAGACATGTATATGTGGTGCTGAGGGACATGGTTTAGTAGTATCCCCACAGTGCTGGATTAACCGTTAGACCTGACAAGGTTAAAAACCTCTTCCAACCATAATGATTTTATGACTCTGTGATTCCAGACTGCCTGCAAACACACCATTATTTTTCTTGGGCGTTTTTAGCAGACAACACTAAGCTCTAGGTTGCTATATGACCCATCAAAGGTGTGGTACTGGCTGTCAGCCAGACATTTCCCAATCCTCCTTAAGGGTCATTTCACATCAGGTATTCATATTGGAGTGACTATTTTATTAGCATAAATTGTTATTATTAACCAAAATAGCCAAAGTTCTACTAACACAGGCTGCAGGAAAGGTGCTCCCGTGTTAATATGCGGACCAGCACTCACTTGAGTGGTGCCATTAACCTCAATTACAGCACACATTTTCATAAAGGCAAATTAAATTTTAATGCTCTCTGCCATCACCCCCTGGTAAGGCCATAAAAACACTGTACCTCAAGTTCACATATTATTAAAAGTCATTGCAGAGAAAATGGATATTGATATACCCAGCAAGAAGTCACACACAGCAGATCTACCACTAAGAACGTTTCCCAAGTAGAAAAACTGGTATTTCATAGCAAGGTACTGAAGGTGGGATGGAACCTGAGCCAGTCTCTAGGCCAACCTCCTTCTCAAATCAGGGACAGCTATAGGGTTAGACCAGGGCTCTTAGGGCTTTTGTCAGTAGGCTCTTGGAAGCCTCCAGGAAGTCTTACACATCCCCTGTGAGCAACCGTCTGACTGTCCTTGTGGGGGACAAGCCAGTCCACACCACTCTTGCTTCAGCTTCTTCCTATTGCCTCTTATCTTCTCACCATGTTCCACTGTGAAGAGCCTGACTCTACAAGGTAAATCCCTCTAAAACCACCTCTTCTCAAGGCTGACTCCTAGTCCCTCAGCCTCTCCTCACAGGGCAAGTGGTCCAGCCCTGATGGTTGTGGTGTCCCAATGCTGAACTCGCTCCAGGTTTTTGATGTTCCTACTGCACTGGGGAGGCCCAAAACTGGACACAATATCTAAACATGGTTTAATGACTGCTGAGTAGAGGAACTGTCTCAGTTTCAGAGTGAAACAGGCTGTCTAACTCTTCTCAAAGTAGTTAAACTCCACACAGGACTGGATAGAAATACAGAGTATTACTGAGTGCTATTCACAAACTACATGCTGCAGTGCAAAGCATATAAAATACACAAAATCCATAGTCTGGGCTTAACACAGAAGCCCATTAAGCTAAAGCTTTCTCCAACCTCCACCAAACCAAGCTGAAGATCCAGGCCTCAAATGCCCCTGCCATGCCTCCCTGCTACTACTCCCCCCATACCAAACCTGTGTGACACAGCTAAAATCAGCTTGCCAGCTCCAAGCCCCAGCCAGGCTGCTCCAGACCCAGCTCCCACACATTAGCAAAGATAAGGGAGCCAGCTGGGAAGGGAGAGAGAGAAGAAGAAAGGGGCAGAAAGTGACTCTACAGAGAGTTGTATAAAATTGCAGGACTTCCTTGCTGGTAGGTGTGCTTCTGGCTCAAGCCCAGCTTGCTGTCCACCCACAACCCCAGAGCCTTTCCACAGAGCTACTCCCCAGTCAGTGCCCAGCTGGTCTCCCCACAGAGGTTCCTCCCACCTAGATGCAAGGTATGTGTTGAATGTGTTGTATGTGTTG
Organism: Melanerpes formicivorus; assembly: GCF_026170545.1. Lineage (NCBI taxonomy): Eukaryota > Metazoa > Chordata > Aves > Piciformes > Picidae > Melanerpes > Melanerpes formicivorus. Next base: position 1,586,585 of record NW_027142461.1, on the reverse strand, counting down.
AAATCAGATTTATTAATCCTCTGATTGTCCACCTAGTCCAGACACACTCTAACCTGGATACACAAATATAGTGGGAGACTGTGTCAAAAGCCTTGTTAAACTCAAGGTGCAATATGATATCCACTGCTTTCCCCTTGTCCCCAAACCCAGTTGCTTTCTAACAGAAGCTATTTCATCACAGTCATTTTATCACCATTTTAATCAGTTTCCATTGTCTTCAGGTTGAAATACATGAAGTTGAAAGTCTGCAAAGTACTTTTGTTCACTGTTTACAAGCTTCTGCAGGTCTTCATCTTATTATATCATCTGGATCAGAACACATACCAGAAACACTCTCTGGCTGCACAGGGAATAGGATCCCCAGCAATCCTGCTTTTCTGCTTTTCTTGTTAATTAACTCCTTTTCCCATTCACAACTTCTACCATCAAATCACATCAGTAAATTCTGTGAACACTTCAGCTCACCTCAAAAAAAACCCAAAGCAATCCAAAAAGCTTCCATTGTTCCCCACAAGGTGCTTTAACATCACTACAGAGGTGGCTGGAATTGCTTTATAGCTAATCTATTTGTATGCCATTTACTGGTTTTCAATTAAATACCTTCCAGGAAATATCCCCATTACTGGCTACCAAAAGCATGCAACAGTTAAGTACATGAAAATGTTATTTAATCATTTAGTACCATTTAGTACAAATGTTAAAGTTTAAATCTACTGCTTCCACTCATTCTATATTAACAGGAGTGAATTGTTGCTTTGAAGGTAAAACTGGGGACAGGAAAAAGTATTTCTTGCCTTCAACTAATATCTTCTTGAAATAATAGACCTGTTTATATTTTAAACAAAAGATGATGTGGGAGTGAGCAAGAGGCACCTCAGACCCCACATGGGGCAAGCAACTGATGTCGTTTACCTGGACCTGAGCAAAGCCTTCGACACTGTCCCGCACCACATCCTGGTCTCCAAACTGGTGACACATGGGTTTGATGGGTGACCACTAGATGGATAAGGAACTGGCTTGATGGCCGCACCCAAAGAGTGGCTGTCAATGGCTCCATGTCCCAGTGGAGGCCAGGGACAAGCGGAGTCCCTCAGGGATCAGTCCTGGGACCTGTCTTGTTCAACATCTTTGTGGGTGACATGGACAGTGGCACTGAGTGCACCCTCAGCAAGTTTGCTGATGACACCAAGCTGTGTGGTGCAGCAGACACGCTGGGGGGAAGGGAGGCCATCCAGAGGGACCTTGACAGACTGGAGAGGTGGGCACAGGCCAACCTCATGAGGTTCAACAAGACCAAGTGCAGAGTCCTGCATCTGGGTTGAGGCAATCCCAGGCACAAATACAGGCTGGGCAGTGACTGGCTGCAAAGCAGCCCTGAGGAGAGAGACTTAGGGGTGCTGGTGGACGAGAAGCTCAAACACGAGCTCTCAGTGTGCACTTGCAGCCCACAAAGCCAATCAGATCCTGGGCTGCATCAGGAGAAGTGTGGCCAGCAGGTCAAGGGAGATGATCCTCCCCCTCTACTCAGCTCTTGTGAGACCCCACCTGGAGTACTGCCTCCAGTTCTGGAGCCCCTATTACAAGAGGGATGTGGAGGTGCTGGAACGTGTCCAGAGAAGGGCCACAAGGATGATCAGAGGGCTGGAGCACCTCTCCTATGAGGGCAGACTGAAGGAGTTGGGGCTGTACAGTCTGCAGAAGAGAAGGCTCCGAGGTGACCTAATTGTGGCCCTCCAGTATCTGAAGGGGGCCTACAGGAAGGCTGGGGAGGGACTTCTCAGGATATCAGGTAGTGATAGGACTAGGGGGAATGGAATGAAGCTGGAGGTGGGGAGATTCAGGCTGGATGTGAGGAGGAAGTTCTTCCCCATGAGAGTGGTGAAGCCCTGGAATGGGTTGTCCAGGGAGGTGGTTGAGGCCCCGTTCCTGGAGGTGTTTAAGCCCAGGCTGGATGAGGCGGTGGCCAGCCTGATCTAGTGTGGGATGTCCCTGCCCGTGGCAGGGGGGTTGGAACTAGATGATCCTTGTGGTCCCTTCCAACCCTGACTGATACTATGATACTATGATCTTACCATCTCTCTCACCTCTCACCAGTGTTTGAGTTCCAAAGATACACTAAAGCTGAAAGAGCAGAATAAATTCCTGGATTGACCAAGGGTAAAGAGATACAGAAATGATCTGCCTGTTAATTCAAACAACAGAAAGTTCTTCCCCAGGAATACACAGACCTAGCAAGTGACACACATGAAATTATAGGTTTAAAGGTGTAGCCACAAAGGTGTGCTCTTCACGCAGCCAATGAAATGCTGTGACATCCTTAAGCGGGGGCAGAGGGGATTAGCTCTCTGACTTGTGCAATACCATTTCAGCATCAGGTAAGGAAGACACCTTCGCCCAGAGGCATGCACCTTGGACTTAGCAGGGAGCTTCCTTGTGATACAGTTTCAGCTCAGACTCAGGAGCCTGCCAGCTCTTGTTTGGCCTTGGGATAGGTAAAGAGTAAATGACAAGCTGCAGTCTGGGGCTGTCTCTCTGACAGCTTCTTTTCAAATCATGGCTACTTATGTCAAGACAGCCTTGATGGCGAGACTTCTGATGGGCTATAAGGGCATAACTGCCCTGTGCTAGTTCAAGAGGAAGCTTTCTAAGAGCTTGGCCCCATTTTGTGCATTTAGCTTCTTGGCTTAAGTGAAGAATGTAACAACCACCGGATTTTTAGTCATTAAAACAGCATGTTCAATGAGGAAGACCATGAAGATCAAACAGCAATAACCATCTGACCACTGAGGTAACCCTAGAGCCTCAGCTACAAAATGCCAATATCTATACATGAACAGGTACCAAATGCAACATTTCAGCACATCTGAAAATCTCTGACCAAAGTAAATTCTTTTTTTCCTTCCAAAAAGAGTTATTTTCCTGCCCAGCATAATGTACATAAGAAAGCAGAAGAGCCTGAGCCACTGTAAACTTTCACAGGACTTGAGTACCTCACTGAAAGATAGAGGAAAATCAGCACAAGAACAGCGAAAAACCTAAAATATTTACTGTATTAAGTAACCCAAAGGGGTTTATATACTGTGTCTGCATTACAACCATTTACCAACTCTGCTTTTTTGGCTGCTGGGCATATTACCTAGACCATGCTTTTTCCAAGAAAGATTGGCCCAGATAATATTTGAGGTCCCTTCCAACCTGATACTTTATGATTCTATGATAATCTACACAGAAGCATTAGTACTAAACTAAACCATTTAGAATAAACCATTTAGAATAAACCAAACCAGGTTGGAAGAGACCTTCAAGATCATCACGTCCAACCCATCAACCAATCCAACCCACCTAAACAACTAACCCATGGCACTAAGCACCCCATCAAGTCTCCTCCTGAACACCTCCAATGACGGCGACTCCACCACCTCCCCAGGCAGCCCATTCCAATGGGCAATCACTCTCTCTGTATAGAACTTCTTCCTAACATCCAATCTGAACCTCCCCTGGTGCAGCCTGAGACTGTGTCCTCTTGTTCTGGTACTGGCTGCCTGGGAGAAGAGACCAACATCCGCCTGTCTACAACCTCCCTTCAGGTAGTTGTAGAGAGCAATAAGGTCACCCCTGAGTCTCCTCTTCTCCAGGCTAAGCAGCCCCAGCTCCCTCAGCCTATCCTCATAGGGCTTGTGTTCCAAGCCCCTCACCAACTTTGTTGCCCTTCTCTGGACACACTCCAGCAAGTCAACATCCTTCCTAAACTGAGGGGCCCAGAACTGGACACAGTACTCGAGGTGTGGCCTAACCAGTGCAGTGGACAGGGGCAGAATGACCTCCCTGCTCCTCCTGGCCACACTGTTCCTGATGCAGGCCAGGATGCCATTGGCCCTCTTGGCTGCCTGGGCACACTGCAGGCTCATGTTCAGCCTACCACCAACCAGTACCCCCAGGTCCCTCTCCACCTGAGAGAACTAATCACCATCAAGTGCTGTGAAGATAAAGCATGTTGACTATGAGCAGGAGAAGAGATAAGGTTATGATAGCAAACATCACCAGCAATCCCAGCCTGAGATGTTTACAGTATCACAGGATGTTAGGGGTTGGAGGGGACCTCTGGGGATCTTCAAGTCCAACCCCCCCTGCCAGAGCAGGACCATAGAATCTAGTGTAGGTTGCACAGGAATGCATCCAGATGGGTCACAGTATAACTAAGGTTGGAAGAGATCTCGAGTCCAACCTATCAACACAGACCCCATGACTAGACCATGGCACCAAGTGCCACGTCCAATCTCCTCTTGAAAGTCTCCAGATAAGGGTCTTGAAAGTCTCCAGAGAAGGAGACTCCACAACCTCTCTGGGAAGCCTGTTCCAGTGCTCCATGACCCTTACAGGAACGAAGTTCTTCCCCATGTTGAGGTGGAACTTCCTGTGCTGTAGTTTACATCCATTGCCCCTTGTCCTATCACAGGGTGCAAGTGCGAAGTGGCTGTCCCTTCCTTCTTGACACCCAGCCCTCAGATATTTATATACATTTATTAAATCTCCTCAGTCTTCTGTTCTCTAGACTAAAAAGCCCCAGGTCTCTCAGCCTTTCCTCATAAGGCAGTGCTCCACTCCCTTAATCATCCTTACAGCCCTCCATTGGACTCTCACAAGTAGATCCCTGGCCCTCTTGAACTGGGGAGTCCAGAACTGCATGCAGTATTCCAGGTGGGGCCTCACTAGAGCAGAGTAGAGGGGTAGAGGAACCTTCCTCATAGGCACTCCAACACCATGACAAGAGTCAGGGTATCTCCTCAAAGGCAAATTAAAGAGCAGGTAGTCAAAGCCTAATTAGAAACCAGTTCCATCCAGTTTTCAGTGTAAGAATAAAGCTGTTTGAACATAACCAGTTAGCGAGAAGATGTTGCCAGAAATTAATGGAAATACCTCAAGGACACCTGGAAACCCTCCTCAAATGTAAGGAATGCTAGGAATACTTTCATAACTAAATTATCTGTTTGCAATTTAAGGATTATCAGTTGCCACTGGAAAGGTAGGATTTGGGCAGCAAGTCATGAGAAGAACTCCTACCCCTAACATACAGAAAAAGAAAGGCCATTAAAACAGAATTCTAGAAGAGCTCATGAAACAGCCACCACTTTCAGGGTTATCAGCAAAGAACAGCAACTGCTATCTGGTCAAACGAGATACTGAATAAAATGTCCCAAACATGAGTCTCAGAGGGGAAAAAAACAACCCACAAGAAATGAAAGGAACAAGATGTTAACTAAACTATCTTTGCACATAATGACAGAACAAGCTCCTTAGTTGTACTTAGTTGTACTCTCTGCATTTCTTTAACATAATCTTCCATTTGAAAAGCATGGTTCAAGTGAAATGATTTCCACACTGCCTGTAGCAACTGGAGAAACAAAGAACAGCAAAGAGCTCAGACTTAACAACTGTGCTATTTAGAACAAGGGAAGGAATAGAATCATAGAATGGTTTGGGTTGGAAGGGACATTTAAAGATCATCTAGTACAACATCCCTGCAGTAAGCAGGGACATCTTCAGGTAGAACAGACAGCTCAGAGCCCCATCCAACTTGAGCTGGAATGTTTAAAAGGATTGGGTATCCATCACCTCTCTGGGCAACCTGTGTCAGTGTTTCACCACCTTCAGTGCAAAAAAATAAATAAATCATATTCAGTGTAGATCTTCCCTCTTTTAGCTTAAAGCCATCAAACCTTGTCCTGTCCCAACAGGCCCCACTAAAAAGGTTGTCCCCATCTTTCTTATTGGTCCCCTTGAAGTACTGAAAGGCTGCAATAAGGTCTGTCCACAGCCTTCTCTTCTCCAGGCTGAACAACCCCAACTCTCTCAGCCTTTCTTCATAGCAGAGGTGAACCAGCCCATGGATCACAGGCCTCCTTTGGACCTACTCCAGCAAGTTCTTGACCCTGTTGTGCTGAGGACTCCAAAGCTGGATGCAGTACTCCAAGTAAGGTCTCATCAGAACAGGAGCTCTGGCAAAATGAACAGGCAAAGACTTACGCAGCAGGCATTTATTTTAGGACTAAGTAGCACTGTGAACATGACAAAAGCTGGAGAAGCTGATTTGATGGAAATGCAGTACTGGGAATGTTCTAATCCTGAAAGCTCAGTCTGGTGTGCTAGAGGTGGAAAGGATGATCTCCAGCAGGGTGGGTTTGATTTGACATCAGTTGGAGGTCCCACTGAGCTCCTCACAGCTCCTTGCTTTTCCCATCCTCACCTGCCCTTTTCCACAGTTGTCCACAGTCTCTCTTTTCTCCCTCTCACACAGACATATGTGCATCTTTTTAGGAGATTCCTATGAAAGACTCCATCCAGGTCAGCCTATAGCATCTAACTAGCAGAAAGTAGCACACCGCATCTAACTCACTATCCATTTATATGTTATACTTTCCCTTTAGAAGGAGGACAAAGGAAATTAACAGCTCCCTGAGCTAAAGGAGTATCTGGAAAACATAAAAACCCTCCCACTCTTTACTCATATGCAAGGCAGGCTACAAGGAAGCTAACAAGAGAAAAATCTCACATTTCTACAACTGGCTTGCTCCCAGCTCAAATCAGATAAAATTAGCAACCCATTACTACACCTGTGTAGGTGAGCTTCTAGAATCTGCACAGCATCCTCCCAGCACAGGGAGGTGGTAGAAGCCACATCCCTGGAAGTTCTTAAAGCCAGGCTGGATGGGGCTCTGGGCAACCTGGTCTAGTGTGAGGTGTCCCTGCCCATGGCAGGAGGTTGGAACTAGATGATCTCTGAGGTCCCTTCCAACCCTGATGATTCTATGATTCTAAACCCAAGCTTGTTCTGGCCTCAGATTTTAAAACAGTGCAAATCCTTCTTTTCACTGTAAGGAGGTGAAGCTCAAATTGTTACTGCATCTGCAAACACAGCCACTGATTTAACAAAGTGATGTACCCTAATTTAAAACACCTACCTTCCATTTGCAATCAGGAAGATGCTTCTTCCACCATTGTTTTACAAAGTTAGTTCATATTATGTCCCTTTGAAAATCATACTTGCAGGCTGGGATCTCTTCTGCTGAACTGTCACTCAAAAAATCTGCTATACTTGTCAGGAAGAGTCAAAATACTATTACTTTAACATCCCATTAATGCTTTAACCAAGTTCTCATAATAGCTCCAAAGGATGAAATGTTCAATGTAAAACTGTAAATCTGTTTGTCTGCCTGTCAAAACAATACCAGCTCTTGCTGTGTCTAGCACCAGCAGTGGATTTACTGAGCAGATTTCAGCTGCTAGTAGTCTAAACTAAATGTACCAACCAAAGAGAATTAAAATAGCAATAACAGATACAGTCTTTGACTCACAACCCAGGAGGTTTACAGGAGCCTGAAAACATCCCTTGGTAAGCCCACATTCTGACGTTGTTTCTCGGAGCACAGAACACGTAAACATCTCATTTGTATCAGTTTTGTCCCTATTGGTAAAATGAGACATCAAAATGGACTCAATTATTTTAGACAAAAGTACAGAAAAATGAGGTTAAGTGATATCAGAGGCTGTTCCTGCCCCCACAGAAGTCAGGAGCATTTTCTCACCGTCTTTCATGGGCACAAAACCCTGCACTGAATGTGCCTGAAGTCAGAAAGGGCCTTTCAAGTCATCGTTGTTAAGAGCAGCACACAACTTCCCTCAATGCAAAAACATCAGAGATTTTAAGAATAGATGGGACTTCATGAGCATGTGAGATCCTTGTATGATATGAGCTACAGACTAAAACAGTTGCTGCATTTGCAGCTGTCTGAGCTGCTGCAAATATTTCATGGAGATAACTCAGTCTCAATTTAAAGCCTTACAGTTTGATGTGCACAGAACAATTGAAGTAAATTACCTCTCAGCCACACGTATTGACATATTGTAACATAGATACAAACACTCTATGAAATCAGACATCAGGAAAATGCACAACTGACTGCATGAATTACCACTGCTGGCTTGTAGTCTGGAATGTTTGGGAAGCAAGAGGCAGGTAGCTCTGGTGTATGTCAACAGCAAAATAAAAAGGCAAGCTAATCCTCTTACCAGCCTTAAGTGGCAAACAGGACACTACTGCTGCTTGCAACTTTTGAAGATTATATACTTCCACTTAGAGCAACTGTATTTGTAGCCCATATGCTTGCTGAAGATAAGGATGGAAAGATGAAAAGAATCAAAGGAAACTTTGGATCTTGGTGACATGCCTTGCCCAAAAAGTAAGGCACAGATCTTTACAAATACAACATGGAAAGAAAATGGTTTGGACTAATGAGAGTATGTGGGTCCCACAGCAGCACAGATCCAGAAAGCTCATGTGCTTGCAGACCTACGGCAAAAACTCAGGGAAACATCTGCGGAGCATGAAGTCACTCTGGGCCGGCAAATCAAAACGCATGAGCTGTTTATCACCACGGTTCCAGAGCTTTCTTTGATCTCGTCCCATTCCCTATTTCCCTTGAATGAAGGAATACAGCTGATGACCCAGGGAGCAGGGTACTTCACCAGCATCTAGGGCTCCCACCTGCTATTTGGCAGGGAGAGGTGCCGTGGCAGGAAGCAGGATGGGGAATACCAGAGGGGAGGGGAGAAGAAGGAAGGTACTTGGCTGTTCCTTTGAGGCCAGATGGTGGGCTAATGAGAGTCAGCTGTAAGCTGGGCCATGGCAACATAAAAAGAGCCTGAATCTTTGAGGTAAGACACATGCAACATTTTGGGTTATCTTGGGAGAAGGCTGATGTATTTATAGCAAAGTATTTGAAACTCCCTCAATAACGGTCAACAGCATGCACCCATTTAACAAGAGGGATGATAAGGAAGGGAAGCTTTTGAAGAACTCTGAAGAAACAGAATCACAGAATGTTAGGGGTTGGAAGGTACTTTGAAAGATCATCTAGTCCAACCCCTCCACCAGGGCAGGACCACCTAGAGTAGGTCACACAGGAACACATCCAGGCAGGTTTTGAATGTCTCCAGAAAAGGAGACTCTACAACCTCTCTGGGCAGCCCGTTCCAGTGTTTTGTCACCCACGTGGGACCTTTTCCGCTCCAGCCTGCATTCATTGCCCCTTTTCCTAACACTGGGTGTCTCTCAGAAGATCCTGACTCCATCCTCCTGACACTCAGCCTTCACATATAAACATTAATGAGGTCATCTCAGTCTCCTGCTCTCCAAGCTAAAGAGACCCAGCTCTCTCGGCCTCTCCTCATAAGGAAGATGTTTCACTTCCTTAATCATCTTTGCAGCTCTGCACTGGACTCTTTCAAGCAGTTCCCTGTCCTTCTTGAACTGAGAGGCTCAGAACTGGATACGGTATTCCAGATGTGGCCTCACCAGGGCAGAGTAAAGGAGGAAGAGAACCTCTCTCGACCTGCTAACCATTCCCCTTCTAAGCCGCCCCAGGAAAAGACAAAGCAAGCCTACCATGAATCTGCAGCAAAACCTACATCTCTGAAGTAAAACCCCATGCTTCCTTTTATAATGGCCAACTTGCTCACCTACCTCTCAGCACCATTCCATTTACTGGAAAAATAATCTCCCAGTTAAAAAAACAGCAGATGGGCAAACAAGGTGAAGGGCGTTTTAATTTCGGCTGCCTCTCCTCCACACCAACATGCCGCTTTGAAGGGACTGCAAGTGTGGGAGGGGAACATATGTGCCTGTGGATTGTGCATCTCAGAGAAGTAGCTGCTGCTGGAACGTAGTCTCTCCTTTCTTTACTCTTTCTTTCCACAACAGCTCAAATGTGGTGGTTCTGCACAGCTGTACGTGGACAGCAAGTGAACAGAGAGTCTTACAGTACTGCTTGCAAACAGTGACTGTAGAGACCCTTCACCAAATGCTGGGTCAGCCTTAAGGCTTCAGAGACCTGTCAGCACGCACAGAAATGCAGATGGAGGCTTTAAGTAGCCCCATGACAGAGGCTGGATATAAAGGTATTTTTCAGCAGCATCTCAGAAGTTGCTTGGACCTTGCTGGAGTCCCAACCAGGGCTTTGAATGGTTCTGTCTAAGTGGTTTTTCAGTAAATACTGACAGCCCAGTACCACTTAGAATCACAGAATCATACAATTGTCAGGGTTGGAAGTGACCTCAAAAATCATCTAGGTCCAACCCCCCCTGCCATGGGCAGGGACACCTCACACTAGATCAAGTTGCTCAGGGCCCCATCCAGCCTGTCCTTAAAAACTTCCACAAATGGGGCTTCTACCACCTCCCTGGGCAACCTGTTCCAGTGTCTCACCACCTTCATAGTGAAGAACTTCTTCCTAACATCCAATCTATCTAATTCTAGTTTTGCTCCATTCCCCCTAGTCCTTTCACTACCTGCCATCCTAAAAAGTCCCTCACCAAATTTCTTGTAGGCCCCTTTCAGAAGGCCACAATGAGGTCTCCTCTGAGCCATCTCCTCTCCATACTGAACAGCCCCAACTCTCTCAGTCTGTCCTCATAGGAGAGGTGCTCCAGCCCTCTGATCATCCTTGTAGCCCTCCTCTGGACGTGGTCCAGCACATCCATATATTTCTTTGCAATAGGGGCTCTAGAACTGAATGCAGTACTCAAGGTGGAGTCTCACCAGAGTGGAGTAGAGGGGCAGAATTGCCTTCCTCAACCTGCTGGCCACAACCTAACAACTGATCAAGTCAGACAAAATTCTTGGACCTGCCAACAATGTTTCTTCACCTCAGGATGCAAATGAAGAGGACACTTCCAATATCAAAGCATGAGACTTTGCAAAGAGAACTAATCTGTGTGAAAATCTGAAATTATTTCAGGGATGGGATGGGATGGGATGGGATGGAATGGAATGGAATGGAATAGAATAGAATAGAATCAGACCAGACAAGGTTGGAAGAGACCTTCAAGATCATTGCGTCCAACCCATCATCCAACACCACCTAATCAACTAACCCATGCAACCAAGCACCCTGTCAAGTCTCCTCCTAAACACCTCCAATGATGGTGACTCCACCACCTCCCCGGGCAGCCCATTCCAAAGGGCAATCACTCTCTCTGCAAAGATTCTCTTCCTAACATCCAGATAAACATGGTACTGCTGCAAGGGAACTCTGTCATCATGACAGATCTGTCACAACTGCTTGGAGTTCTGGAAGAAGTGAGAGCAACTTAGAAATTCATCTTCAAAGGCCAAGAAGGGAACAGCTATGGTCAGGATCTGAGATGGAAGATGCAGTAAAACACAGAGTCTTCAAATTCCACATGCAGTATCTCCATTCATAGGCAAGAAACTGAAAAAACTCATCAAGGAACGTGAAAATGACCAAGTTAGAAAGTACAGTAATTTGGTGGGTAGGCAAGTGACAGTCTCAAATAGGTGCTAAATAGACCTTCACACAGTTTAAGGACAAACTTGATCCCTTCAGCTCAAGTGGGTGCTCTAAAATGTGTACTCACTCTATGAGAACTGGTAAACTGGAGAGGATCATGAACGCTGATTGGAAAGAGAATGTATTTGTGGACTATCACTCAAAAAAAAAAGAAGCAGGTTTTCCAGTTGCAACTTTATACTAAATAACCAAAGTTCACAAACTTGTTATGCCTGCTCATTTATTGTCTCCTCTCTGTTTAATCGAGTCCTATTCCAATCTGCTCCTAATTGGATTACTGCAGCTAATGGCAAAACGAGGTGTGAAATACATATTGTTTTGTAGGCAATTAAACTTAACTTAAATCCCACACATGCATAAGCTTACAACTGAGCAGTGCACAATGCCAGTCAGCAGAAACCCAGGCATGCTTAAACTGAGGAAAACATTCCCCCTGCTAATACACTGTGCCACTGACAGCTCCACTACTGACAGAGCAGTGTTAACTCATGGTGAATTCCACAAAATTATGTTCCCTATTCATTTGAGGGAGGAAATAAACAAATCTGAACTGATCTAGATGGGCTGAAAGGCTAAATAAATGAGCAAAGAGGAAAAAGACATGGCCATGCTTCATGTGTATCTGACTGTGAGTCAAATTAATTTCTGTGAATACATGCACATTTTTGTTTACCTGGTTAGCTCAAACCATGGATTTTCTGTTGTTTGTTTTTTTCTAGTGACCTTCAGACTCTCAAAGCTTCAAATAAATAATTTTGCTTACTTTATATTGTCAAAAAGATTTATCTACACAGACATTTAAGAAACTGAGGAATATGGCAGAGGACATTTTTCATTAAGGATTGAAAGAGTGACCTTATCATCTCAGTTACCTGTATACCAATTTTCTACACCAAAATGTGCTGTTCAATTATTTTTATTCAGGTTTTTTTTTAATTTCTCTATCAATTTTCTACATAAAAATGTAGGGCATTGAGTCTATCATCAGTAAATTTGCGGACGACACCAAGCTGGGGGCAGGAGTTGATCTGCTGGAGGGTAGAGAGGCTCTGCAGAGGGACCTCGACAGGCTGGACAGATGGGCAGAGTCCAACGGCATGAGATTGAACACATCCAAGTGCCAGGTTCTGCACATCGGCCACAACAACCCCATGCAGAGCTACAGGCTGGGGTCAGAGTGGCTGGAGAGCAGCCAGGCAGAGAGGGACCTGGGGGTGCTGGTCGATGGTAGGCTGAACATGAGCCTGCAGTGTGCCCAGGCAGCCAAGAGGGCCAATGGCATCCTGGCCTGCATTAGGAACAGTGTGGCCAGCAGGAGCAGGGAGGTCATTCTGCCCCTGTACACTGCACTGGTTAGGCCACACCTCGAGTCCTGTGTCCAGTTCTGGGCCCCTCAGTTTAGGAAGGATGTTGACTTGCTGGAGCGTGTCCAGAGAAGGGCAACAAAGTTGGTGAGGGGTTTGGAACACAACCCCTATGAGGAGAGACTGAGGAAGCTGGGGCTGTTTAGCCTGGAGAGGAGGAGACTCAGGGGTGACCTTATCACTCTCTACAACTACCTGAAGGGAGGTTGTAGACAGGCAGAGGTTGGTCTCTTCTCCCAGGCAGCCAGTACCAGAACAAGAGGACACAGTCTCAGGCTGCACCAGGGGAGGTTCAGGCTGGAGGTCAGGAGGAAGTTTTACACAGAGAGAGTGATTGCCCATTGGAATGGGCTGCCTGGGGAGGTGGTGGAGTCACCATCATTGGAGGTTTTCAGGAGGAGACTTGATAGGGTGCTTGGTGCCATGGTTTAGTTGATTAGGTCGTGTTGGATGGTAGGTTGGACACAATGATCTTGAAGGTCTCTTCCAACCTGGTCTGGTCTGGTCTGGTCTATTCTATTCTATTCCAATTGGCACACATGGACTTAGGTGAGCAGCCCAAAGTTAAGCAATGATCTCTTTGAATCTGAGATGCTGAAAGCTGAGTGCCACCACCCCATGCATCTTTAGAAACCCATCCTTTTTAGGGTACGTCATTAAACTTACACTAGAGGATTTCTGTTCCTTTGTGCAATGAAATTACTGGGTGACATGAGGAAAAAACACCTGAAAGCAGGAGTTGGATCATCTTCATGCCCATCACAAAAAAAACAGCCCAGAGCAATATTAATTCAATATTCTTAGGTTACCGGTGCCCCCATGCATCAGTACAGGGCAGTGGCTGACCTGCTGGGAAGAACCTCTGCAGACAAGGACTAATCCTGGTGGACCACAAGTTCACCATGAGCCACCAATGTGGCCTTGTGGACAAGACCACCAATGGTATCCTGGGGTGCACTAAGAGGAATGTGAGCAGCAGACTGGGAGGAGTTCTCCTCCCACTTTGCTCTGCCCTAGCAGGGCCACAACTAGAATCTTGTGTCCAGTTCTGGGCTCTCCAGACAAGGAGAGAGTCCAGTGGAGGGATACAAAGATGCTGAGGGACTGGAGCATCTCTCTGATGAGGAAAGGCTGAGAGACCTGGGGTTATTGAGCCTGGAGAAGGGAAGACAGAGGGAATCTTATCAATGCCTCAATGCCTATAGCTTAGGAGTCAAGAGGATGGGGCCAGACTCATTTCACTGTTGCCCAGTGATGGGACAGGGGACAACAGGCACAAACTAGAACAGAGGAAGTTCCATCCAAACATGGGGAGAATCTTCTTTCCTGCAAGGATGACAGAGCACTGGAACAGGCTGCCCAGAGAGGTTGTGCAGTGTCTTTATTTGGAGAGATTCAAAACCCATCTGAGACATGACCCAGATGGCTGCTTTAGCAGGGTGATGGGACTAGATGATCCCCTGATCCCCTTCCAAAGGACCAACAGAAACAAGAGCAGACAGGTACACTTTACATGCCAAGCTTTTTATCTTTGGAAGACAACACCACTCATCTATGATCAACGAAACAAAAATAGGTCAAAACTACTTAGCAGAAGGTCTACTTTATTGCAAAGTCTCTGTAAATGTTTGAAGGACTTCTATTACCATCCAGACACTTAGATATCTTCCACCTTCTAGAAATATGTAAGGCAACCTCACAGTCCTGGTGCATATAATAGTTTCTATCAAACCTTTCCCGGACAAACCAAACCAGACATGAGCTTGGAGGAAAGAAAACTAAGCAAGATACAGCTGAGAATTATAAAATCATGCAGGCAGTGGATAAGATGACTGCAGATGTGCTACTTAAATCACCCAATGCTTGAAGCAGGGAACACCTGCTGAGAACTGAAGAAAAATGGGATGTTGAGGAAAAAAAGCTAAAATAATGTACTTTGTATGTGATTGGTAGTGAACTTCTGCAGTTCGCTGCCAGAGAATACTGGATGGAGACTGCATTTAATCAAAAGGATACATGGATAACAGCTCCACAAATACCTAAAGGTATGAGGTAGATAGCCCTAATCCAGTATCTGTATACAGTATGAGGCGAATGTACTAAAGAAAGTGGCCAGGTTTATGTGCTCTCCCTAAACAGTATATCCTGCTGCCTCTGTTGGAGGCTGAATGTTGGGCCAGATGGACTCTGCTGAGACCCACTTGGGTATTTCTTCTGTCCTCTAAACTTCAAAAAGTTTTTATGTCCATTGTTTCAGAAGACAATAAACTTTGATTCCAGGACAGAGCATTGACAATTTACAGCACTGCTTCCAGATGTGTCACAGCCCAGGAGGAAAGCTCACTACAATGAAAAGTGAATGTCCACCCAGAAGAAGAGGAAGCACTGACGAAGTACTGGTGGAAGAAAGTATCTCAAGCCAAATCCAGTCACCCAAGAGAAGTGAGGCTGCAGCTGCCCTGTGCTCCCAGGTCCAACTACTTAGCAAGGCCAAAAACGTTTTCCCAACAGGGACATGCAGACAGACCACACACGTGACATACACCACATACCTACATAGATATGTACACACACATATGGCTGGACACACAGATCCCAGACAAACACTCTGAGCACTCATGCCAACACTACCCACCACATCCTGCTCCCTGATGCAGCTGAGATGGACAGAAGTCCATTAGTGGGAATATATCAACATGTCCAAGCAGCTCCCAGCAGCAATTTGGCTTAGAAACTCAGTATGCTCAGTAGCCCCTCACAGATCCCAGTCTCCCCAGTACCTGGACATATGACTGCCCAAGGCTGCAGCCCTGCTCCAGTTGTTGGTACAGACCACTGCACTGCACATGCAGTCAGAGATGTCCAGGACTTCACAGAATAGTCCAGGCCAGAAGGGACCTCCAAAGGTCATCTAGTCTGACCTCCCTGCAGACAGCAGGGACATCCCCAACTAGACCAGGTTACCCAGGGGCCCTGGTCTCTGCTCCCTACAGCCATCCTTCAGTGCTCTTAACCCTACAGACCAGCAGTGACCCTCAGACTCAGAGACCTCCAAACCCATCCAAACTCAACCCTTAGTCCACTCCATCTACTCCCTGGCTCATCTGGCTTGACCTTTCCTGGCAATCACATCCACACTCGCTACACCACAGATCCTCTCCCTATACATAAAGAACCTCTTACTGGGAAACAGCTGAAGGTGGAGTTTAAGAAGACAGGACAGACTGTGCTGGTCAGAAGCAGAACATGGCAAGACAAGCATCCTGGCCAGCCCCTGCTCGCATGCATACTGACCCTTTTATTCAGGTAACACTCTACTTCCCACACTTGCTCCTTCCTGTATTACCTAAATCCCTTAGTTTTCCCATCTTTGGTTCATCTCCTAGACATTCCATAAGTTCCATGCAGTCCCCAAAGGTTTTACCCCTGTATCCCCCAATGTGTCCCACAATCCCAGCTAGCAAGGCTGTTAGTCCAAAAAGTGACCTGGAGAGCTGCTGCCCATGACTCACAGTGATGGTTTTCACACCTGGACCCTGGGACTGAGACTTCAGGGGACAGCAATATGAGGGGGCTGGACAGGGTCCCCTTTACTCTTGAGTCCTTATTTTGGGTTTCTACTTTCCCCTATGCTCCTCTGGGTTTATGCAGATGGATCTTTCACAGCTCTCCTGTGACAGGCCCAGTAATAGTACAGCAAAGTATCCCACAGTGTCTCTCTAGGCATCTCCATGGGCGTGCAGATGAGCTTTAGCACACAACCAAACAGGTACCACTGCAGCCAGCCAGTCAGCCTTGAAATGCAACAACTTTCCATCAGCTTTCTAAGCTCCAACACACACATTTAGTTTGTCACAGGTCATCTGCTTCTTGAAATAACCTGTGATGATCAATCTCTCTTCAGCACCTGGTAGAAATCACCACATATTGCTTGCCATGAACCAGTGATGGTTAATAATGATTAAGTAAATCAATGGTTAGCAGAGGCTGTAGTCAGTGACTTGTGCACATCCTTAATGCTGTGGCTTCATGAGCCTCATCAAGGTCAAGGCAAACACACAAATGGTTACAAGAAAGCCTTTGTGCCTCAGCACACAACCTCTGATCTGCAGAGAGAGATGTCTGTGGTCTCATCTAGTGCCCAGCCCAGCAGAGTCTTTTCAATGATGCAGGAAGGCCTCTAGAATCTTAATGTAGGATTTTTCTACTTCATAGGATTGTTGGGTCACCACAACCCCATGCAATGCTACAGGCTTGGGGCAGAGTGGCTGGAAAGCTGCCCAGTGAAAAAGGACCTGGGGGTGCTGGTTGACAGCCAGCTGAATATGAGCCAGCGTGTGCCCAGGTGGCAAAAAAGGGCCAACAGCATCTTGGCCTGAATCAGCAATAGTGTGACCCCTGTACTGGGCAATGGTGAGGTGCACCTTGAATACTGGGTTCAGTTTTGGGCCCCCCACTACAAGAAGGAAATTGAGATACTGCATCACATCCAAAGAGGGGCAACATGGCTGATGAAGGGTCTCGAGAACAGGTCTGGTGAGGAGTGGCTGAGGGAACTGAGATTGTTTAGCCTAGAGAAGGGGAAGCTCTGGGAAGTCCTTATTGCTCTCTACAACTAACTGAAAGGAGCTCGGAGCAAGGTGGGGGTTGGTCTCTTCTCCCAAGTGACAGGACACGAGGAAATGACCTCAAGTTATTTCAGGGAAGGTTTAGGTTGGACATGAGGGAAAAATTTCTTCCCCAAAAGGGTTGTCAAGCCCAGAGCAGTGATGGAGTCCCCATGCCTGGAGGTACTTAAAAGATGTGTAGGTGTGGTGCTGAGGGACAAGGTTTAGCGGTGACCCGGCAGCGCTGGCTTAGTGGGCGGACTCGATGATCTTAAAGGTCTCTTCTAACCAAAATCATTCTGTGATTCATTTTTGGGGTTTATTTATTACCTCTCTGTTGGTCTTCTGTTCCATTAAGTTGTTTTTGTGCTTCTTCAATTTTGTCTGCAAGAAAGAGAAGTCATTATTAAAATTCATACATTAAAAAAAAAAAAAAAGAGCAAGATTTTAGGAAGCAATTTCCTGGAATCGGTTTTGAACTCTCTGTTTATATCTGGGAGTGATACCATTCAGCCATAAATGTGTGATACATTATGAGTAATACAGCCATATAAAATGTTATCTTTTCTTTCTACCAGCAAGGCTATTGACGTGTTAAATTACACGGAACTGCGGAAACAAAAGCACTGGCATCGGATCTGCAGCCAGCAGCTAATCCCACAGCAGCTCTGTACCATCAATAATAATGTCTGCAGTCAGGGGACTCTTTGGAATAGGTATCATGGTGCATTACAGAGTATTTTAATACCTTCCTGAAAAAAAAGCTCTTATAACAAGACAACGTGGCATTAAACACAGCAACAGAAACAGGAAACAGGATTTGTGACGTGAAGTGATGAAGCCGATGCTGTCAGATGGGAGCAGCGGGGCCGAGTGGTAGCCCTGTGCTTATTCCTCTGTGAAACCACCTCAAAGACACACACACAGCAGGAGCAAAAAGAGGCCTTGAGTCATCACTCTCATCCTGTTCTTCACAGATCACCTGCTGCTCCCCTAACACATTGCTGTCAGGAAGGGAACCTTGTTTCTGTTGCTGCTGCACCCACAGGGTGTTCAAGGCCAGGCTGGATGAGGCCTTGAGCAGCTGAGTCTAGTTGAGAGGTGTCCCTGCCCATGGCTGGGAGGTTGGAGAAAAGGAGGCTGAAGGGAGACATCATTGCTCTTTAAAACTCCCTGAAAGGAGGCTGGGGCCAGGTAGGTGTTGATCTCTTCTCACTAGTAACAAGTGACAGGACAAGGGGAAACAGCCTCAGGTTGCACCAGGGGCGGTTTAGGTTGGATATTAGAAGAAACGTCTTCACTGAAAGGGTTCTCAAACACTGGCACAGGCTCCTAGGGAGGTGGTTGAATCCCCTTCTCTGGAGGTATATAAAAGACACAGATGTGGTGCTGAGAGTCATGGTTTAGCACCAGCCTTAGTAGAGTTAGATAATGGTAGGACTTGACCTTCAAGGTCTTTTCCAGCTGAAACAATTCTACGATGTCTAGGGTCTCTTCCAACCTAGGCCATTCTATGATGGAGAGGAGGCACCTTGTTCTGCATGTGTGGAGCAAGAAGCATGAAAAGAAAAAAGAGGACTACTGAAATGAAGAAAATATTGAACCTTTTTTTTTTTTTTTTTGTAGAAAACATTCTTCTGAGTGGCTTCAGGATAAGAGAATGTGTTGCTAAGAAGCAGCAGCACTGGGAGAAGCTGAGCTCCACATCAAGCTATGACCTGACCAAGATCTAAGCTGGTTTTCAGATATAACTGATCATTTCCCAAAATACTTGTGAAAGCAGCTTTTCTTCTTGGGAAGGGGTCAGGTTTTAGTTAAAATTACTTTAAAAGAATACAACATAACTGGATTCATCCTAAACTTCTCCGATCCTGCTACTCCAGCTCAAGAAATACCAGACTTCGTGACTACCATACATAGAAAGAGGAGGACAGTTCTGCAAAGTTCTCATCTCTTCATGAGCATCAAGGCTGTGACTTGGTCTTTTACTCACTGATGCTGTACAACACAAAGTTTCTAGGAAATGGTCCTTTCTTCAACCAGTGGGCTTAAATGACTTCTCTAATATTTATGAGCTGAACCACTCAGGTATATCATTGAGCATTGACCAAAAAATTCTAACTGAAAGAAGTCCTTTTCACAGGTTTCAAGACTGAGTTTTGTTCAGCTCACTCCAGTTCTGCATTCTTGCCTTTCAAAACTAGCACCAGGTTTCCCTGTTCACTAAAGCACAGTAATTTCTCTCTTGCACATTGTCCCAGAGAATGCATCAAAATCATCCCATGAGGATGCTAACTGGACAGACCTCCAAGTGTCTGAGTAAATGAAGAAACTTCTTCCTTCTTCCTCTAAGGTTAATGAGACTTTCAGGCATATTTAAAGAGACATCTTATACTCGGTTTCTTTTGTACTGATGTATCACAGTATCACCAAGGTTGTAAGAGACCTCGAGGATCATCAAGTCCAACCTGTCACCACAGACCTCATGACTAGACCATGGCACCAAGTGCCATGTCCAATCCCTTCTTGAACACCGCCTGGGACAGTGACTCCACCACCTCCCTGGGCAGCACATTCCAATGACTAATGACTCTCTCGGTGAAGAACTTTCTCCTCATCTCGAGCCTAATCTTCCCCTGGTGCAGCTTGAGAGTATGTCCTCTAGCACTGCTGCTGGTTGCTAGAGAGAAGAAACCAACCCCTTCCTGGCTACAACCACCTTTCAGGTAGTTATAGAGAGCAATGAGGTCTCCCCTGAGCCTCCTCTTCTCCAGGCTAAACAATCCCACCTCCCTCAGCCTCTCCTCATAGGGCTTGTTTTACCTGCCAAAGACAAACACAACTCAGAGATTAACCCCTCACCAGCTCAGCCATGCAGGCCTAAGACTTGATAGTTAATATCTTCCTGGATTTCAGCTACAGTTGAAATATTGTCTGTATGGAGGAATTTCTGCATAGAAAGGGCTATAAATAACAATTTCTAACAAAAATAAGAGGAAACATAAACAAAGCACCTTCTACATACATGTGCCACTAATGCTATTAGAGAAAAATGGGTCTAATAATCTCACACTGGTTTTCCACAGATTATGTCTTTACAGTAAGGTAATGGAATAAGCAACTACAAAGCTGCATGACAGCTTTGAAATACATGAACTTACAGGAAAAAAACTAAGCAGCAAGAAACTAACCCTGTAAATGGAGCTGCATGCAATCAAAACCATAGACTGGCACATTATATTGTATTTATCTCTTGAGAGGACATAAAAGATCTGTCAGCAAAATTTATACTTAAGTAGATGGACAACTGTGGTTTCACTATTAAAAGAATTATCTGCATATTTCACATAAATGCTACATGAAATGGATGCATTTAATTTCACAAGCATCCTACTTTACAGGAAAAAAATTACTGAGGTATTTTGGAAGTATGCTGCATTAAATTGCCAGAAAGATTAAATGCTTTGATCTCCTTAGCTGAATGCTCTCGCTCTTAATTAGAAAAGTCATGAGTCTCTATCAGAAACTCCCAACCGCTGCTTTGTCAGACTGTAATCCCAAACAAAACCCACAGATAACAGAAATAATAACTAGGTAAACTCATGCTTGGTACACAGCCAGAAACTCTCCTACATGTCATGAATCTCCCAGTGAGGTTTCCTCAATGTGTTACAGATTCAGAATGTTTGGGGTTGGAAGGGACCTTAAAGATCATCTAGTTCAAGCCCCCTTCAGTGAGCAGGGACGTCTTCAACTAGATCAGGTTGCTCAGAGCCCCATCCAGCCTGATCTGGAGTGTTTCCAGGGATGGGGCATCTACTGCTTCACTGGGTGGTCTGGGCCGATGTTTCACCACATTTGTTGTCTTCATACCTATGGATGTATCTCTATGCAGAACAATTTCAAGCACCGTGAACACTGAAAAAAGTCAGTGTTGATTCTGGAAACCAAGAGTACCAATTTTGACAGCAAATGAAGCATGGGTATTAAATGTCATACTAAATGTGTCACTGAGGTCTACATCCTTGTAACAACCCCTATCACACAGCTACCTGCTCTTGTTATCACACCAAAGTATGTTCAGCATCATTGTACAAAATGTCCAGCCTGCTGCATTTTACAGCTATATAGATCCTCTATGGACAGCTTGTCTTACGGATGGCTGCATTTCAGGCTGGAAGGAAGAGCTGGGTGATGCTAAACCACCATGTTTCTGGCTGGGAAGAAGAGCTGTGTTAGTTATCCTACCCTGCTAGTTATAACCACCCTGGAGCAGGTGAGAAGTACAGGCTGTGAACTGATAACCTCGGAGAAACCAAAAGCCTCCCTGGCTCTTCTGACAACCCCCATGTACACCAACCACCATTTCCAGCTAACACAGAATTTATATTATCCAGCCATTTCCTTCTCTTGTGTCCCATTAAATTATCCATGTGTGAAACATTCTAAAACAAATTATTTCATTATTTGGGGTATATATTTTATATAGCATATTCTTTCATTATATTATTATAGATTCTCAAAACCACATTACACAAAACCCACCTGCAAAGCCCAGGAGGAACTGAAAACTGCTGAGTCCTCTATTAACTGCAAACAATATCATCAAACCAAGTACTCACTTGATTTAGTATCATTTCTGTTTTAAACCTGTGATACTGAAGATATAATTGCCTAATCTGGAAACTTAACAAAGGAAACAATTCTTTATCACTGGAATGTTACTTACTTAGCAATTATATTAGTAAGTAATAATTTAGTAAGTAATATTACTATAGGATAAGAGACAGTAATGGCACTAATGAAAATTTCTAACACATAAAATGACACAAGAGCAGACATTTTGTGAGGGGCTGGCAGGGGCTTGGCCACCATTTTGTGGTGGGCACTGCAGGGAGCCAGAGAGGAAGCTCTGGAGCCTCTCAGGGGCACATGGGTCACTTTCAAGCTTCTCTCTGCGTACAATTCAGGAGCCCCCCAAAACAAGGAGGAGATGGAACTGTTGGAGAGGTTCCAGAGGAGGCCACAGAAGCGATCAGAAGCCTGAAGCACCTCCCCTGTGGGGACAGGCTGAGAGAGCTGGGGCTGTTCAGCCTGGAGAAGCCTCCAGGGAGGCCTCCGGGATCTGAAGGGGCTCCAGGAAAGCTGGGGAGGGACTTTTTACAAGGGCTTGTAGTGACAGGATGAAGGCAAATGGCTTTGAGCCAGAAGAGGGGAGATTTAGGCTGGATATTAGGAAGAGCTGCTTTCCAGTGAGGGTGGGGAGACACTGGAGCGGGTTGCCCAGGGAGCTTGTGGGTGCCTCCTCCCTGGAGAAGGTCAAGGAAGTTTGGATGAGGCCTTGAGCCACCTGGTCTAGTGGAAGGTGTCACTGTCCATGGCAGGGGGGTTGGGAGTAGATGATTTTTGAGGTCCCTTGCAATCTAAACCACTCGGTGATTCTGTGATATCTTGATTACTTTACTGGAAGAGCTATTCTAACATCTCCAGCCTTGCAGCCAGAAAGCCTTCTGGAGTAACACACATCTAGAAGCAAATGATGACAGTGACAAACACACCCTCATTTAAGATGAGATGCTTCTCACCAAGTGCTTACTAAAGGGGGAAAAGTGGAAATCACCATATGTGCTGCTGTATAGAGAGGAGATTCTATACCACAGTGGTGTAACAAGCCACAGAGCCAGCCCTTGGTTCCTCCAGTCAGATGCATACCACAAAAAAAGCAAAGTACAGGTAAACATCATAAGATAGGTTTGGGTTGGGGTTTGTTGTTTGTTTGTTTTTTAATACACACACAGGGCAATTTGCTCAGCAGGAAAAAGTCATCTCATGACACTGGGATGGGGACTCCAGTAAGAAGAAAAAAAACAAACATAACAAACCAAAACAAAGCCACAAATGAAGACAGGCTGAAATCATTTGGGCTCTTCAGCCTGAAGAAGGCTCTAAGGAGACTGTAGCTACAGTTCAGTATCTGAAGGGGACCTACATGAAGGCTGGGGAAGGACTGTTTAGAAGGGCTTGTAGTGACAGGGTGAGGGGCAATGGTTTTCAACTGGAGCAGGGTAGATGTAAGTTGGACATAAGGAAGAAGTTCTTTACAAAGAGAGTGGTAAAACAGTGGAACAGGTTGCCTAGGGATGTGGTTGAGGTCCTGTCCCTGGAGACATTCAAGATCAGACTTGTGGTCCTGGGCAGCCTGATCTAGTTGGAGGTGTCCCTGCTGACTGCAGGGGGTTGGATAAGAAGACCTTTGAGGGTCCCTTCCAACACAATACAGCCTGTGATTTCTCTTGTTGCTTCTTAAATCGCTGTCAGGGGTTACTAGTTTCATATTTTGCAAACCTCACTCTTTTCAGTATTTCTGCTTTCCTTGCTCAAGTTCCTAAGCTTTTATTTTTCTTCCTTAACTGACTGCACAAATAAGGCTTTGTAGGTAGGTATTGTATGTATGCACTAAATTAATAATAAATACCTTAGTATACATATTGTGCAGGTGTGTAAAATAAAATGAAACAACATGGGTGCAATGGCTTTTTTTACAGCAAGATTAAACCTTTTCACGCTATTGTCCAATGCAGCTCTCCCAGCAGGCATCTGCTGTGTGGAAATATCATCAAATTCCTCAGGGTTTTAAATATATAATGTAACTGTGCTTTTCAGGAATGCAAGGAAGGAGACTGGCACACAGCAAAATATGCTTCTTGTTTTACACACCTCCTGCTGCGAGAGATCATTAAATGGATACCAACAGTCTGAGCTAGATAAGGGTGGTGCTGTGATGAGGTTTTAAATGAAGAAAGGAGCCAAATTTTTCAACAGCTTTACATTCTTTCTTTTGGATCTTCAATGAGAAATACAACCTCACAGATTTTAATTACACCATAAATAAAATGTAGTTTATAAAGAGCTTTATGTTTGTTTTATTAAAAGATATCAGTATATCAATGTATACACACTTGAAGATAGAATCGTAAAGTGATGAGCAGGGTGAATGAGGTGATTCTTCCCCTCTACTCAGCTCTTGTGAAACCCCATCTGAAGGGCTGTGTCCAGTCCTGGGGCCCCCAACACAAGAAGGACATCAAACTGTTGGAGTGGGTCCAGAAGAGGGCCACGAAGATGATCAGAGGGCTGGAGCACCTCACCTATGAGCACAGGTTGAGAGAGCTGGAGCTCTTCACCCTGGAGAAGAGAAGGCTCTGGGGAGACCTTATAGCAGCATTCCAGTATCTGAAAGGGGCCTACAAGAACGCTGTGGGAAGACTTTTTACAAAGGCTTGTAACAATAGGAGGACAAAGGGAAATGGTTTTAAGATGGAAGAGGGGAAATTTCAACTGGCTATTAGGAAGAAATTCTTTACAGTGAGGGTGGTGAGACACTGGAACAGCTTACACAGGAGTTTGTGGATGTCCTCTCCTTGGAGGTGTTCAAGGCCAGCTTGGATGAGGCCTTGAGCAACCTGGTCTAGTGGAAGGTGTTCCTGCCCATGGGGGGCAGGGGGATTGGAACTAGATCTTTAAGATCCCTTCCAAACCAAACCATTCCGTGATTGGAAAATATCTCCAAGATCTCAGAGTCCAGCCATTAACTTAGCAATGCATTTCAAGACAACCCTGAAAGTCTTCATTTATATAGCCACTTCAGGAAGGAATTTCAGCAAGAAAAGCAGAAATGCTGGAAAGTGTGAGGTTTGCAAAATGTGAAACCAGTAACTTCTGACAGCGGTTTAAGCTGGAGCAAGAGGAATCTTCCACTTGTGGGTTTGTTTGTGGCTTTTGTTTTGGTTTTCTCATCTGTTTTTTTTTCCCTCAGCAGAGCCCTGATGACTTTGTGCTGCTGAATGATCCATGCTGTACAGTGACAACTCACACAGGATTGAAGGAGCAGTCACTGAGCAGGATGACTTTTAAGCTGCTAGGAAAGCTGCCATAGGGGTGGTGGAGGAGAAGTGTTCATTAAGCTTATGCAAAGCACC
Source organism: Melanerpes formicivorus (assembly GCF_026170545.1). Taxonomy (NCBI): domain Eukaryota; kingdom Metazoa; phylum Chordata; class Aves; order Piciformes; family Picidae; genus Melanerpes; species Melanerpes formicivorus. Next base: position 1,561,269 of record NW_027142461.1, on the reverse strand, counting down.
CAAACAGGAATATTTTTCATGATATGAATTTGCATGTGTCTGTACCACTGTAAAAAGTGCTAACACTGTAAAAAAGGGGAGTTTGGGGCTTCTTGTTGAAGACAGAAAAAATACATTCTAAACAATATAAAGAGTTTTGTTGGGGTTTTTTTGGTTGGTTGGGTTTGGTTTGGTTTTTGGTGGTGGCAGTGGTTTGGGTTATTTTAAAATCTCACATACTCTATGGATAAGCAGAAAATCAGCAGATTTGCACCATGCTGGATGCTAAGAACAGGCTACATCATCAACACTTCACAAAAATACAAGCTCCTATCTTGCCCAAAAGGCTGGGATTACATGTTCAAATATTTAACCAAAACAACTGGAGGGAAAATGTCAGCATTTCTTTTTTTCCCCCTTCAGCTGAAGACAAGAACAACTCTCAGGCCTGAGTCATTCTAAAAATACCTCCTGCAAAACAGCTTCAGATGGCAACAGTTTTTCTTCCTGCTTTCTCAAAAAAAACCCCACACTCTCTCTTACCTCACTGTATCAGAAGACATTTGAAAAGCAATCTTAAAATCCCATGGGATTTTTCTTTTTCCCCCACTGGACACAAAGGCAGAGACCACTCTGTTTTTAACTTGCATCCCTCGCTCATCAGAGAACTGCGGCAACAATATGCTTCAGCTGAAAGGCACTCACGCAATCAGAGCACAGAAATTGGGTATGATTATTAAAACCAGAATTGTAGGTGGGTTTTCTTGTTTGGGGGTGGAGGAGGGATGCACAGCTTGAGAAAAAACATTGATGCAATTTCGAATCACTGCATTTTCCATCGCTGCTTAAATTCAGACACTAAGTGATGAGGCTGAGAGCCTGTGTGGAAATATCTATCTTCTGTTGAAAGCCACCAGCCTAAGGTGCCAGTAACAACGTGCTTTGCATTCCACTGGATGAGATGTGTGTTTGAAAGCACTTATTACATAAAACAAACAAACAAATAAATGAAAATACCCTGAGCAAAAGAGCCGTGGTAGAGTGGCAGAGAAGTGCTCAGATTTCACATGGAGAGACCAGAGCCCCCATCCCCACATCTCACCAGAGCCATTCACAGCTTCTCCAGAGGGAGGAAGCCTCATACTTTGAGCATCTGTGCCCACACTAGGAAGAGCAGCCACATGAAGCCTGTGTGGCACTGTGTGGCGACAGTGCAAGCTCAGCACACTTCCAAGGGTGGCTGAAGAGAATGATAGAATCATAGAATCAGCTTGGTTGGAAGATATCATTAAGATCATCATGTCCAACTGCTAGTTCAGCACTGCCAGGTCACAACTAAACTGTGTCCAGCAGAACCACACCTACTCACCTTTTAAAGACTTGCAGGGATGGGGACTCCATCACTGCCCTGGGCAGCCTGTTCTGGGTCTTGACAACCCTTTTGGGGAAGACATTTTTCCTAAAGCCCAACCTAAATCTTCCTTAGCGCAACTTCAGGTTACTTCCTCTTGTTCTATGCCTTGTACAAAGAGACACCCCCCACCCTGCAACAACCTCCATTCTGGTAGCTGAAGAGAGTGAGATCTGTCCTGAAACTCCTTTTCTCCTGGCTAAACACCACCAGTTCCCTCAGCTGCTCCTCATAAGCCTTGTGCTCTAGACCAGCTTTGTTGCGCTTCTTTGGACATGCTCCAGCACCAAAATGGTCTTCTTGTAGTGAGGGGCCCAAAACTGAACCCAATATTCAATGCATGGCTTCAGCAGTGCCAAGTACAGGGGGACAAACACCTTCCTAGTCCTGCTGGCCACTCTAATATATGGCAGGATGCTGTTAGTCTTACCGGCTGCAGAAATGCCTGTGCCACATGGTGAGGAAGATTAAATTCTTGGCTTTCCCCTCTTGCTAGGAGGACAGGCTCATTACAACCTGCTAAAGCACAAATACCATAGCCCTAATGTCTTTCAGTTAGGTAAGATGAATCCCAAGACTTCCTTTAAACAGCTATTTAAAAATAAAACAAAACAACCAAAAACCCAAAACTCTTGTCTGTACAAGGAGCTCATTAGGTGAAATGAGAGCATGGTGCAGCTTGGAGGGGGCACTTGGCAGGATGCTGCTGCCTCTTGCCATCCCTTGGCAAGCCCCTGCACACAAGCATCTTCTGCCTGCAAACCTGACACCCAGGCAGCAGAGTTCAGGCAGTGGGTCCCAGTTGCACCGTGGGCTGGCAGCACTGTCCCTCACTGCAGAAGAAGGGGACCCTGCAGCCAGGAGGTGCAAGGGCTAGTTGACCTGAGGATATTTGAGGTATTTGAGCCTGACATGGCTCTGGGCAACCTGATCTAGTTGAAGATATCTCTGCTTACTGCTGAGGGAGTTGGAGAAGATGACCTTTGGAAGTCCCTTCCAACCCAGACCATTCTATGATTCTATGCCTTGGATGGTCCAGAGTTCCCACCACTGCTTTCCTGCCACAAAATGAACACCTACAAAGCTGGTGAACAACAGGAAAAAGACATTTCACAAAACCCATAGGACAAGGCAGGTATTTCACTCAAATTAAAATCTGGTTTTAATTAGAAACCACTCTTCTCAGTCTCTTCTCCCTAGTAACAAATGATAGGAGAAGAGGAAATGGCCTCAGGTTGCACCAAGGGAGGTTTAGGTTGGGTATTAAAAGAAACTTCTTCACTGCCAAGTGTTATCATCAAACACCAGAACAGGCTCCCTAGGGAGGTGGTTTAATCTCCATCCCTGGAGGTATTTAAAAGATGCAGAGATGTGGTGCTACAGGATATGGTTTAGGAGCAGATTTGGTAAAGCTAGATAATGGTTGGACTTGATGATCTTAAAGGTCTTTTCCAAAGGAAATGACTCTACGATTCTGTCCTTGCAGATTTCCCTTCTCCAGCTTAATGAGGAGCGCAGAATATTAAAAGGAAGAGATGGGATGAGGAAGCAGAGTCCCTGCATCTTCTCTGTAATTTTGCAGTGTGGGAACTTGACTCTCTTTGACAAATGGTTCGTGTTGTGGTTTCTTCTTCTCAGTTTGGGGCTTAGCAAATCACAGCACTGCAGCTTAGTGGGCTGCCAAAGACTGAGCCTGATAACTGACAGCATAGATGCCCCCAGTCTACCAAAGAGGCAAGGTAAAACAGATTAACTCTCAGCTTGTCAGATGCTACCAGGTTTGCAGACTGCTCATACAGAGTAGGGGGGGAAAAAGACCCCTCAGAAATTAGGAGAACTCAAAACTCTCAGCAACTAGTTAAGACAATGCAGGAGCAGCTGTCCTTTTAAAAACTATCAACTACTTTTTCAAAGCAGCTCAAATGAGATTTAAAACATCTTAAAATGTTCTATTAGTCATTGTAACCTTGACTAATGACCTGTTTGATAGGTTTTGCAGGGAAAATTTTATGCATTTTCATTTTACTGTCAACTTTGAATGTTCATCATGCTCCCTGCCATATATAATTATTTGCATTTAAAACTGAAGAACCCGTGACAGATACTTTACATAACCCCGTTGAGAAGGGAAGATAAAAACCCTCCTCTGATTATTCTTCTTTCTCAGGGAGGGGGGGAAAAAAAAAGAAAGGAAAAAAACAAAGAGGCTGGAGTGTTTGCAAAGGCAATCTGTAATCTGCAGATTAAATTGGTATCAGCAACGAGCTGAACAGCTATCCTGTATACACAATAAAACAGTTGGTGGAGAGGCTGTACAGAAACTAAGCATACAATAGTTTTACCCTTGCCACCACATGAAATATTCAAGCATTGCAAGAGTTCCTGATGAAGCTGACAAGGTCTATGCGCATAAATTACATGAGGGAGCTGCAGAGGAACCCAAACTCAGGCCCTGGGTCACCAAGTTATGACTGGGGGACTTTTGACTGGCTTTTTGTTTACATGATTTGAATTTTTATTGTGAGGCTTTTAAACTCATTAAAGAGAGAACACGAGGGGGTGCAAGAGGGGATTTGTGGATGGCTGTCCCTTATAGAAGGATACAGCAAACCATGAGGCACCTGTAGAGACAGGCAGAGTAGCTGCCAAGCACAAAAATTCAGAAGAGCAGGTGAAGCATCTTCACAGCTATCTTCTGCTTGCGACCTTCTCCTCCTGTGTAAGCCACCATCCAAGTGTGGCCCTTTTCACAGCTTGGCCCTTTTGCACCTGCCCTGATCCTACACCCTATGTGTCCTCCTGGGAGGCACAAGCTGTGCCACCAGAGATAATTCATTCACACCTTCTCTCCCTCCTGTTCCCAAGCACAAACATAGGCACTGATTGCAGTCCCATTTGCATAGCTCCTAATCAGCCCCCTAGCACAATAATTACCCCACTGCTTTGCTGTTGGCTACAGCACTGGCTGCCAAATGCTAGTTGTATACCTAGGACAGGCTGATTATTATCACTGAAATCTGCTTAATAATTACTTAACAGCCTCTAAGGTATTCACTGTTTCAGGCTTAAATTCAGCTTTCAGGCTTTTTCTTTAGTTCCCCCTATACTGAACCCAATATTGGGGTTTAAATTTATAGCAAAATATTAAAGCCACAAGTTACTTTAGTTCATCACCTTCTCCAAGCTGTTGTTAAGGGCTTATTCATACTTTCCACACTGATACAGGTTCCCTCCCCTGGGACCTTTGATCAGATGTCCCCAAAACGGAAAAAAATTATGGCTCTCATGGATTCAATTATTTATAAAACACTGTCACAGACACCAAATAAATGCCAGTGAAATACCTGCAAGCATTTAAAAAACAAACAAACAAACCATCAAACAACAGAAGCAGACAACTTTTCCACTCACCAGAAACATATGTAAAAATAACAACACAGGTGTGTGCCCCCCCTGCCCCCAAAAAAGGTGTCTTCAATGTCTCTATTCTCTCAACTAGAGATCCCATAGCAAACAGCAAACTGTGGAGCCAGCCACTCCCCAGCCAAACATGGGGAAAACTTCTCAGCCATCTTTCTGGTACTCTGAAAGCACTTGTCCTCAACTTCGAAGCTGCTGAGGGAGGGCTTGCCCAACACAGAAAGGTACAAAACTGGTTCAGCAGGTAGAACAACATCAAGAGTTGATGTTTCATCACCTGAGACAACAGGGGAGGCTTTCTTAAAGTTCTCCCAGGGGTCAAGCTGCTGTGTAATTTCTTCCTCTGTTTCTCAAACGCTACAGAGTTTACAAGGCATAAATCATGTAATGAGATAAATTCAACAGCAAGGAATCTGAAGTAACAACAACCCTGCTGGAAACCAGCTTAATTCTCCTAAGCTTAGCATACCTTCACAAGTACCTCTCTACTGAGAAATTGTGATGGAAATGATTTAAATAATTAGATCCTTAGTAGGACTTCAGATACCAATGTTCTTTTTATTACCCTGATATAAAGGAGGGCAATAAATGGTACTGCTGGGTAAAGGGGAGGTGGGGGGGAGGGGAAAGAAAGCAAAAGCCTACAAGTCAACCCAAATGTACACCCAGATTGTACAATGATGCAGCTCTTGAAGCAACCCCCTAAAACTGTATTTGAGCCTCACAGGTCCCATGGATCATTCCTACATCAGTTTCCCCAAGTGTGCTTTGACCTACACACATCTCTCTCCTTCAGACTGCAGGGCTTCAATCCACTTTAGGTTTATTCCTTACACAAAAGCTGTTCCACAGACTGAGACTTCTGCAGCTTTTGCAGTAGTGTTTTATCCTCTCTGGAGGTGGAAGTGAAGGGAGGAAAGAGAACTGGGAGAAAGAGATCAGAATTGCACCCGCTGTTCAGGATAAACACACACCACAGACACTACTGTGACAGAGATGTTTTTCTCTACTGCTGCCATAAACATTCCTAACGCTTTATTTACTTTTTGACAGCTAGGGAGCATGCAGTTGACTTCTCCAGACAAATATATGACCCTCAGAACACATGCCCAAGCGTTAACAAGCAACTCAATTTAAATGAAAAGTTAGAGTATTTTTTCCTGTGGACATCACTTTGCATTTATCTGCACTGAACTTCATTTGTCATTTATAATGTGCTTGCACAGCATCCTAATGCCATTGAAATCCTCTGCATTTTCATTTGCATCTTCATCTTCACCTCTGTGGATAACTCCATCAAATCAGCCACGCTGCCACCTCACTATGCAGGCCCTTTCCCAGATTACTCACAAGAATGGGAACTGACAGAGGCACATTTTTATTAACTGTAAGCTGGCCAGCAGTGTTTGTCTGCTAAGGAAAGGTATTGACTGCAAGATGTGTAAATATCAGCCTCTCCATAAAGCTTACACACTGGAGATTTTTCTTCTAAGGTGTGCCGGGGAAAGTTTTCTTGATATTCCATCTTGCTTCTTTAAGACCTTGTCCTTCAATCCAACCTGCCTTTAAAACACAGCCCCCTTAAACACCACGGTCCCCTTGTTGCATACAGTGGAATGTGCCTCTGGGTACCTCCAGGCACCCTGCCCACTTCTTCCTCCCCAGCTCCTATCAGTGCTGAAGCATCTTTATGCATCATCTGTAGAAGTGGACTGTCTCTAACACACAGCTAAGGACTTCTTCCAGACCAAAGGTCAGCTGACATGTTATGCTATTTGGCAAATCCACTTTGAACAGGGCTGCAAAAAATCACTCTCCCCTTAAGCTGTGCTGCCATTCAGTGAGACTTAGACAGGCTGGAGAGCTGGGCAGGGAGAAATTTAATAAAGCTCAACAAGAGCAAGTGTAGAGTCTTGCACCTGGGAAAGAACAACCCCATGTAGCAGGATAGGTTGGGGACTAACCTGCTGGAGAGCAGTGAAGAAGAAAAGGACCTGGGGGTCCTAGTGGATGCAAGGTTGACCATGAGCCAGCAACGTGCACTTGTGGCCAAGGAGGCCAATGCCATTCTGGGCTGTATTAGAAGGGCTGTGGTTAGCAGATTGAGAGAAGATCCCCTCCACCTTCACTCTGCCCAGGTGAGGCTGCAGCTAGAATACTGTGTCCAGTTCTGGGCTCCTCAGTTCAAGAAAGACCTCAGGGAACTGCTTGAAAGAGTCCAGTGCAGAGCCACAAAAATGATTAAGGGAGTGGAACATCTTCCTTATGAGGAGAGACTGAGGGAGCTGAGGGCTCTTTAGCTTGGAGAAGAGCAGACTAAGAGGTGACCTCATTAATGTTTATAAATATGTAAAGGGTGAGTGCCAAGAGGAGTGTCAGCATCTTCTTGGTGATGCCCAATGACAGGACAAGGGGCAATGGGTAGAAGTTGAGGCACAGGAAGTTATATGGAAACATGGGAAAAAAAATTTTTCACTGTGAGGGTGACAGAACACTGAACAGGCTGCCCGGGGGGTTGTGGAGTCTTCCCCTCTGGAGACATTCAAGACCTGCCTGGATGCGCTCCTGTGTGATCTGCTCTGGCAAGGGGGTTAGACTGCATGATCTTTTGTGGTCTCTTCCAGCCCCTAACATTCTGTCCTTGTGTGATTCAAAGTCAAGCCCTTCTTTTTGTATAACTAAACATTAAATGCAAAGTTAATGCTTTTCACTAATTTAACTCTCTTTTTTTTCTGCTTGCATTTTGTTTTCCCCAAGAACTTCATTAAGTCTTAATGTTACAACCCAAAGTTTGTCAATACAGTCCAACAAAAAGTCATAATGACATCGCTAGGTCTTGGCACTAAAAACCCAAACCCCTGGAAAATCTGCTATGAACTTGTTATGCTAAACCTTGCTCTGTGGCCTTTGCAAATTTGTTTTTCCATAGCAATCTTCCATTCTTTTCCTTGCCTTGCTTTTGTTATATGCTGAGTGAAATGCTGCTAGCTGCAGCTTTAAAGTGAAAAACAACAACAGAAATTGAACTGACAGAAAGAAAAATGCCTTTGAGAAACTAGTCAACACAAGCCGATGCAGAACTAGGTTTACCTGAAACATACAACTTAAGCAAAGGCACAAGGATATGATATTTTCTTGCTAACAGCATGCCTCAGCCATGTACTGGAGCTCAGCCACTTTCAGGGGCTTACAAATGTATCTCAGGGCAAACACAAAGTGAGGGTGCAAATACATGTGTTAAGCCGATGCTTCATTTCAATGATTTATGTTGCTGATCTCCTCTACCTCAAGATCTGAGAGGGAAACTAAGCCTAATCTGACTGATCCACTGGATGTTCAACAGTCCATGGTCCATTCCCATCCAAGATGGCGGGAGGAATAAGGATAAACTACCTCCCCAGAAAGTGCACACACTCTACACAGGGTTAGGTGGACCCTAAGCAAAACAAGGAAGTTGTGGGCTGATTGCCCTGTATCAGCCCCATTTGCCACACTACTCAAGGAACAGCGTTGGAAAGGAAAGGGGCATTTGACAGCACATAGGAGGAAATCAATTATGTAAGGGAGATGTTCTGTATCAAAGGAAGATAAAAAACACATCAAGAGAAGGGCCATGAGAATGATGAGAGCCCTGGAAGACCTGCCACATGAGGAAAGGCAGAGAGAACTGTGTTTGCCCAATCTTGAGCAGGTAAGAAGGCTTAGGGGAGACCTCTTACCACGTACCAGTATATGAAGGGTGGCTATGAGGAGAATGGAGACTCCCTTTTTACAAGGAGTCATGTGGAAAAGACAAGGGGTAATACATAACAAGTTACTGCTGGGGGAGATTCTGACTGAACTCCAGAAGAAAAATTTTCACCATGAGAACATGAAGACATTGGAAACATCTCCCAAGAAAAGCAGTGGATTCCCCTATACTTGTCAGTTTTAAGACTCAGCTGGACAGGGTGCTGGGCCATCCCATTTACATTATACTACTACCTAGAAAGATTGGCCCAGATGATCCTTGGGTCCTTCCAACCTGGCATTCTGTGATTCTGTGAAAAATAGATCACACATTCACCAATATGTTCCCAGCAAATTGGGATGAGGTGAAGCTACATTACAGAGAATGATTTGGACTGGGAGGGACCTTTAAGGGTCACCTAGTCTGATCCCCTTGCAGTGGGCAGGGAGATCACAACCAGACCAGACTGCTCAGAGTCCTGTCCAACCTGACCTGGAATGTTTCCAGGGATGAGGCATCTACCACCTCTCTGAGCAATCTGGGACAGTGTTTCACCACACCACCCTCACTGTAAATAATGTTGCTCTTGTATCTACTCTAAACCCCCCCTCTTTTTAAAATCATCACTCCTTGTCCTGCCACAACAGGTCCCCATTTTCCTTCTAGGCCCCCTTTAAGTACTGAAAGGCTGCAGTAAGGTCTCCAATGCCACAGCTTTGGTATTTGACTACTTTCTAGAACTATTAGAAGGGAGCTACTACATCATGAATCATTAATGAAAGTAGAAATTGCAAACTGACCCTGCAGAAGAGTACCCGGTAACAGGCCCTACACCATAACCCTTTGGCATTGTAACAACCTCAATGTCCTCCTGCTTCAGTTGCTTATTCAGGAGCTGAATGGCAGATAAGCTTTGTAAGACAAGGCTGTACAAGACAACTGCTGTTTTTTTTTGCCCAGGGAGGGGACAAAAGCATCCTGGAGCCCAGAATCAGCCTGTGTCCTGTCAGCTAGTAACCTCCCATATGAACAGGTATCTATTTCGTCAGGAAAAAAAACAGGACTTGGAAGTATTCTGTCATAGGAGGCTGAGTCACAAATGACCACATTATGATGAAGGGATTATTTTCTGCTCACAACCACACACCAGCCTGCTAAGGTTGTGCTGAGCTTTAAGCTGAGTCAACCTTCAAACCACACAAGCCATATTCCATCTCCCCTGCTTCTCTTCCCCAAGTCCCATTAAATGAAGGATTTCCGCTCAGAGTGGGGTTGGGCTGGTCCCAGGGCACTTGTCAAAACCTGTCTCCAGTGCAGCCAGATCACATCTTGTATTCTCCTCCTCCATGCCTGCTCTGGCTGGTCCCAGGAACAAAGGCTAGCCCCAGGGGACACTGCTTCTGCGGGCTCCCTGTTCCAAATCCCACCTGCAGGCACCCTGCCCACCCCAACTCATCTGCTATGGACAGCGTTGCCCTGTCCCTGACTGCTCCAAGAAGTCAAAATTGCTCAAATTATACGAATCTGGTAAAAGGGAGCAGAGACAAAGATGCATCATTTATAACCACTGTTGACAAACAAAACCATGTTGCAGTAGAGCCTCAGGAGGTCTGCTCTGGGGCTGAGTTTATAAAGAGCTGGAATCAAACAGTGAAACAGTCAATGACTCTTCCAAAGGAGAGTCTTGATCAAAATTTGTTTCTTTTTCTTTCTTTGTCTGGATGTTGGTAAAACATTTACTGTTCCCCCTGAATGGTAATCAGCTGCAAACCTGAAAGAAATCAACTGTTCTCTCTCCCCCTCCCTGCTAAAATGTAATAAATTCCTCATAAAGAAATAAAAGAAAGTAGGCTGCAGCATCTTACTGGCATCCCTCTTCTTTGGCTATCTCTAAGATACCCCAGGAGAAGAAATAAGATTTGGAGAAAAAGAAATCTGGAATGCTGCCACTGTAAGTTTAGTTCATTCATTTTTATACTTAAACCCCCAAAGTTGTTACAAGAAGCTGAGGTGGTTGTGTTTAGTAAATAAAGAACAGGAAAAAAATAAGACAGCAAAGAGGCAAATGCATTATTAACATGCTGAACAGTGAGACCCACTCACATTCATCTCGCCCCGCAAGTAGTTTCTGGTGCCAAGGAACAACAAGCTGTTGTGCTTTCTGCACCGAAACCAACCTCACAAAAACCCACCCCAAAACAACCACAAAAGTTCAATCCAAACCAAATCCAAACCCCATCCTTCTTCCCCGTTTTTTTTCTAGCTTCCCCGGTGAGATTTTCTCTCTCTCCTTGCAAGCTTAGGAAGATGATTAACTGCCTGCTTCTTCTACACCTCCAAAACGCTGTCACTCTGCAAGCTGAACATCACCCAGCTGTTTTTTCCTTTTTTATTCAGAATTCACACTCAATTTTGCGCCGTCTGATTGAAGATGAGGAGGCGGTGAGGAACGTGTGGGAGAAAGCCACAGCAAGCTGCTGCAAACACCAACCTCCCATCCTGCCTCTGGAAGGGAACAATTCAGCCCTGAGCTTGCAGGCTTCAATAGCTGTGCCGAGCACAGTGAGCGCTCAGTCACTTAAAATCCTCGGACAGGTTTTTTGGGGCTTTTTCTCTCGTCCTTTAACAAAAAGTGATAGGACTAGGAGGAATGGAATGAAGCTGGAGGTGGGGAGATTCAGGCTGGATGTGAGGAGGAGGTTCTTCACCATGAGAGTGGTGAAGCCCTGGAATGGGTTGTCCAGGGAGGTGGTTGAGGCCCTGTCCCTGGAGGTGTTCAAGAGCAGGCTGGATGAGGCTCTGGCCAACCTGATCTAGTGTGGGGTGTCCCTGCCCATGGCAGGGGGGTTGGAACTAGATGATCCTTGTGGTCCCTTCCAACCCTGACTGATACTATACTACACTATTTTACACAAATTGACCCTTGTGCCACAACAGAATGTAAAGACTTGTGTCCAAATTCATTAACTCATTCCCAGAAAGATATTTTTTGGGGTTGGTTTGTTGGAAGAATGACTTCTGGAAAATATGGTGAAGGGGAGAAGAAATTATTAGAATGTGCTGCTTAGACAATGAAAATGCAAACCAAGTATCACAGTATAACTAAGGTTGGAAGAGACCTCGAGGATCATCGAGTCCAACCTATCAACACAGACCTCATGACTAGACCATGGCACCAAGTGCCACGTCCAATCTCCTCTTGAACGCCTCCAGGGACGGTGACTCCACCACCTCCCTGAGCAGCACATTCCAATGAGGAACGACTCGCTCGATGAAGAACTTTCTCCTCACCTCGAGTCTAAACCTCCCCTGGCACAGCTTGAGACTGTGTCCCCTTGTTCTGGTGCTGGTTGCCTGGGAGAAGAGGCCAACCCCCTCCCGGCTACAACCACCTTTCAGGTAGTTGTAGAGGGCAATGAGGTCACCCCTGAGCCTTCTCTTCTCCAGGCTAAACAATCCCAGCTCCCTCAGCCTCTCCTCATAGGGCTTGTGTTCAATGCCTCTCCCCAGTCTTGTTGCCCTTCTCTGGACACGTTCAAGTGTTTCGATGTCCTTCTTAAACTGAGGGGCCCAGAACTGGACACAGGACTCAAGGTGCGGCCTAACCAAAGCAGAGTACAGGGGCACAATGATTTCCCTGCTCCTGCTGGCCACACTATTCCTAATGCAGGCCAGGATGCCATTGGCCTTCTTGGCCCCCTGGGCACACTGCTGGCTCATGTTCAGGTGGCTGTCGATCAGCACCCTCAGGTCCCTTCTCTGTTTGGGAGCTCTCCAGCCACTCCAGCCGCAGCCTGTAGCTCTGCATGGGATTGCTGTAGCCAAAGTGCAGCACCCCGTATAAGACCCTGGAATGGCTTTTAGGGGTTGTTTTTAACATGTCTGCTTGGACATTGTTTTAGTGGCACTAAAATTAATGACTGTAGAATCAGCCCCCAATTTCTCTGACTATTCAGCCTTTAAATGCCATTTTCCCCATGTACACTTTGAATCTGGTTGTTCTGGTTTAAATGTGCCTTACCTATCTACAGGAATATTTTTTTTTCTCAATTATTTTTTCAACAGCTCATCTAAACCGAATTCCTGCTCAAAGTTTCCACATTTCCAGCCAAAGAAAGAATAACTGAGACAAAATCAGTGTATGCTTAACAGAAGAAAAATAACATTGGAAATTTTGCATGCACAAAGAAGGGAATGAGGGAAGAACAGGACTGACTGGACCACCTCTCCTGCTCTTTAATGTCTCTTCTGTGAGGAGGTTTGCAGTCTGAGTGTCCATGACCTAGGCACCTGGAGCTGTACTAAAGGAAAAGGTTTCACTAACTCCTCACTAAAGCTTATGAGAGCCCTAATAAACACCAGAAACATTTCAACCATGCCTAACATATACAAAAGGGCATCACATGAGCAAAGTGAAAAGGTGGAAGAGGGAAAAAGAAACCCACAGCTGTCAATCTGACACCTACTCCTGATGGCATCCTGCAATGCAGGCTGGGAGCGAGGCTGGGCTCACTGCCCCTCAATCTCTTCTCAGGTTTCCTCTCTTGCCATTCCCTCCTGGTCAAAAAAAATCACATCAGCAAGACCTTCCTGCTCATCTCCACTGTCACCAGATTCCCCTAATGCTCATACTCAAGGCTGTGAATGGTAGGACAAGATGGGCACCCACCAACCAAAGGCACATATCTGCTATTTCCCACATGAATCGCAGGCAGCCAAAGGCTTGTGATGCCTCCAGCTTGTGGAAGACATCAGATTATGCACACATATTAGACAGCATTTCTCTCTCTTTCATATTGGTTCCCAAAACCATTGGCAAATATTTTGCTCAATGTTCAAACAGGTGAGGGTGAAGAAAAAGACAGGAGAAAAAAAGAGCAGGATAAAAGGGGGTAGGTGGGGCATAGGGGCTGGGGGAGAAGGAAAATAGAAGGAGTAAAACACAAAGCAAATAAAATGTCTATGTTGGAGAAATCATGAACTGAAATTAATTTTTTTTTCCTCCTTTTTCTTTCCCTTTCCTGAGACTATGAGAGATCAGTTCAGACTTTTAGATCTCAATTCAAAGAGTAGAGGAATCACAGCTGCGCCAGAGGAGGTTTAGACTCGAGGTGAGGAGAAAGTTCTTCACCGAGCGAGTCGTTGGTCATTGGAATGAGCTGCCCAGGGAGGTGGTTGAGTCACCATCCCTGGAGGCGTTCAAGAGGAGATTGGACGTGGCACTTGGTGCCATGGTCTAGTCATGGCGTCTGTGTTGATAGGTTGGACTCGATGATCCTCGAGGTCTCTTCCAACTGTAGCGATACTGTGATACTGTGATAGTACCACAGTATAACTAAGGTTGGAAGAGACCTCGAGGATCATCGAGTCCAACCTGTCACCACAGACACATCATATCCCATTTCTACTCCCTTGTAAACAAACATTGGACAAAATTTTAATGCTGACTAACTTTATTAAAATCTATACTCACAGAGAAGATGACCCTGATGAGTTCCTATCGTTGGCACTTTCTGTCCAGCTTCTCATTTTCTGTGATTACAATTCCTCATTACAAACCAAGTAACCTCAGGTTCATCCTGAGGCAGGATTAACCAATTTCTTTCATAGGCAGTGAGGTATTTGGCTTTTGGCTTTGTAATTTAGAATAAATTTTAAGCATATAATACTTCCAAAAAAACAATTAAAAAAACCCCAAAATCAAACCAAACCAAAACCCCAAAGCCACTTCACCCCACAAGTCAACACCACCCCTATTCATGTTAGACTTCTGGTGTGGGTTATTTAAGTATCTGTAATTTGTTTTATCCCATTTAGCAGTTACTTCCAACTGTATTAAACTGTGCCAGTGTTATTTATTAAGAACTTTCAGAAATTAAGTTTTATTCAAATGGAATACTCAACAGGTATTCATCAACAACTCCCACCAGGATTCAGCAACATAATCTGACCTTAATTACCAATTATCAGACGGATCAAATTTACATATTCACACTCCCACTAAATCATTTTGAAGACTTCAGTGGCTGCAGTTTCATTACTTCACATGCTACAGTAAACAAATGATTTGGGAAAAATCTTACTCCAAATTTAGCACAAAAAAGGCAGAGACAAACCCAACAGCATTCAGTGAGAAAAACCTTGTAAAACTGGCACTGAGAGGTATCATTATTAAATTATTAAAAGGATATATAGCCCTGAGCATGCAAATAGTTTGTAAGTTCCTGATTTAATTCACAGTTTTAACTGAAGTCCATCTTATGGCTCCTTAGGAGTCACCTCCTCACAGGATGGCTAGAGCAAGACAACCCAACCCAGCCTGAACTGTGGACTATGGAAAAGCGTTTGTACTTGTAATGCTGCGTTGCAACAAACTGCATAGGCAAAAAGTCATGATCATAACATGGAAACAGAGAGAGAAACAAAGAGATCAAATCCTTGCATCCGTTTGAACTACTCATACATCCAGTTTATGACCTGCTGGTGTGTGGCACCCAGAAATTGACCTGCAGGTTGTGATGATTCTCTGAAAATAACCACATGCTGTCCAAGGTTCATTCCTGGGCACTTTGCTGATTTATTTTATTAATTCTTCGTGGGAAGAGGTGATATCTGCAGATAAAATGTTGGGTTGCTTCAGGGAAAATATGGTGGATAATAATACAGCTCTTTCAGAAACAGAGAGCTCAAAGAGCAGTACGAATACTTAGGAGCCTGCAAATGATTTAATCTGAGAAGAGTCTAAAAGATTAGAGCAGTCTGATTGACAAAGAGATGGAAAATATTTGCCATAAGAGGAGTATATTAAATAATAATAAATGTTATAAGGAAGGTCAAACTGAGGACTACTGAGGAAAAAAAAAAAACAACCACCAACCAATTGAAACCTCATGACTCTTACTTCTAATGTCAAGATGTAAGTCTTGGGAGATGAACTTCTCACCAGTTTTGTTTTAGCAGTTTATCTCAGCTCTCATTTCCTCCCTGCTTGCAGGCAGTTATTTAAAATACATGTTTGAGATTCAGCTTTCCCACTGCAAATGAATTCACTGATCAATTCTGTTTGGAAAGACTAAAGAGAAACCCTCTGAAACACAAATGACATATTTATTAGCTCTTGGGCTGCTGTCATGAAATACTGAAGCTGTGTACCAGGGAATTTCAACACCCACATCATTAAGAAGAACACACCCTGGTAAGGGCTAACAGGTAACGTTCCCGATGGAGACCAAATGTGATTTTCAGACTATCAACCAGCTACTAATTGCATGGCATGAAAGCTTCAAAAAATCCCACCAAACACTGTAGTCCACAGCTGCAAAATGTACCACTGAACCACTTGTTATTCTCCCTCTAACGCACTTTGCGGGGGCCACTTTGAGACAGGATACCGATGAATCACTCTGGGTTTGTTTTAACAAAATGAGGAAAGAGTTAAAAATAATTCTGGTTGCTTTAGAAACTGACATCCTTTGTTTTGGTTGAGATGAAATACCATTACATGCATGCAATACCCTTCAAACTTGCCACCATTCCAACAATAACTAAAGCTATTCTGAGAAACCACCACCCAAAAAGAGATCAACACAGATTTACAGTAAGTTTGCTGGTGCAAAGTTGAGAGTATACTTGTGATATTACCAAAAAGGCTCACCTGAGCCTAGTTCTGAGTGACCTGACTACAGCCACCAAAACATGACAGTAACTATCTGCCCACCCCCACAGAAAACCAAAACACAACAGCAACAGCGGCTCTTCTGCTTTTGACAGCAACTTGACGCTAACCTTATTTTCACCAAATGCAATACTCAACCCCAAATCAAGATGACATTTCTAACATAGGAAAAATAAAACCCTGCTCAAATTTAATGGTGGAGCTAAAAGCATGCATTTTTGTCCTGCATTTTAGCTTTTCACTCTTGCATTTCACACAAATTGTAACCTTTTAGGCTTCTGGACTCAAGAGTCTCATTTGCTGATACAAACACTTCAGCTCTAGTCACAAGAAGACCTGGAACAGACCCTTCAGCATTTCTTTTGCCCAGCACAAACTTTTCAATTTGTAAGCTATTTGCTTTGAATATGGCACCACTCCATCTAAACCCATCAGAATTCAAGCAGAGAAAGGGATTTTTGTTTTGCAGTGTTTTTGCTTCCACAGACCCATTCCCAAGCCCATCCACGGGCTAAGCCATCTCAAGCACCCTCCCCATTACCTGCCCTGAGTCTTAACAGCTGATGGCTCACAAGAACACAAACATCCTGTTTTGCCATCTTTCCTTGCCCAAACCAACCTCAAAGGACCACTCTGACCAAACCAGCCATAACTTCTAAAGCAACAGATTCAAATATACCGATGTTCCACTAACAGCTGCCTAGACACAGTACATAAAGCTCCATGTGACAATGGATGTGGCCTGACTCTAACTCTCTTGAACTGGCTCTCTCTTAACATTCTGGAGATTGTTCTGACTCAAATTAAAATTAAAAACACTGACAGGCAAAACGAAGCTCAGTAGTTTGCAAACTAAACTGCCACCTCTCCCGCTACATATGTGTATGAATGTACACATTTTTAAGGCTGCATAATTAGCCATAAGAAATAGTTCCCAGAAAGCAGAAAGCTAAAGTATTTATATCAGAAGCTGGATCTTTCTCACTCTATCAGCACAAATAAACCCACTGAAGTTGCCAGCTTTGTCAAAGTGAGCAAGAATAGCTTCTAAACATAAATCACTCTTAAGCAATCAGGAACCTACAAGAAGTACTGAAGCGGCATTCAAAATCCTTGTTGGTTTTGACAAATTGAAAGTCATCGACTCAGCCTGTGGAAATGAAGTTACCACTTTCTAATTCGAGACAACCTTGCTGTCACATGCAGCAGAGCTTGTATTAAAATCAGAATAAAAGGATGGTCTATTTGCAAGGGTGGTTTGTGGGGGGAGGGTTGGAGTTGGGGATTGGAGAGGGTACTGATCTTAGAACCGCAATTATTGTTTAAAATTCCAGGTACCTTGCAGCCAGGAATTGTTTTTTTTTTTGTATGGTTTGTTCTTTTTTTCCTTTCTCCTAATCTTTTTATTTCCTCTTCCCAATTTTGCTATGTATTTATAACCATAAAAGCTAGTAAAGTGACTTGATTTGTAGAGACACTACAATCAAACAGATCTAAGATAAAAATAAAACTCATTAACTACAAGGTTGCTCTCAAAAGTCAGCTAACACATTGGCATCACAAGAAATTAATTAATCAGTATATTTTTGACAAGCACAGTATTTTGCTCTGAAAGGTCATTTTTCTAAATTAAGCAAAGTATAAAATATCTTTGCTGATCTGCTGCACAGCCCCAAATTAACTTGTGAAGTAAAATCAAATTACATTTCAAAGAAGTATGTGAAATAAAGTTTTGCATGCATTCAAATTTGACATGTAAGCAAACAGCAAGGCCTGTCCGTACATCCCATAAACTAAGCTCACTGAAAATGTGCACACTTAGTAAATGCAGTGTTGCCTGATTTTGTCCAGTATGAATCCTCCTTTTATAACTCCCCTCAAAGCACACTGGCAAGCATGAATAGATCATTCTCCACTGTTCAGGGTTTGCTTGAGTCTTTCTTACCGAACTGGGAAAGCCAACCTAGCGTCCTACATGCTATGCTCTGCTGCTTGCTCTGCCTCTGCATCTTCTTTCTCTCTCATCAAACAGTGCTGAGATGGAAGCCACCAGAGCTGCTGCCTAGGACTTTACTTCTCACTCCAGAAGGAGCTTACCTGGACTCTTCAAACTGGTGCTGGCGAAGCCTTGGGATGAACTACGGAAAATACCAACCTCTCCCCGTCCACGACGGAAAAAGAAACTTCTACCCACAACAGCGACAAGAAAAAAGTAGCTCCACAGGATAAAAACCTGGAACTCCTCCGGGGCCAAGGAGACGTGCCAAAGACAACTTCTTTTTGTGGATAAATACAGCGTGAGGGGTGAAGCTTCTTCCCTTTTCCACCTCCTGAGGTTCTTCTGCAATGAGTGGATTCTCTGCAGCGCTGTCTTCCTGGCAGGCTAGGGTTACAGGAGTGTCCTCACTTATGTAACTTCATTTCTTGAGTACACAATTACTCAACACACCCAAAGCGCTCCAAGCTTTTTTTTTTCAGTATTATTATTATTTTATTTTAAAAAATCAGGTTTATTGCAGCTAGAACTTTTTTTTTATCCCCCAGACTAAGATCTGTAATTGAAGCCCCAGAAAATATCTGAATGTGGTGCACCACAACCATCAGTACCCCAATAAAGCAGACATTCATTGCTTGGCAGCCTCTCTCTCTCTTTATGTATAGGAACATAGACTGAGCTCCAGACTCACAAGAGACCTCAACATGCACAAGAACCTCTTCCATTTGACTCGTGCACTTTTCTCCTGCTATGGCAGATCATCAAGTGCCTCCCAGACTGATACAAGACAGCTACTCAGTTCAGCAAGCATGCCCTCCCTGCAAAACAAATGTCCTGGCTGCCACTTCACAGCACATATTTGACTCTATTCTTCCTAAACTTCAACTCATTTTACAGTGGTAAACAGCAGTGGGTCTGGCACGCTTTCAAGGTGGCCCTCCAAGCTGGCTGTGACACCTCCACAGTGGCACATTACCACTGGGGCTGCTTCAGAGAAAGAGGCAGAGACATTCCCAACCCTAGCTAACTCACCAGTGAGGGCAGAGGGGGAAACAAATCCTTGGACCTTATAGATATGGAAGGCACAGTGAAACAAACCATTAGGATCACCAAACCACAGAATGGTTTGGCTTGGAAGGACATTTAAAGATCATCTAGTCCAAATCCCCTGCAGTCAACTTCAACTAGATCAGGCTGCTCACAGTCCCATCCAACCTGACATGGAATGTTACCAGGATGGGAATTCTACCATCTGAGCAACCTGTGCCAGTGTTTCACCATCCTCATTGTAAAAAATTTCTTCCTTGTATCTAGTCTGAATCTCCCCTCTTTCAGTGTAAAACCATCGCCCCTTGTTCTGTCACAACAGGCTCTCCTAAAAAGTCTTTCCCCATCTTTCCTCTAGGCCTCCCTTAAGTACTGAAATGCTGCAATAAGGTTTCCTCAGAGCCTTCTCTGGGCTGAAAAACCCCAACTCTCTAATTCCTTCTTCATAGTAGATTTGCTCCACTCCTCAGATCATTTTTGTGGCTTTATCTGGACCCCCACAACAAGTCTATGTCTTCCTTGTGCTGAGGTTGAAAAGATGTTGACAAATATTTGTCCTCATCATTATTGCAAGTGGAAGAAAAAGGTTAAGTTGTCTGTGGGACATTTTAATAGGAACAAGAATGAATATGATGTCAAGATTTAAAATGCAGCCTTCATAAAATTCTTCACGTTTTGAGCTGTACAACCAAGAAAGATACATTAAAACTAAGCAAGCTACACTCTGCCCTAATGCTGTTGACATAAGATCTATGGGAGAGAGAATAAAAAGTGAATAACCAACCAGACTGTTGCTACACTGCTGATTGCTGAAGATATGCAGTGGGATATGACAACTCCCATCTCACACAATTCAACGAGGCTCAGGCAAAGCAAATCCAAATTCTATTTGTAATATTTCAGTTCTAGCTGGGGTTTAAGATGGCTGGCTGCTTTTATGTACAATTCCTTGCTTTCTAAATATAACTTGAAACCAAAGAGTCAGACAGTAAAGCTTCCTTGAGGCATAGTGCCAAAGAAAAACAGAAGTAAGACATGCCAGTAAACACATTTTGGGAATACCTTGTACAGGCCATTAAGCATCTCTGTGCTGTATTATCAAAGGGGCTTTACCATCATACTGCAAATCCTGTGTACCAAGAAGTGGATGAAGCATATCAAAGCATAGAATGGCCTTTAAAATTCCACTAGGCCTTAAGAAAGGGAGTCAATATATGTCAGTACTGGGCAGGAAAAAGCGTTAAATGGCATGTCATCCTGACAATTTCCCCCAAAACAAGTAATGTATTTCCATCAAATCAGAGCAAAATGAACACCTCGTGGTTGGGATATGTACTGTGAAGGTACATAAGAGTCTTACTACTAATGGGACTTTCAATAAGATATTAAGATATCAAGAAGAAACTCTAAATTAATTTTGCTTTAATCATTTTAGTTGAAATCATCATCATCAAATCCAACTACTATCTAACTCTACCAAGGCTTGTGCTAAACTATGTACCTTAGCACCACATCTCTGTGTCTTTCAAACACCTCCAGGGATGGGTATTCAATCACCTCCATGGGATGCCCATTCCAGTGTTTGAGAAACCTTTCAGTGTAGAAGTTTCTTCTAACACCCCATTTAAAAGTCCCCTGCTACAACTTGAGGCCATTTTTTTCATGTCCTATCACTCATTACTTGGAAGAGACTGACCCCCACCTCACTGTGACATCCTTTCAGATAGTTGTAGAGAGTGAGAAGGTCTCCTCTCAGCCTTCTTTTCTTTTCTCCAGGCTAAACAACCCCAGTTCCCTCAGCCATTCTTAATAAGACCTGTTCTTGAGACTCTTCACCAGCTTCATTGCCCTTCTCTGGACACACTCTAGGACCTAAATGTCTTTCTTGTAGTATGGATCCCACAACTGAACACAGTATTCACAGTGCAGTCTCCCCAGTGCTGAGTACAGGGGAACAATCGCTTCCCTCATCCTGCTGGTCACACTGTTCCTGACACAAGACACGATGTCATTGGCCATATTAGCCCACTGGACACACTACAGTACTGATCTTTGGGCCATTTTCACCATTCAAATGTTACTGAAGAGCACAGTGAGCACTGCTTGGCTGTAGCAGTCGATTCGGTTTTTATAGCTTAAACCAGCCTACATTGGGCCTTGCCTTCTCCAGGAAACTTGTAGGCTGGTGACAAGAGGATGCTGCCAGAGGAAATCCACCAAAACCCACAATTTTCTGTCAGAAATTCATTACCAAAATCTAAGGCATTCATGGAAAATATGAGTTTCAGCAAGTTTAGGATGAGAAGAAATGGCCACAGGTCGTACTAGGGGAGACTGAGGTTGGCTATTAGAAGAAATTTCTTCACCAAAAGGTTTCTCAAACACTGAGACAGGCTCCCCAGGAAGGTGGTCGAGTCACCATCTCTGGAAGTGTTTGAAAGACCCAGAGATGTGCTGAGCAGCATGGTTTAGCATCAGACTTGGTAGAGTTAGAGAATGGTTGGACTTAGAGGTCTTTTTCAATCAAACTGGTCCTGTGATTCCAAGTTTTACATTGCGAAATGTTTTCCACAACGATCATGTTCCTCTTTTCTCAAAGAATACCCCAAAACATTTTACCCAAATGTGTGTTCCTGTTCTTTTTTTTTTTTTTTTAATTAATTTACACAAAGAAAAAGCCCTGCAGACTTTGAAAAGTCAAATTAAAACCAAGGCATTTAAGATTTATAACAACAAAGCTCTGATTCAACACACACATTTTCATTTCAGCAAACGCACAGGAATGCTACGAGGTTTGAGTTTTCTGATTTTAGGTTTCGTTCCTTTTTCAGATTAAATACAAATTATAAAGGAAAACAAAAGCACACTTCTAAAACTAACTATCACCAGGGATCTATGAACCTAATTTTAATATGCTTTAATTGAAGCTATTTGAACAGAGTGCAAATCTACTCTGAAGATCATCTGACTTACCCACAAGGAATGGCTGAGGCACACATTTATTAAGCGTGGATTTAGTACACTCAAAAGATTTGAGCCAATTTATTGCTGTTCAGAGGACTCATTCTGAAAGCACTCCTGGTTTGGGTAATTTCAAGAGATAGGGTTTGCTTTTGGCACAAACAATGCTGTATCCACGGTAAGGCTATAAACATGATTACAGATCTCAAAATGCTACACTTGGTCCTTAAAATGCTACACAGGCACACACAAGAGAATCATAGAATGGTTTTGGTTGGAAGGGACTTTTAAAGGTCATTCAGTTCAACTCTCCTGCTGTGGGCCTGGACATCTTCAACTAGATCTGGTTGCTCAGAGCTCAGTCCAACCTGAAGTGTTTCCAGGATGGGACTTCTACCAGCTCTCTGGGTAACCTGTGTCAGTGTTTCAACTCCCTCACTATAAAACAAATTACTCATTTATCTAGTCTAAGTATGCCCTCTTCCTTTGAAAGCATCACCCCTTCTTCTGTCACAGCAGGCCCTGATGAAGTCTGTCCCCATCTTTCTTCTAGGCTCCCTTTAAATACTGAAAGGCTGCAATAAGGCCTACCTGGAGACTTCTATTCTCCAGGTTGAACAAGTTCCACTCCCAGCCTTTCCTCATAGCAGAAGTGCTCCATCCCTCAAATTTCTCTGTTGTGTGGAATAAATTACACAAAATTGAAATGCCTTTGCCTTTGCTCCAAACTTGGATAAGCATTTGATTCCCCATCAATATGCTACAAACAGAGGACATCAGATAAAGTGCCCTACCTCTGAATTTGAACATCTGCAAAGGATTGGAAAGCCTAAATATGTATTTTTTTTAAGTGGTTAACCCAGGAAAGCTCATACTTCTTAATCAAAATTCAGGCTGTGCTCCAGCTGACTATGAAGCTCCCAAGGACTTTAAGAGAACAATAATTTCATCTTACAATTTACTAGGAACTCAAAACTTCCTGGCACAATCCCACAACATCCACCTATCTGTGGGAACTCCCTTGTTATGACTTCCATTCCCCTGTGGCAAAGGACTCTGCAAACCAGCCAAATCTCACACAAAGGTTTGCTTCTTCATCGTTCCTCTGGAATCCCAGGGCGTAGATGAAAGCGAGGACTGACTGTGCTGGAAAGCAGCCAGGCATGGAGCAACAAAAAAACAAAGGCAGGTAATAAGATGCCTACCAGCAGCACAAAATTCCCTCTTCCATGGTGAGTGGGAAAAGGGAAGGGAATGCTTGTTCTCAACTGCATGGCTCAGTGATGGAAAGGCAGAAGAGAATGTGGGATGATGCTGGAGAGGTGAGGGTGAAATGTGAGAGGGAATTCGTTACGGGACAGAATAGTTTGGTTTCAGGGTTAAGAAACTTGCTGTGGGATATGCCAGTTATACTGGTGCCCAGCACAACCTTCCTGCCTGCCTTGCCACTAGTCAGTAAAACAACATTTCCATGCTCCAAAGATTTATTGGGAAGACAATTTGTATTCCTAAGGAACATAGCTGGTGCACACATGAAGTCTTACAGAGATATTTAGACAGTTTACTGCCAACTACTTACATAGAACATACTGAGGTATGGTTGGACAGGGCTCTGAGGAACCTGATCTAGCTGAAGATATCTGCTTATCTGCAGGGGAGCTGGACTAAATGACCTTTAAAGTTCACTTCTAACCCAAACCATTCTGTGATTATATGATTCTAATTTTCCCACGGAAGCTGAGGGCAAAACTCCTGCCAATTAAACCAGTGTTCATTTAATTCATCTTCCAAGTGCTCTCAACAATCACATTCATAACTCCCAGGTGAAGTAACAACCCATCCTAATCTTTTGGAAAACGATCTTTAAAGATAAAACTTATTATTAAGCAATAAACCCCTGATATTTATCTTGCAGTGAGAATAAAGACCTATAATAAAGCACAGATATTCAACCAGAATAAAATCTTACTACGCTCAGCATGAACTGGTTTGTGACCATACACTTTGCTACATACGAAACCCAAAGAGTAAAGACCAAAACTGTATGGAGCATGAGGAAAGGCTGAGGCACCTGGGGCTTTTTAGTCAGAAGACTGAGGAGATTTAATAAATGTATGTAAATATCTGAGGGCTGGGTGTCAAGAAGGAAGGGACAGCCTCTTCTCACTTGTGCCCTGTGATAGGACAGGGAGCAATGGATGTAAACTACAGCACAGGAAGTTCCATCTCAACATGAGGAAGAACTCACGGAGGACTGGAACAGGCTCCCCAGAGAGGTTGTGGAGTCTCCTTCTCTGGAGACTTTCAAGACCTGTCTGGATGCATTCCCGTGCGACCTGCACTAGATTCTATGGACCTGCTCTGGCAGCGGGGGTTAGACTCAATGATCTCCAGAGGTCCCTTCCAACCCTTAACATCCTGTGATCCTGTGAAATGGACAGTTAGATCACACCAAATGCAACTCGTGGTACCTTTAAAACCAGCTCAGCCTCCCACTTGCCATTTCCCCTCTGGCTAGCCAGGCAGAATGATCTTCATTAAGATTCAAAAGCATTATCCCTGCTTTTCACTCTCCCTGTACCACCCACCTTCTCGATGAAAGACAACCTGCAAAGGTTTAAGATCACTTTTAGTAAAACATGCTACACAAACTTACAGTGTCAGGTTTAACAGTGCAAAAGGATTTCCAAACACATGAACAGGAAGTTTTGTGCTTGGTTTTCCTTCTGCAGTCTCCCTCTAGATAAATTGCACAGTTAGGTTATAGGTGCCTCCTCAATACCTTTTCACAATACGAGTCAGGACTGGATGAACCAACACTAATAGCTGATCTTCCAGCATGTACTGTGTATCCTGTCATGTATCATCTCTAGCGCCACTGGCTCTGCTGGGATTTATAATCAAATCATGGTACATAACAGACAAATGGACAAAAACTCTTCTTAATTTAAGATGTCATTAACTCCATTGTAATTATATTGACTGCAGTAAAGATCTGCCATTTTTAAGCTGCACACAAACACTTAATTCCCTGTGACAGGCACATGTATAGCAAAATAAAGACAGAGAGATAAGCTGACATTAGTTCCAGATCAGGGAAGTGAAAATGTCTGAAAGGCAGATCTGCACAACACCAATTAAGACCACTCACAAATCCAGCCAGCTTCAGAAAGGCTCCAGAAGCAAAGCAGACAACTGGACACATCTCACTTCCTTCAAGGGGGAATCACCAACTGAAACCCTATCCTGGCAAAGGTAGCTGCCAAAACAGCAGCAATTAATGCTTTCAGCTGCAGCCTATCCAAAATCATCTTAAGGTCAAGCTTCATTCATCTTCCTTTGTTTTTAGTTTTGCCAAGGTAACTGCAATTAACTTACCAAGTTTCAGGCTGAACTACTTTAGGGTCAAGGGAGGGAAAGAAACACTGTTGCAAAGCCATGTATTTTACAAGCCTAAGTAAACAACTGCTGGTGATGCAGAACAATACTGCATTTTCAAATAAACAAGAGTCAAATCCCTACAGCCAAAACAACCACAGCATAAGTTACTTTATCTCTCAGAAAGTAGTTGTCAATGATTAATGAACATCAAGCATATGCAAAAGACAGATGAATAGCACACACACCCCAAAAGTCCTCACCATACTCTCTACTTATAGAAATGCAGCAGAAGCACTATTTCCACTTCCCCAAAAGAACAGCTGTAAGCTAGTCTGGGGCAGCTGAGGGTGCCTAAACGTAAGCAAAGTTCTCATATCCAAACACTTCCAAGCTCTCTGAGCAAACAGCAGTTGCTCTTTAGGGCAGTACCAGTTTTGCAGGCTCCTTCAACAGGTACCAGGCCGGCTTTGCTAAATAAACACTCCAACAACAAAAGCATCTAGCCAGTTCCTGATGGGCCATTTCAAAACGAGAAGCAACTAATAAGGACCGCAGGCACATCTGCCACCTGCCAGTGACAGGCTGGCACCTCTGCACTCAGTCACTCAAAAACTTCTCCTCAGCTCCTTCCTGGAGTGAGCTGAACTATTGCATAACCCTGCTGCAATAAATCCCACCCTCTGGCTCCCTGCGCTCACACGGTTTGGAATAGCTGTGTTCTTCCAGCTTCACGTGTTGCCAGCTCTCATCATTTTCAGAAGATCTGCACACACAGAGCTTTGCTCAGGTAGGCTTTGCTCGTTAAAGAAGCAAAATGCTCTTCTCAAATGTCTTCATGCAATAAATCCTCAGCTTCTGGCAAACTGGCTTGCTTGTGATTTTGTTGGGCTCCCACCCTCCCCCCCCCCCCCCCGACTCCCAGTACAACTTGGGAGATAAAGATCTTGCGCCAGCTATTAAAAAAAAAAAAATCAATGCTAAATCTACAGCCCAAGGTTAGGCTTTGCCTACTTGTGCAATAACTCTAAAGCATTAAAGTAAAAACGTTCTTGTGGTCAATATCTGTCTTTTTTCATACAAATAATACCTGCAAAAGTAAAACGTCTTTGTTGACAGAGACTAAACAGAGCCTTTCCCCTGGTAATAGCCTGGAAGCTAATAACTATTTTTGAGCAATTCCAGTATAGTGAAATGCCGTTACTGGGTGTTTATGTAACAGTGAATTAACCCCCACTGATACCTTTCAGGAATTCCTAAGCACAGTGCACAGAATGTACTTTGTGAGTGCTTGTTAATACGGCAAGAGCAAAAGCTGTCTCGATTCAGACAGTCTTTCAGAGCAAACATGCTCAACCTGCAGTTTCAGTCCTGGAAGAAATTACTCAATTAATTGCAGACAACAAAAACAACAGGGTTATAACTAATGTACAGTAGATGCACTGTGGGAGTAATGCAAGCTCATTTCCCAGCAGTGCACTCTCTTACATCCCAACACTTTTCTTATTCCACTGCTGTAAAACTGTTCACAAATGTTAAGTTTACTCAGATTCTTCCCCCCCCGTCTATTTGTTTTCTAGCAGTTGATATTACTATTAACCCAGGTAGGGTTGGTTCTCTTAAGAAACACTTTTACAATCCAGTATTTTTCATGTTTTCTTCCAGGCAATTCATCACCTTAACAAAACTAAAACCAAACATCACAATTCATGAAGTTTTTGTCTGCACTAAAGGTACCAAAAAAAGAAGGGAGCCCAGTGACAGGATGCCATAAATTCTCACCTGCTTCTAGGAATTCAAGCATGCAATGAGTAGCACTAAGCTCAAAAGCGCACAGAGACCCCACCAGCAGCCACTGATCCCACTGTGACACTGAGAAATAGACTAAAACACTAATAATTAAAGACAACAGAGAAAAAAAAAACTTACCAAACCAGACACTGATGCTTTCTTCTGTCATTCCTTCCATTCATGTTAAAGACATCTGTCAATGATTTGATCTAGGCTAGCTAGCAACTAATATATCAAGGGCTAATATTTAGACTTACTGCTTGCTTACTGCTTATGAATTTTCAGGATATGTTTATATGTACAGCTTAGGCTTAAAATGCTAACAACTATCTGTGACAATAAAATATGCAGATAACAATTAGAAGGCTCTTCTTTTAGCACGTGACAGACAGTTCTCGGCAGACACCAGAAATACCCATGACTGCCTCCCTTTCCCATCCAAACCACCCAGTACCTGATGCCAATCTCCCCTAAAGTCCTGCACTATTTTTCTCAGGTATTTTTCTCAGCATTTCTCCCCATGCAAATGTGCCAAATCCTCTTACCCCAAGAGCCACCCTCAAGCCCTGCACAGCTTTATTTTATTCAAAACGATGCCTGCAACAGTTCATTTCGGGGCTGCTGGCTGGCTCCCAGGTCACCCCCCCGGGACACCTGCACGACCCTGCCACATCATGTTAGGCACAGCGGAGTGCCAGTTTAAGACGTAATAATCTCCCTCCCCGGCTTACGGATGGATCCCAGGAATCCTCCCCCGCTAGCTCGCCATGGCAACGGCAGCGACAGGCAACGCGGGCAGCCTCTTACGCAAGAGGAGCGCGCCGAGACCTGCCAAACGGGCCGGTGGCCCCTGCAGATCCCACCCTCGATCTCACCGCATTTCAGCACTGCTCTGCACCCCCCCAGTCTGAGAATCGCAACATCCCAGCATGGTAGGGGTTGGAACCGACCTCTAGAGATCACCTAGTCCAATGCTCCTGCTAAAGCAGGGCCCTCCAGAGCAGGTTCCTCAGGATCCTGTCCAGACGAGTTTGGAACGTCTCCAGAGAAGGAGACTCCATAAACTCTGTGGGCAGCCTGCTTCAGGGCTCTGGCACCCTCACCAGAAGGCAGGTTTCC
The DNA here is from genome assembly GCF_026170545.1 of Melanerpes formicivorus. Taxonomy (NCBI): domain Eukaryota; kingdom Metazoa; phylum Chordata; class Aves; order Piciformes; family Picidae; genus Melanerpes; species Melanerpes formicivorus. Next base: position 1,532,762 of record NW_027142461.1, on the reverse strand, counting down.
CTCGTATTCAGAACTGTACAATATCACTCTCTAAGTGAAGTGCAACAGAGACCCAGAGATCTTGCTGGACAAAATGCTCAACAGGAGTGAACAGGGAAAGCTGGGCTGCATAGACAAGGGCAGAGATAAAGCACTCTCACACTCAGTACCGATCAGCCCATACCTGGAATACTGAGTTCAGTTTTGATCCCTGCTGTACAGGTCCTGAATAGGTTCAGGCAAGAGCCATGAGGATGATCTAACCAGGAAACTGCCATATGAGAAAAAGCTGAGAGGATTTGGTCTGTTCAGCCTTGAGAAAAAAAGGCTTGAGGTCAGACCTTATCAAAGAATGGCAGACCTCTGGAGATAATCTAGTCCAACCTCCCACCTAACGCAGGGTCACCCAGTGCATGGTGCCTAGGATCACGTCCAGGGGCAGGTTTGGAATCTCTCCCAAGGAGACTCCACAACCTCTCTGGACAGCCTGTTCTAGTGCTCTGTCACCATCAATGGAAAGAAGCTTTTCCTTATGTTCAGATGGAACCTCCTGTGTTCTAGTTTGAGCCCTTTGAAGAAGCCTGCAGGCTGAGGGTTCTTTTTGTTTGGGGCAAATTTTGGGTTTTGTTGTTTGTTTGGGGCTTTAGTTTGTTTGCTTATGGCATTTTTCCTTTTTTTCTGCATTTCCCACAGCCAACCAACAGGTGCTTGGTGCAGGTTTAACCCGCTCCAATCCCTTCTCCCACCACGGAAAAATGACTACACACAATTCCCTTTCCTAATGCCTGTTAACGGCTGCAGCAGCAAACTGTTGTACATTTCATCTTCTTCAAATTAATAACCCTGGGAAGGCAGAGGAGTGGCAGATGAAAGGCAAGGTGTGGACTTTGATCGTGCAATTGGATCCATGCTGGCTGGGCCTCCAGCCCATGTGGAGCACCACTGAAGGTCAGCCCTGGCTGATCAGATTGCAGCAAGAGAGGCATAGAAAGCAAGCTGAACAGAGGTGGAAAAATCTATACACCCAGCTATCAGCCAAAGGATGAAAGGAAAGTTTGCGCCTGGTGCTGGGATTTATGATAAAGGTAAATGAAGCTGTAACATAAGCCTTGCCAAGACACTCAGGTCTTCCTTCAGGAAAATACTTAAGCATGTGCTTAAACCCATTACACTATTCAGGGCAGCCCATAAGCATTTGCTGAAGGTTAAGAGTAACATTCTTACACAGGAGCCCTTAAGCACTGTGCTTATTAAGTGGGGTTTTTTTCCACCCTTCTAAATCTGAGCCACTGTGAACCAAGAAAATGAATTGCCCTCATTATATTTTAGTATCACCTGTTGCCTTTCAAATGAAACTAAAGAATGCAAACAGCAAATAACTCTTATTATACATTAAGAGGATAAAACAACTTCACATTTTGTCAGTTTTCTTGTTTTCTTTCCCATCAACAGGCTGCACAATACTGTGCCTCCCTCTGGATGTTGCCCTTTCACAAGGAAGAAAGTGAGCACACAAAGACTGATTGCCCCACTACTCCTAAACTCTGGAATTCTCTTGATGTGCTGTTACAAGCCAGAAAGCATCATACAGAGCAGTGCATACACACATATGTTTTCTCCACTGTATCTTTTGAAGTGAGCCTTACAATGCTGTAGATGGTGAACATATTTCAGCTGTTAAAGGTCGTAGCTAAGACAGTTATTTATCAGTTCAAATGAGGTCACTGTTACAGCCATGGACAGAGGGCTTTGCCTGTTCCACAAATGACACTGCCTGACCTTAATGCTCTGAAAAACTTTTGACCAGCTAAGCATATATAATCAGCCACAAACCTCACATATAAATGCTACAGTTCATTAATGTTCAGCAGGGAGGTGTCGTGTCTGCAGTGGCTTCAGCTTCTGTTTCACAGCACCCCAAGCACCTCTCCACAGAGCAATCCAGTGGTCTTTTCTTACAAAGAAATTGTATCCCTTGTTGGGGGAAGAAAGCTTGCTTACTACTGAACTGGTGATTGTGGCTCTTTCCCAAACCCTTCTAGAAATATTCTGCTCCACCTATGAAAGTATTGGTTCATTTGCTTCATATGTATAGAAAAATTAACCTCGGCAAACGGTTTGGGCCAGTTTTAGGCTCTGCTGAAGCTAAAATTAAGATCTTGGTTGAATTTTATAACATACAGTTTTGAAGTAAAACACTTTTCCATAATTCTTCTGTTTTCCTTTTTGGGAGATAGTCTTGGTAAGAGGGCTTGTGAGAGGCATTCAAACATTCTACTGCAGGTCTTGAGACAGATGGCAAAATACCAGTGCAGAAGGTTATGGTAAGGTCAGGGTGTTACCCATTCTTATTAACCATATGACAGTGCTGGGTTAATGTTTGGACTTGATGATGTTAAAGGTCTCCCAAGCTAAATGATTCTACGATTCTATATCTGAATGCTATGGACAGGCAGGAACATCTCTACTATATGATCTCCAAGAAACTTTACCTCTTCTCACTTGCAGTAATTTGCCCTGGTAAATCCTGAGCTAAAAGCATCTTCAACTTCCTGGAAACCTTGTTGTTATAAATGGGTAAGGACAAAGCTATAAAGAAGAACCCTCAGATGTCTGTCCCTAAATGATTAATTTACAATTCAGGATATAAAGGTCTCCCCATGCTCCTATATCTTGGCATGGAAGCTGGATAAAAGAGATGAACCTCAGTGTCACAGCTGTCCTGACGTGCCCTGCACAGCTCTTCAAACAGGAAAGCAAACTCAAGAAGTAAGGTCATGATTTTCTTTCAAAAGTATAGTTCATAAAAATAGTTAAGAGAAGGTCATAATCGTGCTGCAAAAAAATCAGAGTGCAGTCAGCTGTTCACAGATAGTAAGATGACCTATGAACTTTATAAAGCACTTCCTGAGATGAATGCTGCAGGACTTCTGTTTACGCTGCAGAAAGGGGGCAGAAATTAGATGCTCACTGTTCGCACAGCTTAAATACCTATGGGCACTGAATCAACACAAGTAATATGGAGACATGAATAATTAAATACCAACAATCACCACTGCTGCACAGAGAAGCTTGAAACCAGGGAAAGACAGATCAGCATGAATGATCCTAACTCCAAATCTGTAAAGCAAACCTAGAAGAAAATGTCTCCTTCCGTGAGATCATAGCAGGGCGCAAATGGCTTCAAGGCAAACCATAAGTGAACTGTTCTCTCCTGTGAAGGCTCAACATTGGATGCTCAAGTCAACTACCAGCAAGTTTTCCTGCAAAAGCAGGACCTTCAAGAGGCTGATTCTACTGCCACCTGATTCACAGCAATGACCTGGCAGCATGTGCTTACAAAAGAGCTTCGTCTCCTCCCCCAAAACGGGGCACAAAATGAGGTCATTAGTGACTTCAGGTTTCAGTCATTAGTGACTGGAGATTGCAGCATCTGTATTTCCCTAGATTGCCTTCTTGGAGGACATTGTAACAGTCTACTAAAAAAATTAACTAGTAATGAAACAAAATGAGATTACAAAGCAATGAGGGACGTGAAAACTGAGACTCTCTAAAGCTGAAATCACACTCTCTTCCACTGGAGTGAAAGTCCAAGTGATGAAATAAACCTTGAACTGTGTCCGAGGGTTGCTCTACTCACCACTTTTGGAAACTAAAAGCACCTCATCCCAGACACTGCAGCTTATCAGCTTCATCTGTATACATGTCCTGATGTCAGACATGAAAAAGAGGGTGCAGAAAGCTTCAGCCAGCCAGTATTTAAACAGAGAGCTCCTTCGATCAGTGTGACTAACCAGAATCACAGCTCTAATCATAAGGGACACACGCCAGTGCAATTAGGGTCTTACAATCATAGAATGGTTTGGGTTGGAACAGACCTTAAAGATCATCCTATTTCAACCCTTCTGTCATGGGCAAGGACATCCTCCATTAGACCAGGTTTCTCCAAGCCTCACTTAGCCTGACTGAATATTCTCAGGCTTTCATTTGGAAACTGTTACTCATCATTAGTAACATCACACTAGTATCATGTCAGTATGAATGACCCCAACTAAACCTGTGAAACAAATCCAGAAGAAAATGTCTCCTCATGTGAGATCATAGCAGGGCCCAAATGACTTTAAAAAAAAAGTGTACATGAACTGAGATCTCTCCTGTGAAGGCTTTGTCATACCACTGTGACCTGGCCCTGGGCAGACAGCTGTGCTCCCAGCTCAGTGCTCTCCATAAATGAGTCTCATGAACAGAAACCAGACATCTAGATACAAACTGGGGGGGGGGGGGGGAATAAAAATTAGGAGGTATTTGCCACCAACACATTCAGCAGAACTCAGCCTGCATCATCTTGCTAGCTCACTCAGTGGTCTCCAAAAGCAGGAGACATGACAGAGAAGAGCTTTGAAGTGGAACTCACTGGCAAAGGGATTGAGAGTCGTAAGGGCCACAGCCTTCTCACCTCCCAAATTCCCCAAAGGAAAACCAGCTATATTGTGTATCTGCACTGTGCCTTTTCTGTTTCTCATCTCTGCCAATCCAACTGTTTCCATTTGCTAAACTCTTTCAATTGAAAACAACAAGGAAAACAAGATCTGTGTATTCCTGACATGTCATATACAGTTGTCACAAGAAACAACACTGCAGATACAGGAAAAAAAGAGCTATTTAAGTAAGGCTTTTTGTTATTTGGTTTGGGTTTTTTCCATTTTTTTATCTAAAGGTATTTCCAAATAATGAACAGGGGAAGAAGAGTTCACTAAGCTATACAGTGTTCATCCTAATCCAGACTGCTACACAAGGCAAAACTTCTTTACTACGAGGGATAACAAAGCACTGGAACAGACTGCCCAGTGAGGTTGTGGAGTCTCCTTCTCCGAGGTGATTCCAAACCTGCCTGGATGTGATCCTGGGCATTCTGCTCTGGGTGACCCTGCTTTAGCAGGGAGGCTGGGTGATCTTCAGAGGTCACCACATTAAATACAATTCAATAAAAATTCCTCCCTGGGTTTGAAATAGTCTTCAACAGCCTTCCAATGGTTTTGTCCTGTTGCACTATGATGTAAATCAAGTACATAGCCATTTTGAAACAAAAAAGGTACCTACCTCAGTCAGTTTAAACTATATTTAGACTGCAGTATTTTTACTACAAAAGAAGCCTAACAGAGGAACAACATGCTTGGAACATCTGTTGCAGTGACTGAAAGAAAACTCCACAGCTGTTGGGGTTTTTTTGAGATGCTGTCAATCAGCTGAAGAAAAGTATCAGTGAGATAGATTGTTTCTAAGAGGTACCTCACTCTGGCCTGACTTCTCCAAAACAATGATTAAAATAACCCCTTGTTGCATAATCCTCTCTGTTTGCTTATTATTATCATCTGCTATCTCTGTCTTGGGGGGGAAAAAACCCCAAAGCTAGCAAGCATGTTACAGTGTTAGATATATCTAAAATAATTCCATTTGCCTAAGTCTAAACCCCTCCATCCAATGACATCCAAATCTTAACATGTGCCAATGATTATTTACATTTAGATAATCAAGCATATGACTCAACACAATCCCTCAGACACAGGCCCCTAAGCAAAGCTGTCCTGTCACACAGCATATCCTGCAGAGATGATCAGAGACAAGAGCATTTACGACACAACTTTCCAGATGCTCCACGGCAGATGACAACAGGATGGATGTTCACCCTGCACTATTGCTGGCTCTCCAGGTGAGTTTCAATGCTGCTTGCTCCTTAGGTGGACCAAATCAAAGTTCTTTCCTACAATACATGTCCTGCCTGCTCAGGCCACATAGTCTTAATATGTGACAGTGAAAAAGGGAGGAGTTTCTGAGGCTGTTGGAGTGAGGCCAGAGAAGACCACAAAGATCATCCAGTGGCTGGAGCACCTCTGCTGTAAGGATGGGTTGAGGGAGCTGGAGTTGTTCAGTCTGGAGAAGGCTCCTGGGGGACCTTAGAGCTGCCTTCCAATACCTGAAGGGATCCTACAGGAAGGCTGGAGAGGGACTGTTCATGAGGGTGTCTAGAGACAGGACAAGGGGGAATGGTTTGAAGCTGAGGGAGAGCAGGGTTAGATTGGATCTTAGGAAGCTCTTCAATACAAGGGTAGTGAGACTCTGGAATAGGCTGCCCAGGGAGGTTGTAGATTCCTCCTACTTGGGGGTGTTCAAGGCCAGGCTAGATGAGGCCTTAAGCAGCTGAATCTAGTTGAGAGGTGTCCCTGCCCATGGCAAGGAGGTTGGAGTAGATGATCTCTCAGATCCCTTCCAATCTAAGCCATTCTAGCGTTCTAAGCTGTATTTAGGCTCCTGCTGAGCATGAGGTTAATAGAAAACTGCTACATTAAAAAGTAATGACAGGATTTATAGGATTCATTACAAGTTCATAGTGTATCCCTATCACAGGTCCAGCTGTGGCAACCAGCAAACAGTGTCTCTGCTCACTGTGACCAGGCTGAGGTTTTAAATGCATCATCCAATGCACTGTTCTCCTGAACTACAATCTGCTGGGACCCTTAAATCAGTAACATAATACTGTGATCAAGAGTAGCCTGTTACTTCACATCACCCCTATCTGACTCACAGCATCAGCACACAGCTAAGGCAGGCACATCTCTCTTGAGCTTTGGTGGAATAAGCCTTGAGGCTCAGAAGACAGTCCAGCAGGCTGCCAACATGAGAAGTTGCCTTTAATAACTAACAACAGTGTTGCCTGACATGAGACAACGCAGCTCACAAAGGGCTGGAGGTGGTTGTGAGTGCGTGGCCCGGGTGGTTCCCTTGTACTTGGTACTAAGCTGGGTTCAGGTGAGGTGAATATCACCATTACTGCTGTCCTCAGACAGGCTTGGGGAAAAACTTCTCACCAGGTCACAACACTGTCATGGGGCTGCTGGCTACAGCACCTGGGTTTTCAGCTAGAGCTGAAAACACCACACATTTTCTATCCCAAAAACTAAGATGTGAAATGGTTTAGTGAGTGTTGTGATAAAAATTAAAACAAGGACTTTAAACAAGCAGCCAAACAGTGCCTGAGCAGTGGCTGTGGATGCAAAAGCTTTCTGAGAACCTTCAATGTCAAACAGCAAAGACAGAACCAAGTATCAGCACTCAAGGACTGAAATTACTGTGAGAAGGGAGTGAAATGCCAAATCCTTGAAGTTCTCTGTTGGTTGTTTGGATGGGGAGGGGGAAAATTACATCAAACAAGGACAGGGATACTTAAATATTCAAGTAAATAGTTCAAAATCCTATTTCCTTTTCATATGTAAATATTTATGTTAACATATATTGTGCTGAAAAGATTCAGAAGACATTTATACATAAAATACAGACTTAAAAGCAGAATTTATCCCTCTGCATAATGTTTTCATGTAGACAGAAGGCTCTTCAAAAGGGACTGCTACACAAAGGAATCATTGTTAACTTCCAACTTCTGCATCAAATGTATTCATAGAATCGTTGAACAGTTTAGGTTGGAAGGGACCTTGAAGACCATCTAGTTGCAACCCTCCTATCAATGGGCAGGCACACATCCTTGACCAGGTTGCACAAGGTCTCACCCAACCTGGTTTTAGTGTGCCAATCAAAAAAGTTCACAATTCAGCCACAACCAGGAGATCACATTGAATCACAGAATCATTTTGGTTGCAAGAGACCTTTAAGATCATCAAGTACAACCATTAACCCCACACTACCAAGTCACCACTAAACTATGTCAAATATTTATATGTCTTTTAAATCCCTTCAGTTCTTTACAACCAATTAAGGAAAAGATGGTAGCTATATAACTCACTGTGGTGACACCAACACCTTGCTCCACATGCAGCTAAATCCCCACTGCACCTTCATTAAATCCTATGGATACAGATCCCACCATCCTGAGAGCAGAGCCTTGATTTCCTCTTGCATCCACTGGTCCATTCAGAGTGCTCTCCTCCCTTGCAGAGCTCTTTGCTCCTGATGTTTTTACCCCTCAAATCTCAACAGTCAGCAAGAGATACCTGTTCTAACCTCCAGTTCATGGGGAGACCTGGATCTACGATTCCAGAGCAATGAGAGGGTAGAATGGAATTTTCTCTGTAGGTAGCAGACGGGTAGAGCTCCTTTATGACTAATTATTTTAATGCTGCTGTGGTTTTATTGTAGCATTAATTATACAGCAGGGCGCCCACAGCTTTGTACAAGCATCTTTTTGAATAATTTAAAGCAAAATAAGAGGGAAACAGCAGTTACTCAGCACTTCTGCAAACTCAGATTTTAGCACTGATCACAGAAGACTCTAAACAACAAATCATGTAGTCACTGACGCACAGGCCTTGAACGATGAAGCACGGGTCAGTTCCACAGCTGGTTATCCCTCCACAGCAGAGCACACACTCAAGGACAGAAGCAGTGTAGGGTTACTAAGTGTAATATTTTGTGGATTCAGAATTTAGATTCTGAACCCAAAAACCTCTAACCCAGACCATAGCACAAGTAGGAAAAAATGTGGTAAATTAAACAACGTTTATTTCTATTCAGTTCTTAAAATGTTGGTTCAGAATAGCCCAAAGTGAAAGACCAATGGAGAAATAAAGTCCCCAAAGATCACTCTATGATTTCAACCCAGTTCTTGGCCACTTCAGTTAATAGTTGGCTCAGACATCATTTTAAAATAAAGAGGGTGATGCTGTAGCAGGGATGAGACATCCACCACCTCTCTGGGCAACCTGCTCCAGCATTTCACCACCCTCACAATAAGAATGAAATTTCTTTACAGTGAGGGTGGTGAAACACTGGCACAGGCTGGATGGAGAGGATCTGCATGCCCCATTCCTGGAAACACTCTGGACATGGAGAGGAGCTGCATGCCCCATTCCTGGAAACACTCTGGACATGGAGAGGAGCTGCATGCCCCATTCCTGGAAACACTCTGGACAGGGCCCTGAGCAACTTGATTTCTTTTCACTGTGGTGTAAATAGGGGGCAGGTGTTCAACCATTAAAAGGTCTCTTCTAACTTAATTCCACGGTTCTATGATTCTAAGATACTTGCTGAAGTGGTTTTACAACCACCATGGAGCGCCTGTCCCATCTGCTCCCAAATCCACCCTTGCACAGCTCTGTTAAGCCCTTCCCTTTCCTGCTGACGATGGAAGCAGTGTGGGGTAGCAGGTTTTAAGAGAGTTCCTTTAAGGTTAACGAGCAAATGTTGAAACCAACCAGGGTGCAGTCATAGCTGTGTGACTCTCCAAAAGAAAGCATTTAGAAACAGATTCATAAACAAGGGGATTGCGGCTGTCAGTAGGGGCTTAAAGGCCATAATCGGCATCAGACAACACGACGCAAACCGCGGCATTCGACGCAGTAGTTACCACACTCCTGTCCGTTTTCCAGCAACTTCTGCTGACTCAGGAGCACACATTGCTGGCATCCCTCCTGGGATGTCCCTCACACACACACGACACGCTCCTTTACACGCACATGAAATCAACAAGGTGAACAGGAAAGGCACTGGAATCAAGGTGCATATGTCAGAGAACTTTAAGTAAGCTAGTTCCATGCTTGCAGCGTTTCTCTTTTTTTCCAAGCACTCACATTAAGTGCTACACTGAATAAAAGCAGCTGAACAAACAATCTTGGGATTACTGGAAAAAACACAGTGGTGAAAATTTTGCAGGATTTTAGCCCACAACAAAGAACCCAGAGTTTTTTGTCCAACCTGGCAGGCAAATTGTTTCAATGAGCGAGGATTTCCCCTCTTTCCAGAAAGGAAACACCAGGGGGGGTGTTCTGCAGAGGTACCCACCTTGGACACTGCACAAGTAACCCTGCCATTCGTGAAGTGGAATAAAGAGACTGGGGAAAAGTTTAAAAAAAACCCACCACTTCTTGGAGCTTACAAAAATAGTACTGCTACAAGAAAATACATACAAACAAACCCAACCAAATTTATCTAACACTTCACACAAAAATCTCCTGAGCTGAGGCTTTTTTGCACAAAGAATACAAAAAGGTCACACAGAAAAGCAACTTAGAGTCATAGAATGTTAGAGGTTGGAAGGGACCTCCAGAGATCATCTAGTCCAGCCACGCTGTCAAAGCAGGATCACCCAGGGTAGTCCACAAAGGAATGCATCTAGATGGGTCTGGAAAGTCTCCAGAGAAGGAGACTCTACAACCTCTCTGGGCAGCCTGCTCCACCCTCACTGTAAAGAAGTTTCTCCTCATGTTGAGGTGAAAGCTTCTACATTCAAGTTTGTATCCATTGTTCCTTGTCTTATTACCGCGCACCACCAAAAAGAGCTTGGCCCCCTCCACTTGACACCCACCCCTCACATGTTTATACACATTGATCAGATCCCTTCTAACTGTTCTCAAGACTAAACAGTCCCAGGTAACTCAGTCTCCCCTCATAGGGGAAATGCTCAAGTCCCCTAATCTCATGGCTCTCCGCTGGACTCTCTCCAGCAGATTTCTGTCTCTTGAACTTTTGTGGGGCTGCTGGCTATATTTCTTTGCCAACTGAATATGTATACCTAAGTTTGTTCTCTTCAGGTTTTGACTTACTGGCTTGCGTGTGTGACTGAAATGCTTTTTCTCGTAAGTGACAGTAACTACAATGTATCTAAACGACTAAGTATCCTGGCAGGAGCAAGCCCCATATAAAGGGCTTCCTTGGACTTGGACTGCAACATGCCAGACTTCAGTGGGCACCAATACTAGCAAGCAAATGTTAGCATTAATAGCAGTGTTAATATCAATGTCTTGCACGTACAAGTACACTTCTTGGCTATCTGCTAGCCTCCATCAGGTTATAACCTTGACACCCACACTGAATTTCAGTGCATTATTGCCAAAATCCTTTTGGCATCAGATTTACTAACTACAGAAAAAAATATTCCATGTTTTGACCTCCTCTTCCTTCCCAGTGAAAGATTATTGTGATTTTTATCCAAATTAACTTCAGTCCTTTGGCTGGGGAAAAAAGAGGACTAAATGCAAACACTTAACAATACTCATTAATAACACAGACATTGCAATAACAGCATAAAAATGAGGGAACAGAAGCTACTGTGCCTCCATGGGACAAAGCACAAGTCAGAGAACAACACAGGTGGCTTTGAACCATTTTGTGTTCTCCTTTCTCTTGAGCACTGTTGGAGTTGGAAGGTCCCTGGTCTGACCTGCATGGCTGCAGCCTCCCTGCTTTTATACTGAGCATTCTTAGGAACTGCTGTGTCCCACAGCCTGGACCTTCCCTGATGCACTCATCCTGACTTTTACTGTACAGCTTATGAGAAAAGTCCAGGGCTGAAGCACATTCTCCAGGATCAAATTAAAACTGGTTCGGACTTCTTGGCGATAATTGATAAGACTGCAGTTCTCATGAAGATCTCAGCCTCCATACATACATGTTGCTATGGCTTCTCCTTTTACTGGTAACATGGAAATTATACTATGTTTTGGGCTGGGAGACCTTCAAAGGTCATCTAGTTTAACCCCCCTGCAGTGAGCAGGGACATCTTCAACTAGATCAGGTTACTCAGAACCCCATCCAACCTGAGCCCCTGTCAAACAGGCAGTTTTTGAAGAACTGAAGCTCTCCAAGAAGACAATTCAGGCAGAGCAGAATACCTCAATAATTACATTACACACTTAGCAAAGCCTTGTCCACAGCACATGCACGACTAAGTTTCAGCAAGTTATTCTGAAGTCACATCTTGTGCAAATCAACTGTTGAGTTTAGCTACAGCAGCTTTTGGCAAACTATTTATCAGAACCACCACTGGGCAGACACCTAGATTTTGTTGTACAGCCAAGACCAAAGCTGCTTAACTGAAAAGTTCCTTTCTTTTCATTGTTCCATGCAGGTGCATAAGGATCACTGCAATACTGGGCTTTATTGGAAAGCTTCTATATGGTCATACACTCCAAACTCCAAGGAAAACAAACAGAAAGTTAAACTCTGGTCATACTTTTATTTATATTGGTCACAGTAATCCTCCTTTTCTCTGAAGTAGCCAAAACCCTGTGTTTGTGCACGCCTCTGGCCTCGGGAGACATCCCTGACAGGGTAAAAGCAGCTTGACAGAGTGAGGTTGGTGTGGGGCAGCCACAGGGGAGGTCATGCTGCGCTCATTTGGAAAGTACCTCGCAGCCATGCCTCAGCTCATTGTGAAATGAGAAAGGCCACGTCTTCCTGGTTTGTATAAAGGTTATCAGAAAACCACAGACAGTTCCCACAGCAGTTAACTAACAAATACTCTTGGAGAATGGGGAAAAAAAAAAAAAGAGTAGGTGTGCATGCATGTGGAAAGCTGTTTTCTTAAACACAAACTAGAGAACTTCATGAGCTAAAACCCGGGAGAAGGGTGCCCATTCTACAGCAGCTGCTTTACCAAAGGCAGGTAGGTAAAACGGTCTTATTTCCTACGTATAAAGTGCAACAGAATCCACAAGCTGCTGAGAAACTACTATCCAAAATTAAAGAAAAAGAATAAACAAGGAAAACCAACAACAACCAAACCAACCAACCAAAAAAAAAAAACCACCCCATTAAAAAATTCCCAAGGTGCAGTTCAGATCAGGAGAAGGTGCTGCCAATATAAGACTTTCCACTGCTCTTACCAGAGGTTCCCATCTTTATCAAGGCATCCAAAAGTTAGTTTGAAAAAACAGACTTTAAATTCTGCTTCTGAATACGCCAGCCCATGTGCATGGTTACACAACACGCTGTAACTGAGTTTCTTCTCCTACTCAGAGCATTAGGCAGTTCTAAAAGGTGTTACTAAGTCTTTAATGACATCATAAACCTTGGCAGTGTTTGATAATTTCCTCAGGGAGTCGATAGAGGAAGTAAAAAGGCTACAGAAATCTCACTTTTTTCTTCTTAGGTTCCAAACCTTCACAGCAGTGCAATCATGTGGAAGAAGCCAATATGATGTATCAGGTGAAAGGCAGCAAGTAAATACATTTCAAGTTCCTTTTTAATTGAAGAAAAATAAATATAATCATTTAAGCCAACTGCAGGAAGCTCTGGCTCAAGGCTGAGCACCCGAGGTTAAGAACTCTACTGTTAGTGTTTTGTAATCAAACCTCCAATTTAGTGCTGTGTTCCATTTAGCAATTACCAGCTGAATTAGCTCCTGAATTCAGTGCTGCCAGAGTTGGGCAGCAAGGGCTGCATGCACCCATGGCAATCTGCCCTTGAAGACCAGGGTAAAATTTGCTGCTGGGGTCCACTCCCCACCTGTTCCCCAGAATGACCATCAGCTGGGAGTGATTTACTGATTGCAAGGTAGTGTTTTATCTCCAGACACTGCAATCTTTCACCAACCTGCTCAAGCATCACATCCCCTTGCCTGCACACCATACACATCACAGAGGGCTTGAAAATGTTTCATGGCCTCATTTATTTTAGGAACAAGAGAGATGCTGCTGACTATAGACCAATGCTGCTTTAGAATCACAGAATCATTTTGGTTGCAAGAGACCTTTACGATCATCAAGTACAACCATTAACCCCACACTACCAAGTCACCACTAAACTATGTCAGATATTTGTATGTCTTTTAAATCCCTTCAGGGATGGTGACTCCACTTGCACGGGCAGCCTCTTCCAGGGCTTGACAACCCATGTGGGTAAGAATTTTTTCCTAATATCCAACCTAAACCTCCCCTGGTGCAGCTTGAGGTGATTTTCTCTAGTCCTATCACTTGTTACTTGAGAGAAGAGAAAACCCCACCTCACTCTAAGCTCCTTTCAGGGAGCTGTAGTGAGTGAGGTCTCCCTTCAGTCTCCTTTTCTCCAGGCTAAACATCCTTAGCACTTCCTCAAGAGCTGGGTTCTAGTTGCTTCACCAGCCTCATTGCTTTTCTTTGGACACTACTTTAGGGGAACACTGTAGGCTGTAATTCCTTAGGATGTGAGTAGCAAAGATGAAAACTCCTTGTGTAACAGCAGCAGTGGGCTGCTCCTACCGGTTAGCAGCGTCCTGTCTAACCAGGGAAATCATCAATATGTACAAAAAGAACCAAGTTCTGTCCCCAGAGTTGCAGTAACTTAAATCCAACAGCAAGGAACATGCTCAAGGAAGACTCAGTGGGGGATTTTTCATTCAGCTTCTCTCACATACAAAACATGTTCATCTATAGCAATATTCCTGTTTTTGTAGCTCTGGTGTTTGTTTGTCATTAGGCATTATGAAACTTACTTTAGCAAATATGTTTTGTGGGTTGCAATCCATAGCTTGTTAACCACTATATTCATTTAGGGACTATACATATGCTTTTTCAAATATAGACATAAGGGGAAGTAAAAATCATGCCAGAGAGCATTGGTTAGTTCCAAGGAAAGATGGCATCTATAATCTGGCAGCCTTCAGACATGAGAAGAGTACAAACACAGTCAGACTCTATTTTTTTTTGTCATTTGTGTGGGCCTTATCTTTTGTCTTGGTGATCCCAACTTCTACAGTTGCTTGTATCTCAAAGCAGTCTTATTTTTTTTATTACAAAATACACAGCATGGCTTCTTCTAGCTCTGGCACTGTACTAGAAAACAAATGAAAAACACCTTCCCACAATTCTGAGTGCTTCCAGAAACTTGTTTTTAATGTGATAAAATGCTGTTACAATTCACTACTTCACTACCAAACCTCTTACAGAAGGGGCAGTATGGTTGGCAAACAGAAAATAACAAATGACTTATTATTGGGATTCTAATAAAGCAGAGAGGGTAAAGTGGTCATACCAGACCAGTACAACTCAGAGATGTGGTATCCATCTCCCAACAGAAAGTCAGACAGAGATTCAGAAGTCATACTGAAATTAGGGAAGGGGTTGTTCCTCTGTACTCAGTACTGGTGAGGATGCATCTTGAATACTGGGTTCAGTTTTTGGGTCTTGCACTACAATAGGATACTGAGGTGCTAGAGTGTGGCCAAAGAAGGGCAACAAAGCTGGTGCAGGGTCTAGAAAATAAGTCATTAAGAGAAGCAGCTGAGGGAACCGGCATATTTAGTCCAGAGGTAAGGAGGCTCAGGAAGACCTTCTTGCTCTCTACAGATACCTGAAAGTAGGTCGTAGTGAGGTGGGGGTTGGTCGCTTCTCCCAGGGAACCAGTGATAAGACAAGAGGAAACAACCTTGAGCTGTGCCAGGGGAGGCTTAGGTTGAACATTAGGAAAGCCCTGGGACAGGCTGCCCATGGAAGTGCTGGAGTCCCCATCCTTGAATGGGCTTCAAGATATGCAGATGCCATGCCACGAGACATGGTTCAGCAGTGCACCTGGCAGTGTTGGGTTAATGGTTGGACTTGATGATCTTAAAAGTCTCTTCCAATGAAAACAATTCCGTAATTCTAAATTATTTACATTACCTTCACACATCAGGACTGGTGCAGAGGTGTTGGATCCTCCCAAAAGCCCCAGCTTGCAAAGCCTTCTGCACTTCATGATCCCTGGCTTCCTTCTCGGTCTGCTATCAGCTTCCTGACAGGGCAAGCCTGGCTGTCAGCAGAGGAGCCCCTGTTCCCCAGCACCAGCATCCTTGCTTGCCAGCTGCCACAACTGAGAGAGGAATTTGTGTCTCACATTCACATACAGCAAATAACAAACCCTACAAAGCTGAAGTGCTAGCAGTGAGGCTTCCTAACAGGGAAAAACAGACCTGCTCCAAGCTAGCTGGCTGGCTCCTTGGTTTTCTCTTTGGTTATGTTGTAACCAAGATGGAAAGCACACAACATTTTGGATTTTTTGTTAAACAAAAGTGCATTGTTGGTTCTATGAATAAAAATAACCAACCAAAACAAACAAACAAAAAAACCCAAACCCCAAAAGCTCCAAGCCCCTGCCAGCAGCAGGAGTATCTGTCTACATGTCAACAAGAGGAAGCTTGTATCAAACATCCCCTGCAAGGGTTCCCTCCAGAGGGCTGCTTCTCCCCACAATACTGAAGTCCAGCCTGTCCTAGAAGCATCTAATTCCTTTCCTCGCCAGCACTTCCCTCCCCTGCCTCTACTGAAAATGTAGGGTTATACACAAGCAGATCTGCACCAAAGAAAACCATGGGGCTGGGAAGCCCAGCAGAGGACCAGGGCCAGAGGCACAGCTTTTCAGCCACTGCCTTTTCCTCTCAAACCTACTCCACCTCTTGCTGTGTGGAAGGGATGGCCATCACTTGGTGGCCAGCCATGCACTGTCCTCTCTTTGTTGCTCAGTGAACAGCCCCAGGCCCACTCTGGCTTGTTTTTCAGTTCAGCTGGTAAAAGGCAACGTTTAAAGACAAGTCTGGCTGCTGGAATGTAATACTTGTAGTCATCACCAAAGGTAAATTTATTCTCTTCTGATGCATCTATGATCTACTTCTAATGCGAATGTTCTTCACAGAGAGTTGTTAGCCGTTGGAATGGGCTGCCCAGGGAGGTGGTGGAGTCACCACCTGGAAGTGTTCAAGAAGGGATTGGATGTGGCACTCGGTGCCATGGTTTAGTTGTCATGAGGTGTTAGCTATTAGGTAATAGGCTGGACTTAATGATCTCTGAGGTCTTTTCCAACCTGGGTGATTCTGTGGTTCCCATTTTGGCTTTCCACCAGCCAGAGCCTCATGACTTGCTAGTCATGAGTAGTCAGGTTGGACTTGATCCCTGAGGTCTTTTCCAACCTTACTGATTCTATGATCTACTTCATAGTGTCTGAACAATGGGAGAGCTCTATGCAATGAGCTCTAAGTTGTAACACAGAATAACTTCTTTCCTGTGAGGGTGCCAGAGCCCTGGAACAGGCTGCCCAGAGAGGTTGTGGAGTCTCCTCCTCTGCAGAGACTCCAGACCCACCTGGATGTGATCCTGGGCAAGCTGCTCTAGGTGACTCTGCTTTATCAAGGGCGTGTTGAACTAGATGATCTTCAGAGGTCCCTTCCAACCCCCACCCTTCTTACTCACTATGTTACAATCACAATAGATATCTATACAAAGAACCCATTCTTATCACCATTTAAGAAAGGAAGGTATTTCTACTGACACCACAGAAAACTTCTTGGGGAGGTTTCACAGGCTTCAAATATGTTCAGTGTTTTAAAATAAAGAGTTTGTTCTGCAGATTGTAGCTGCACTGTAAAAGGGAAATAAAACCATTCGGTGTGCTTCCTCCAGGTTTAAGGAAGTAATTAAGTGCTGCACACTTTATAGTATTTAATTTGCCTTAGCTTGTGGAAAATAATTGATCACACAGGGGGACATATTCAAAATTCTGATTTAGTTTACTTGAAAACTATTTAAAAGGCAATATTAACTGATATATAGGTTGCTGAATCCCTCTGCCAATACTTGCTGATTATCCCAGCAGTTTTCCTTCCTATTTCTGTATGAAAGAAACAGCCAACTAATTCATTAACCAGGAGGTGCTGATTACACACATATTGTTACCAAAAGCACAAACTACACTTTCTTCCTTTCTCTCAGTTACAGTAATTTTAGGTGCTTGCAAAACAAGTAGACTGGAAATATTCAGCCTGAAATCTGATATGGAAATAATACTTGGGCAATGCCTCCATAGGAACCCAAGTAAGACACACAAATTCCACACACTCAAAGCCTAACTAGTAGCTATTCACCATGAAGCATTCCATTTTAAAAGTGAGCAGAGCTGAACAGACACAGAGTACTTTTTTTGTCCCAGAGGAGGTCCACAGATCTGCAGTATTCCCTGAATTTTACATTTGTATCTCCTTTAACTTAAAATTAGTTTCCAAATGCAAAATAAAACCCCCTTATTTTCTTTATTTTGTGTGTGTGTGGCCTAAGTACAGAAGACTCTGTTGTATGTACAAGGAATGAATGTTGCTTTGTAATAAAGTGATTCAAGCAGGTATTTTTGATTTTACAGCCCCCAAACCGAGAAAAAGGAAGACACTAAGTTGCTGGAGTGGGTGCAAAGAAGCAGCTGGTGAAGGGCCTAGAGAATGAGTTTCATGAAGAGTGGCTGAGGGAACTGGGACTGTTTAGTCTGAGGAAGAAGAGGCTGAAGGGAGACATAGAATACATAGAATAAACCAGGTTGGAAGAGACCTCCAGATCATGGCATCCAACCCATGAACCAATCCAACCCACCTAAACAACTAAACCATGGCACCAAGCACCCCATCAGGTCTTCTCCTGAACACCTCCAATGATGGTGACTCCACCACCTCCTTGGGCAGCCCATTCCAATGGGCAATCACTCTCTCTGTATAGAACTTCTTCCTAACATCCAACCTAAACCTCCCCTGGTGCAGCTTGAGACTGTGTCTGCTTGTTCTGGTATTGGCTGCCTGGGAGAAGAGACCAACATCCACCTGTCTACAATCTCCCTTCAGGTAGTTGTAGAGAGCAATAAGGTCACCCCTGAGTCTCCTCCAGGCCAAGCAACCCCAGTTCCCTCAGCTTCTCCTCATAGGGCCTGTGTTCCAAGCCCCTCACCAACTTCGTTGCCCTTCTCTGGACTTGTTCCAGCAAGTCAACATCCCTCCTAAATTGAGGGGCCCAGAACTGGACACAGTAGACCTTACCACCCTCTACAATTACCTGAAAGGACAATATAGAGAGGTAGGTGCTGGTCTCTCCTCACACATAACAGAACAAGATAGCACAAGATAGCAATAGAACAAGAGGGAACGGCCTCAATCTGCACCAGGATAGTTTTAGGCTAGACATTAGTTAAAAATTGTTCACTGAAACACTGGTCTAGCTGCCCAGGAAGGTGGTTGACTCATCATCCCTGATTGCATTTAAAGGTCATTTAGATGTGGCATTTAATGATATGGGTTATTGGTCCGCTTGGTAGAGTAGGGCTAATGGCTGGACATGATGATCTCAAGGGTCTTTTCCAACCTGAACTATGATTCTACAAAATGGACTAGCACTTTTGCCACCACTTCCCACCCACATACATTTATTTGTGGTTACAACAGCGTCCCAAATTGTCTTCACGAATTCACCACTGTGATGGCCAGAGCCCCAAAAAGTGACTAACTGTAGAAGAAGCTGATAGCTGAAGACAATTTAGAAATATCACCCCCCAAGGTCAAATTTGTCATCGATTTAATACATCAGGTTTGGTCTCTAAGTAAACCTAACAACACATATTCATGTCATGCATAATGGTAATAAAGTGTTATAGCTCCAGAAGACAAAGTGCTACATGATGCAATGAAACTCTTCTAGTACATGATGTGCTGAATTAAGACAGACAGACACAGGAATTTTAAGGATCCACCTCATCAGCAAGACTCATTCCTAGATAAGCTTAAAGAATATGATACTGCCAGCATCTCGATTGCCATATAACTAACGCAAGAAAACGGGGGGGGGGGGGGAGGGGGGAGAAAGGAGCTTAAAACAACAACAACAAAATCAACAAAAATATGAACTTAAACTTTCTTCCTTTAATTGAAGAAAAGGCTCCTCCTTAGGAAGCATTATAAAGGCACAGAGCACCCACAAAGAGCTGGATCCTCAGATTTCTGTAACTATAAAACACTTTGGACAAAATCCTAGAGAAACAGGTTGAATAAAATATATGACAACAGTCCCTGAGTCTGTACTTTGTTGTTACACTTTAAATGTTTTGTTTGTGCTAACTCAGAACCTAACCCGCCACTTGGCTGAAATAAACCAAGTTTTGCTTGAAGTTTCTCCAGCACCTCCAGTTGCTTTTGCAAGGTCACACTGAGGACTTGCACTATCAAACGCCAAGAAAAAGCAAGATGTTTTGCCAAGCAGGCAATATCCAGTGCCTCTCTCTGGCAAAGGGCAGAAAAAAACAAAGGCAAGGGCAATGCAGGACTCTGGGAAATGCCTGCTTTCACTTCTTTTTCCCCCCTTTAAGTCCTTTAAAACAAAGACCCATCACTTGAGCTGCATTTATTTCTTTGGCTGACAATAGTCAGGATGGCAAGGCAATATTTTCAGTATCACCAACTTCTGATGTATTTCAGTTGCTCTTTTTCCTCCTTTGCTCTTTTTCTTCCTTTCCCTTTGCAAGCAAAATCTTCCTAAACAGTATTTTGCATACCCTTGGGCACAATGATAATTATGAAAGGCAGGTGGGCTTACTTCCAGGAAACATAATACCTAATGGCCACAACTTTTCAGAGCTCAATGACAAAAATCTCATCTTCTTTATAGTTCCTGCACCCCCCCTAAAACACCATTACACCATGAGGTTGGTAACTCACAGAGTAGTGTCAGAAAAAGCTTTCTCTTACCAGTCCAATCTGTGCATAATTCACAAAAAACAGTTATACCCTTTAGGTTCATAAAGGGTAAAACTGAGTATTTCTGTGCAAGCAGCATGTCTGTTGCAGTAAAAGAATTATAGAATAGTTTGGGTTGGAAGGAACTGTTAAAGGCCATCTAGTGCAACTCCCCTGCAGCAAGCAGGGACATTTTACACAGAGAGAGTGATTGCCCATTGGAATGGGCTGCCCGGAGAGGTGGTGGAGTCACCATCACTGGAGGTGTTCAGGAGGAGACTTGATAGGGTGCTTGGTGCCATGGTTTAGTTGATTAGGTGGTGTTGGATGATAGGTTGGACACAATGATCTTGAAGGTATCTTCCAACCTGTCTATTCTATTCTATTCTATCTGCAAGTAGATCAGGTAGCTCAGAGCCCCATCCAACCTGACCTGGAACGCTTCCAGGGATGGGGCATCTACCACCTCCCTGGGAAACCTGGGCCAGAGTTTTACCACCCTCAGTGTCATGAATTTCTTCCTTCTAATCTGAATTTCCCCTCTTTTAGCTTAAAACTATCATCCCTTGTCCTGTCACAACAGGCCCTGCTAAAAAGAGCGTCCCCACCTTTCTTGTGGGTCCCCCTGCTCCTTAC
This sequence comes from Melanerpes formicivorus, assembly GCF_026170545.1. NCBI lineage: Eukaryota > Metazoa > Chordata > Aves > Piciformes > Picidae > Melanerpes > Melanerpes formicivorus. The sequence goes on along the minus strand of NW_027142461.1, from coordinate 1,511,932 downwards.
TGCTTCCAGCACTTGTCGTACAATGTCACCACGGAAATGGCTTGTAACACTTCAACTAGTTTTTGAAGCCCTACACCAGCAACTGACTGCAATAATACATCTTTTTTTCTTTCCTTCTCAAAGTCTAGTATAACAGATGGATATTCATGCCCAATATTATCCTGTGCAATGTCCTGAGTTATACCACAAATGGCTTATGTAACACTGCTAACACAAACTACTCTGCAGCCATGAATGGGAACTCTGTTGTTGAAGCCTTTGCCAACTGCATTCATCACTCTTGCTTCTGCTAACGTTGAGGGGGGACAAAGGCTATATTCTGTCCTTCAGGGCAGCACAGCAGTCATGCTGTAAATTACTGCAAACACAACACGCCAGCAGCACCCTCATTACTACTTTCTTGCTCTCCTTTCCAATACATAAATGCAGCATAGAACTCCTCACACTGTGCTGAAAATAATAAAAAACCCAAAGATAACCACGGGACAGCCTTTCCATATCAAGAACACAGATCCCACTTTCCCCATCTGGATCTAATTTGGGGGCTTTGGGGGGCAGGGATTGTTTGCTTGGTTTTGTTTGTTTGGGGGGGGGGGGGGTTTGTTTTGTTATTTGGGGGTTTGGTTCATTTTTCATCAAGCATCTATCTTCATCCTTACCTTTTCTTCTACATCATATCTTCAGAGCTGCTATTCAAGTGTATCAGTAATTTAAAGATAATCTTCACCAGAACAGCATCATCTGTACCTCTACAAGAATCTACTCCACAGTCTCTGGGGTAATGTTTTATCCTTCTCTATTGTCTTTATTTCAGGCAGATAGAAAAAAAAAAATCAAGCTTGGAGAAAGCTCTAAGGAAGTTTCATTTATAACCAGATGTAAACAATTTCCCATGTAGGTAAATAAATTATCCAGGACTGATTCCTCTCCTCCATAACCTCTTGTTCTGTCTCTGTTCCCTGTCCATCTTTTTTTTTCCCCTACATATATATATATAGAGAGAGAGAGAATCTGGGCTGTCTGGCTGCTAGGTGTGCCCTCAATATCACCATGAAATTGAAGATAACCTAGAGTAGAGACTTCAGAAAGCCCACATCTAATAATAAAGCTGTTTGCAGAAAACTGGGAATTCCAGATACTATTACAAGCCTAGAAGGATAGGTATGAATACAGAAACAACGTAAATCAGGCTTGACTCTGATGCCCCGAGAGAAACCACTTCTGTATCAATACTATGCCTGCCTCAGGAACAAAGAAATACCTATCAGCATCTTTACTACCTTTAGGAAGAAAAAAAAATATATATATAATACTAGTATGCACAAACATCATGCACAGTAAGTTTTATCAGGATTTAAAAGAGTGCCATTAAATACCACAGAGATCAAAGGCTTAAAGGTACCTGACCTTGCCCAGCATTGCCACCAGTGCCTCTGGCCCAACAGCCCCACTCATCCCCAGCCTACCTGAGCCACTGCTTAACTCAGAAAGTGTCCCTTACAGAATCACAGAATTGTTTGGTTGGTAAAGATCTTTAAGGTCCATCCATTAGCTGAATCTACCAAGCCTGGTGCTAAACCATGTCTGTTTGCACCACATCTCTGCATCTTTCAAACACCTCCAGGGATGGGGATTCAACCACTTTCCTGGGAAGGTTGTTCCACTGTTTGATAACCCTTTCAGTGAAGAACTTTCTTCTATCATCCAATCTTCCCTGCTGCAACTTGAGGCTGTTTCCTTTTGTCCCATCACTTAATATTAGTGTGAAGAGACCACCACCCATGTCATCACGACCTCCTTTCAGGTAGCTGCGGAGGGCAAGAAGGACTCCTCTGAACCTCCTTTTCTCCAGACTAAACAACTGCAGTTCCCTCAGCTCTTCCTCATAAGACCTGTTCTCCAGAGCCTTCACCAGCTTCATTGTGACATGAGCCAGCAACGTGAGCTCACAACCCAGAAGCCAACTGTATCCTCAGCTACATCAAAAGTAGAGTGGCCAGCATGTTGAAGGAGGGGATTCTGCCTCTCTGCTCTGGTGACACCACACCTGGAGAACTGTGTCCAGACTGGGAGTCCTCAGCACAGAAAAACATGGACCTGTTGGAGCTGATCCAGAGGAGGCCACAACAATAACTGGAGGGCTGGAATACCTCTGCTATGAAGAAAGGATGAGAGAGTTTGGGTTGTTCAGCCTGAAGAAAAGACTCCAGGGAGACCTTATTGAAACCTTTCAGTACTTAAAAGGAGTCTGTAAGAAAGATAGGGACAGCCTTTTCAGCAGGGCCTGTGGAGACAAGACAAGAGGTGACAGTTTTAAACTAAAAGAGCAGAGATTTAGACCAGATGCTAGGGAAAAAAAAAATTTCCAGTGAGAGTGATGAAACACTGGCACAGGTTAGCCAGAGGGGCGGTAGATTCCTCATCCCAGGCCAGGTTGGAAGGTGCTCCGAGTTGAAGATGTCCCTGCTCACTGCAGGGGTGTTGGACCAGAAGGCCTTTAAAGGCCCTGTCCAACCCAAACCATTCTATTAGTCTATGTATGCTGCTGCAAACCCCAGATTCCTTACACCACTCACCTGCTTCTGCAGGGATTTAATTTGGAGAGAGCATACTTTGATGTGAAACTCCACAATCACCGCACCTGGATTTTTTCCAAGTACAGTATGGCAGCATCAGGGTAAAAAAAGAAGGGGGCAGATTTTAATGCTGCATAAATATGCCCGTACAGCTACTGGCTATGAGCACTAAGAAATGGCTGAACTCATAAGCTTATTAGCTTCCATGCTGAACTTTGTATTTCTAATTAGCAGCCACTCAAAAATTTCTGTTATGTTGAAACATTCCTAAAATGAAGCACTTCAGGTCCCCTGGTACAAGATTTTCTACTATTTTAGAAGGACCACTGCTTGCCTCTTAAAGTTTCTCTACTCCCTTTGGCTTTTCCCTGTCATTTACTGAGAATGTTGGATGGTTTGGGTTTTTTAAAGTATCTATTTACTGAAGCACTCCACTGGAAGAGGAGAGGACTGACACAAAACTATTTCTTTAAATCAACTCTCTGACTTCAATAGCATGTAATTCAAATGCTTGCTTTGAAAAGAAGTCTGACAACTTTTGTTTACATGCCTTAACTTGCTCATTTGCATGCCAGAAAATATTTTCAAGTCATTAACTGGAAGTTCCCATATCCTCTAGGGTACACAAAAGAACCCTTCATCCCACAGCCACACTCACTTTGTGTCAGGGATCTGCTGCATGATTCAAGCACATCTGGATTTCTGGTAAGAGAGTATGACCAGTAATAAAAACTATATATAAACCCGCTCAGCTCGGACTCCTGTGTGCAGTCGGGAAATTGTCAGCAGAAGCTGTGTCCCTGGTTGTAGCTGCATTACTCAACACACAGTGCTCAGGAACTGTTTGTGGAAACATTTGATATTTTTAGGCCTGGCCTCTCAATGGGAATTCCACGCTGCAAATAAAAAGGTATCATTTATGCACTCAAACCCCTCATTGTGTCCTCCACGCTGAATTTACATACAGAGGGTAGAGGGCGAATTGCTCAGCTATAAGATGGAATTTACAAATGTGTTTAAGCACCTGCTGAAAAGAACTAGGAATTATGCTCTTGGCATGAGTGCATGCCACTCTTTTCCTGCAAAGTAAAAGTCTCAGCTCAACACAGGACAGGAGTACATGTAAAATGAATCGATACTGAGTGAAAAGCCACAAATCTGCTTTTCTGATTTCCAGTTCTTGTCTTAGCTGCACAGCTATGCTCTGTTAATATACTCTGGAGAACATTTTTCTGTATTAAAAAATAAAATCAAACTGAAAAGGCAGGTAAAATAACCTCTAAGGGCATTCAGCACAAACAGAAAGGAATAATCAGGAAGAAGCAAAGCTGACTCAGCTGGAATATTTACCCCCTCTTCCTCTCAGCTGCATACTCCAACACTGGTGTCAGACACAGGCAGGTATGGACAAAGTTTTCCTTGGGGAATGTATTTATCCACTGAACTGCAGGCTAATGCTTTTTTTTGTGACTGTATGGAGGATTTGGAGCTTGGAGCACTGCTGTACTTCCTCACCACCACAGAAGCAGAGTTATTTAGGAGGGAGATGAAGCAAGCACCATGAAGAAGAGCATTACTGTAGAGATTCCTGTGCTCTGGCTTCTGAAGAGAGAAAATGGGCGGGAAAATTGGATTTGTCTCTGGGGAAAAAGAAATCAGCTGGCTTTTTTCCAATGCACTTTGAAGTAAAAGGTCTGCATTGTTATTAAAATGATTATTTAGGATAGCTTGTAACAGCACCAAAATAAGCAGAGCAATGTGTTTACTCGGCAGAGTTTTACCAGGGGAGCAAAGGAGTAACGTGCTGGGAGAGCCACAGTCCCTTCCTCCACCCGTGAGGAGCCTCCTGGATGGTTTCCACACACCTCACCACTGGTGGGACACAGTGAGGCAGCGCACCCACGCTGCAGCATCATCAGCCTTCCACAACTGTTAAAATGCTAAGTAAGCACGGCTGCAGTTCCCACGTTGGGATTTACATATGAAGCAGAAGGAACAAACCAGACCTTTAGAAATTTGTTTAGCAAACACACTTTTCTCAGGCAGGCACACATTAAGGATAAACCCAAGTCAGCTTCTACCATGCAGTGTCATGACAAGTTCCTCAGCACTCCTAGGCACAGAGGCAGCAACAGTGATGGAGAACAACTTTTCCAACCTTTAGACAGCCAGAAGTCTATTCTCTTTATTTTACCATGAGGCTCTAATCCCTGTGATTCATGTTTTGTGGTTCCTAGGCTAGTGTGGTTCCCCAGGCAGGAAGGTAGTTGCTTCACAGAGGCTGCAGCCAGATCAGAAGTGTACAGCATGTGCATAACTAGGGCCAGGCTTCCCCAAACATGCTGGGATAATGCTTCAGAAATGAGCCCCTAGTCCACTGCACATGGTACACACAGATCTGTGTGCTCAGGAACACGTTTGCCATAATCATTGCAACAGCCTAGCTGAAGACACACAAACGCAGTTGCAGGGACACAGAGGACATGGCCACTACTGAAGGGAATTACTTGCCAGCAGTGAGACACCCAACTGTTAATTACTTCTCAGGATGAATGGAAGTCTAACTGTATCTTCAGGCACTTTATTTCAATAATTCATTCACCACAGAGAGCTTCCCTGAGATTAAACTTGTAAAAAGGAAGAGCAGACTGGGCAGCTCCTGGAACTGTTGGTGCTGTTCAGAGCCATGTCCTGCTGGCACAGCACAATACAGCCCCCTGGACAAACACATCTGTATCTCTTTAATCTACAATCCATAGTGCCAGGCACAAATACATGACACAAAAATACATGGGGAGGAAAATTTTTAGGAAAGGGTTCTGCTGAAAACATTGGGTCAGTGGTGACCACTGCTACTCATGGCAGCCACCAGGAAAGACCTGGCTTCATTCCTCAGCATGACCCTAAACAACTGTTCCAGGGCCTGACTCGGAGTCTTTGGGCTCAATAGCTCCTCAGGCTTTAGAAGAGTAGGTGTCTACACACCTTGGTTAAGCTGTCTCTCAATCCTCCTGTGCCTCTGCTTCTTGACTTTGTGCTAGCTGTAACAGCAATACCTTATTTTGAAAGGTCTGTGAAAGAAGTGAAAAGAAATTAAAAAAAAAGCATGGAAGCTCCAATGACAGTTGGTGAAAAATGTTACTGTTGCCTTGTTATGATTTTGGATGACTCCAAGGAGGACAGAGAAAAATGACAGGATGAATGTCTGAGTCAGCTCCAGCTATTTTCTTCATTTTTCTTCTAGCAGAGAGAGAAGAAAACTGGCTGCATGTATGGTATTCCAACACCAATGCAATAGTGAAAGCACAGAGTACAAGTGCTTTGGGAACACCTGACACTTGTGAATTCCTTGGGTTTGGTACTGCTTATGTCTAACAGTTTTGAAAATATTTGAGCCAGGAAAGGGGGAGGGGAAGAAAGAAAACCAAAATAAGCTGGCAAGATCACTTACAGACCTGCTTGCTGTGAGGGAAGGGTGACTGCTCTGTTTTGTTGCTTGCCTATGTTTACTTTCTATCCTTTCACAGTTCTCAAAACCTCTGCCAGTTCAGCAACAATAGAGACCCTTCAGTGGAAACAGAACTCTCTGTTCTACAAGTCCAGGTAGAAGACTAATACAAAACCTCACAGAGGAGATCAAAACTAAAGCAAGAAAAATATACCAGGTGGAGGAAGGAAAAGGTATGTGGAAAGGAAAAGAAAGTTAAACTATCCTGGATAGGAATTCCCTTTCCAACATGAGTGCAGGATGCTCCCTCCTTTTGGAGAAGTGGAAGAGGAAGCAGGGCTTTTACAAAGCATCCCACCTTCCTGATGTTATCTTTAAGTGAACACTCTTCTTCAAAATTCAATCTTTCTGCCTAAAAATGCTTTGAGGAACTGTTTGATCCTGGTGTAAGCTGTCAGCTTTTTAAAAGGAATGATTTAAAAGGCAAAAGGTGAGAAGCAAGCAGTGCAAAAACAGAGTTATGGGAAAGCAAAGGAGGGAGGAAGGGAGGGAAAGGATTGGGTTTTGCCACTCTACAGAAATTGTTTTGGTACAGTATCCCTGTTGCATGAATTTTCCATATGCCTGTGTCAGATCCGCTGCTTTAAGCCACAGAGCTGTCAGATGCTCATTTTTTTATGGTGTGCTTACGTGGCAGTCCAACCTTCCTGGTGAATCAGTCAAGTCTTTCAGGAAGCCAGGATCTGCAACCCAGAAAGATGTACAGGCTCTTTTGGCCAAAAGTCTCCACTCTGAAGCCAAAATTAGTCTGCAAAGCAAACTACTACATTCTAGTACCTAAAACCTGTTATCAGAATCACTGCTTTTACAAGAAAATAAGAAAAAAACCACCAACCCCCCACCACTATGAACAACGTAAGAAATAGCAACTGTTCTCCACACACATATGAAGTAAACATCACAGTGGAAATGCAGCTTTCAAATGATCAGATGCTCTCATAAATTGGTAATTCTCAAAACAATCCAGAAAAATCTCACAAACTTCTGTATGCACTCAGCTTTCTTTAACAAAAGGAGGAGCAGGAGACAATTAGTCTTAATCTTTCCATTAAACCTTCATTTAAGTCTGTTGCAGGCCAAGCAGAATTTGCAAAATCTCCAAAACAAAATAAAGCCAACTTTCTCTCACACACACTTTTTCCTGCTTAAGAAACCCCACAAAATCCCATAATTAAATAGAAGTATCAGCCATGTAGGTATCACTTTGTAAGGCAGAGGGAGCTGGCAGATCTGCGTGTTTTTTACCTTACATCCTCAGCATTTAGCAAGTGAGGGAGCTGGAGTTGTTTAGCCTGGGGGAGGTTCAGGGGAGACCTCATTGCTGTCTACAGCTACCTGAAAGGAGGTTGTAGCCAGGTGGGGGTTGGTCTTTTCTCCCAGGCAACCAGCGACAGAACAATAGGACACAGTCTCAAGTTGCACCAGGGGAAGTTCAGGCTGGCTGTTAGGAAGAAATTCTTCACAGAAAGAGTGATTGGCCATTGGAATGGGCTGCCCGGGGAGGTGGTGAATCACTGTTCCTGGAAATGTGTTAAAAAAGAGTGGATGTGGCACTTAGTGCCACGGTTTAGATGATTAGATGGTGTTGGGTGATAGCTTGGACTCGATGATCTCGAAGGTCTTTTTCCAACCTGGTTAATTCTGTGAATGTGTAAAAGACTATCTCCATTCCTCATGCCTTGAATTTCGCTGCAGTCAAACCGCATGTTTAAAGGCAGCATGGATGCTAACCGGGATGTAAACATTTAAATAACAGAATGGGGATCCGTTAATCAACACTGATTCCCAGCTTCCTTTTCATTTACTGGGGGTTCTGCTGGAAAACAGCATCCTAGTTACTGCTGCCAAAACTGTGTTTTGAAACACTCTTGGATAAAAAGCTGATTAGTTATAACATCAGCTCAAGAGAGCTGTTTTACACTGGTGTTTACTAGACATGAGAGACTGAAATTAACTTGCAGGTCATCAATATATAATTGTGCATCTCCATTAACCTTTGCTGTTAGCTTAAAATCAGGCTGGGTCTCCTCTGCCCCTTTTCCTTGCATCAGTAGATTTAAAAACATTTTAAATTTCTGAATGCCCTTGCAGAAATATGTGGTTAACCAAAAACTTTCAGCTCTGTAAAACACTGACCACTACATCCTTTCCAGGCCATTATTTTCCACCAATAAGACATTAATGTTCCAATTCCTCCCTGTTCCTAAGTATTTTCAAATAGCTTTGTATAATTAATACATTCAACGACAGGAGGCCAGCAGCAGTCAGCTCGGCCTGTCGCTGGCCATGCTGTGCAGATTGTGATTTCCCTGCCAAACTGAAAATCAGAAATTCCCCAGCTGCACTTATATGCTTTTATTTCATAAGGCTGACCACAGGCAACAAACTAAGGTTCGCAAGAAAACAGCTCAGTGATTTCAATGTGTCTCTTACCCTTGATGCTACAGACATAATCACAGTACCACAGTATCACCAAGGTTGAAAAAGACCTCAAAGATCATCAAGTCCAACCTCTCACCCAAGACCTCATGACTAGACCATGGCACTGAGTGGCACCTCTTGAACACCTCCAGGGATGATGAATTCACCACCTCCCTGGGCAGCACATTCCAGTGACGAATGACTCTCTCGGTGAAGAACTTTCTCCTCACCTTGAGCCTAAACTTCCCCTGGTACAGCTTGAGACTGTGTCCTCTTGTAATAACAGAGTAGGCTGCGAGGCACATGAGGCACACCAGCCTGCCCATCACACCCTCTCTCTACTGAAGCTCCCTTTGACAGTCCAAGATGGTACATAAGAGAGTTAAAGTGCTAACTTGGTCAGCATTTTACTGAGGTTGAGCATTCCAAAACAAAGTGGCTAGAATGTGAATGTGAATCTCCTACAAAATGGGGAAATGGCAGACTTTTACCAAACAACAAAATTAAAAAGGAAAGCAAATACAAAAGTTACTGTAACAGCTAGGAAAATATTTTAATATTCATTCTTTTTTCCCCTGCATTTCCTAACAGTCCTGAACATGTTTCTATAGACCTGTGAGAAATGGAACCGCACTCACACTTGTTCTTTCATCTTGGAGACACTGTTCACAGAAATACTGCCTAAAATAACAACTTTCAGATCCACCAAAATCCATTACTGGGCATTGCTTCCTGAGTGTCTTACAGACAGGTATCACATTTTTCAAACCTCTGAACCTTGATTCTTAATATTCTGCTCTCTAGACAGTTTCTTGTATTGCTTTCCCAAAGCACTGTAAAGATGTTGCTCCTGAAGAACACACTTGGTTAACTGTGTTTTTTTAAGTCCTCATCATGTAAACTCTGGGTTGCTTCAGTATAAATCTCTTTATACCTACAACTTTGCTCAGGGAGCAAACTGAAGCATGTAAGATGTAAGCAACAGCAAAGCTTTGTGAGGCTTAAGAACAAGAGCAATAATCAGGGGGGAATAAGATGACACTATGAATTTGCCTGCTTCCCAGATGCCCACTAGGCTGTGGGGTTGTATTTGCATTAGCAGGCAGAATGGTAGAGAAGCAATAATCACAGAGAGTGAGAACTGGAAGCCACTCTGGAGTTAAAAAAACCTCACCTCACTCCAACCCCACCCCATTAAAAAAACCCAACAAACAAAGACAAACAACAATAACAAGAAACAACCAACACATGAACCCAAAAGCAACAACAAACACCAAAAGCACAGGGAAACATCACTTGCAAAAAAAGAAGAAGAATATGCTATTTATTCACTTCTTTCTGGAAAGGCTCAATAGAAGGCAGCCCTAAGACACTGGAAAACCATTAATAATTAAAATTTGGTTTGTGCCAAGGCCACATCCCACCTGGATGCCTGTGAAAACTTCCCACGAGCCCTATGACGTGTCCCAGTCTGCCTACAGTGGCCACTCCAGTGTATGGGATCCCTCCAGCAAAAGCCCCAAGCAGGAGATTCCAGCCTGCTTCTTCAGGGATTTTCAGTTTGCCCTGAGAGTACTTTTGCATATGCAGATGACACACCAAGACAACTGAAATCTTCAGAAAATCATAAACTGTTAAGACTGCAGGGCTCCTGAGCAAGCCTAACGATGAGCCTAATTAATGAGCCTAAGAGAAAGATGATTGACAGTTTCAACAGGGAAGCAGATCTGTATTTAACAGCCAAATAACAAAACCTGGCTTGCTTTCTACCACTGTGGCAATGGATTTCATACACATGAACAGGGATGGTACTGAGTTCTACAGCACTCCTGGTACCAAACTTACTGAAGTCAAACTGTGTTTCACAAGGCTGACAGAAGCAGGCAGAGAAGAGAATCACAGAATTGTATTGGTGGGAAGAAAGCTTTCAGATCATTAAGTCCAACTACTACCTAACTCCACCAAGTCTGATGCTAAATCATGTCCATTAGTACCACTTCTACACATCTTTTAAACAACAACAGGAATGGGGATTCAAATATCTCCCTGAGGAGACATTCCAGTGGGTGACAACTCTTTCAGTGAAATAGCTTCTTCTAACATCCAATTTCAATCTCCCCTGATGCAACTTGAGGCCACTTCTTCTACTCCCATCACTTGTTACTTGGGAGAAGATACAAACCTTCACTTGGCTCCAATATCCTTTCAGGTAGTTGTAGAGTGTGAAGTCTCCCCCCAGCTTCCTTCTCTCCATAAAAGTAAAATCATCCTGTCACAGACCAACAATTCCTCTGGTATCTCCAGAAGTTTCATCACTGTTTCAGGTTACACTCCAGAATTGTAAGAAAACAAAACAAAACAAATATTGAAAAAGCACATTAAAAAACCCACTAGTTTCAAACATGCTTCTGGACACAGAGCTGGGCATAACACAAAGTTCTACATTAAATGCAAGATATTTCATTGGCACAGATACAGAGTTTACAAGGAAAGAACAGTATCACAGTATAACTCAGGTTGGAAGAGACCTCGAGGATCGAGTCCAACCTATCAACACAGACCTCATGACTAGACCATGGCACCAAGTGCCACGTCCAATCCCCTCTTGAACGCCTCCAGGGATGGTGACTCCACCACCTCCCTGGGCAGCACATTCCAATGAGGAATGACTCGCTCGGTGAAGAACTTTCTCCTCACCTTGAGTCTAAACCTCCCCTGGCGCAGCTTGAGACTGTGTCCCCTTGTTCTGGTGCTGGTTGCCTGGGAGAAGAGACCAACCCCTTCCCAGCTACAACCACCTTTCAGGTAGTTGTAGAGGGCAATGAGGTCACCCCTGAGCCTCCTCTTCTCCAGGCTAAACAATCCCAGCTCCCTCAGCCTCTCCTCATAGGGCTTGTGCTCAAGGCCTCTCCTCAGCCTTGTTGCCCTTCTCTGGACACGTTCAAGTGTTTCGATGTCCTTCTTAAACTGAGGGGCTCAGAACTGGACACAGTACTCAAGGTGTGGCCTAACCAATGCTGAGTACAGGGGCACAATGACCTCCCTGCTCCTGTTGGCCACACTATTCCTAATGCAGGCCAGGATGCCATTGGCCCTCTTGGCCACCTGGGCACACTGCTGGCTCATGTTCAGGCGGCTGTCCACCAGAACAAAACGGAACAAAACATGCACCCAAAAACCCCCACAAACAAACAAACAGAGGAAAATGGAATAAAATGTTCCATAAATTGTTATCAGGGAAAAGGACACTGTCTCCCACTCCCCTTGCAAATGCATGCAACACCTGAGCCAAACCTGGCAAGTCCTCCGAGTACGCCACAGAAAGATTAGTTTGAAGATTACTAAAATCAGCCCTGCAACAAATTTAGTATTTCACAGTTCCTCACCTGCCTCTTAGGCACAAAGATGTTGCCCTTACACTGAAGAGAGCAATTCCCTTTTCAGATTTGAGGTACTGAACTATTTTGGTGTACACACTTAGCTCTGCCTCTTGACAATTGAGAATTACAGGAACATTTTGGCATATTGGGTATTCTGCTAGTAACAATTTGACAATTAATTCTCTTACACACAATTAACACATACACCATTGTGTTTCCCTCATAGGTCTGAGACAAAAATACTGCTTTCTATTAGAAATCCTGAAGCAGGGAGAAAAGTTGAAGCTCTGCATCTACTGTGCAAGGAACATGCATTCCCCTTCAAAAGCACAGTGTCTAGATTCCTTCTAGGTAATGGAACAGCAAAACAACCATATTTAAATGCCATTTCCAAACACTTCTTTCTTTTTCCTGGCTCCTTATTGTGATTGCATTGCAAGCTTTAGGGTAGGAGCAAGCGTTCAGTCTTCCATCTGATTGAAGAGCTCAGCAGTTAAAAACAATGCCACTCAACATTAACTTAACCTACTTTCCACACCCCAAAATGAAGCCAAAACTCAGAGGAAATCATGTGGTGTGCTCTGGATATTCCATGACTAGCACAGCTGGCAGGGCACAAGCCACATATTTCATAGGTAACTAGGAACACACACATGGTTGTTTTGTAGCGACGCTATCCCACAGGCTCCTGCTGAACCACCGCTTTTCCTCCCCACAGCTTGGTCCAAGCCTTGTGCTATTTCAGCCCAGGAGGTCTGCCCCAGGAGTTATGAAGTGGACTTGGTGGGAACACATCTTTTAAATAACTGGAATCCAGGGGGGGGAAATTTCACAAGGTATTTAACATGCAAACAGTTATTTTCTATTTGCTGCTTCAACTGGTAATGAAAGATGTTACACTCAGTTTACTGCATCAACCAGATTCAATTACAGAACTATCAACAGAGTCTTAAGTCAAAGATGAAGCTTTAAAGAGCACAGACTGCTCCAACTTTATCTTAACAAAAACTCCACTTTTCACAACCTGTGGATCATTGAAGACATTTCTTCTTCAGTCCGCCGCCAAAGGTCAGGTGGAAATTGCCAAGTCAGCATATTCTCTGAACAGTCTCATCCTTAGAGAAGCTTTAAGGGGAATTTTAAAAGCTTTTGTATAAAAACAAATGGTACTGCCTTGCCCACTGAACTAGAGCTTCCCCACTTCCCCCACAAATGCGTCACTGAAGGCTTCAAACATCTGTCACAGGAGTGGTTTTTTCCTCTCTTTCTTCTTAATGTAAATATTCTGAGTTCAGATACATATAAACAAATGGAGGGAAAAACCTGGCATCACCCAACTCCTCTAATTTGGAAATTTAAAGTCCAGTTTATTCATCTGTTTTAACACAGCAAGGAAAATCTTACTTTTCCAACTGAGTAAGAGCCTGAGTTTCTCCCTCCATAAGCTCATGAGCCATTACCGAACTAAAGTGCTTACTGCAGAAGTCCAGCACACCAAAGAAAGAACAAGTCTAGGAAATAAGTACTGGTATAACCAGCTCTTTGAAAATGTTTAGCTCTAGGAAGTTCCCTTTACATTTTCCAGCATAAATATTTACAGCAGTTTGCAATCTGAAATCAAATTGCCTGATGGCAAGAAGAAACTCAAAATACAAGCCATGAAAGGGAATCAGTTCAGAATTAAAACCCAATCAAAACAACCAACCTTCAAAACCGGCACTTCCCAAGTATAACAAGGTGGGCTTCAGGGGGACTGTTTTGGTGATAACAACTGATTGTGGTTAGAAAAAGACAGTTTTCACCTCTTCAGACATTTTGCAGCATTAGGTCCAACAGCCACTACCCCTAACATGCAACATGCCTGTGTTGTTACTGAGCTCCCTAGGCAAGGTGCTGCATGCCTGTCCACCCTGCCAAGGACTGGGAATTCTCCCCACACCCCAAGAACCCTTGCCTGGAGCAGTAGCTAAGTATTTATCACACTAACTCTTCCAAGCATCTTAAGGCACAACACAAGTTTAAAGAAAACAGTACTATGCTCCTTTGATGCCCTTTTAATTACAGAGAATTCATTGCAACAAGGTATTGTTAAATGGTAGCAATGCTCTAAGAAAGTTTATTGGGATAGAACTGATCAGAGAGGAACCTAATGAAGATCAACAACGCCAAGTGTAGAGTCCTGCACCTGCAGAGAAACAAACCCATGCACCACTACAGGTGAGGGGTTGACCTGCTGGGAAGTAGCTCTGTGGAGGACTTGAGAGTCCTGGTGAAAAAGTTAGCCACGAGCCAGCACTGTGTCCTTGCATCCAAGAAGGCCAATGGTATCCTGGGATGCATTAAGAAGTGGGACCAGCAAGTCAAGGAAGGTTGTTTGCCCCTCTACTCTGACCCAGTGAGGCCACATCTGGATTTGTGTCCCATTTTGGGCTCCCTAGATCAAGAGAGAGAAAGAACTACTGGAGAGAGCCCAGGGGAGGGCTACAAAGATGACAAGAGGACTGGAGCACCTCTCTTAGGAGGAAGGGCTGAGAGACCTGGGACTGTTTAGCCTGGAGAAGACCAAAATGAGAAATGGGATCTTACCAATGCTTATCAATAATTAAAGGGCAGGAGTCAAGAGGACAGGGCCAGACCCTTTTCAGCAGTGCCTAGTGACAGAACAAGGGGCAACAAGCACAAACTGGAACACAGAAAGATCCACCTAAATATTAGGAAAAACTTCTTCCCAGTGAGAGTGCCAGAGCACCAGAACAGGCTGCCCAGAGAGGTTGTGGAGTCTCCTCCCCTGCAGAGCAGGAGGACAAGGTCTCAGGCTGTGCCAGGGGAGGTTTGGGCTCGAGGCGAGGAGAAAGTCCTTCACAGAGAGAGTTGTTAGCCATTGGAATGGGCTGCCCAGGGAGGTGGTGGAGTCACTGCCCCTGGAGGCGTTCAAGAGCGGATTGGACGTGGCACTTGGTGCCATGGTTTAGTAGTCATGAGGTGTTGGGTGACAGGTTGGACTTGATGGTCTTTGAGGTCTTTTCCAACCTCATTAATTCTATGATTCTATGATTCCAAACCTGCCTGGATGTGATTCTGCTTTAAACAGGGGCACTGGACTAGATGATCGCCAGAAGTCTCTTCCAGCCCCCACCAATCAATTAAGGAAAACACAAGACCATAAGCCTTCACCCTTTTCTTAACAGCCACTTAAGATGTAGATGGCCATAAACCTGCAAAGAGGCTCTTACCCAAGCTTCTCCAGCCTATCCAGGAGTTTGCTATTTGCATGTTGATATTTAATAGTTCCATATTAGAAACAGAGGATGGGTTGGGGTTTTTTTTGGTGTTTGTTTTTAAGGCGGGTTCAGGAACAGAGACACACACCTTCTACATTAAGAGAGTTCCCTTATAGCAAACCAACATCTATTCTGTGATGCAAGAACTTCAAACAAACACAAAGTGGTATTCTTCTAAATACTCATAAGAAAGCTGGGATCTTACAAAGGGCAATTGTTCCTGGCCTCAGTTTCATTCCCAAGCTAACTGCCTGCTTTAATAGAAATGTTTGAAAGAGCAACTGCTGAAATCTTACTTTTTGTTTCTCTTTCCACAGCTACATTTTTCATGACCTTCCTAACACCCTGGAGCTCATGCTTCAGTAAATGCCAGATTCTGTAGCATTTTTTACTCCACGCTCAATTAGCAATAAAGAAGACACAAGATGTAAAGGTGAGGCAGAATTACAGGCCTGTGCTGTTTCCACTTCACTGTACTCTGGAATAAATCTAACTGGCTTACACACAGCTTTCAAGCTTTCACTGCTGCTTTTCTCATGTCTGTATGAATTCAGTTATTATTTTTTTATCTTACCCTTCACCAACTTCTTGCAGCTCAAGCCTGATTCTAACTGCAATGATAATGATTTTATACTCCACGAAAAATACAATTTGCTGTTTTCCACCATGAAGAAAACAGAACTAAGTTCTCCTTTTCATCATCTTGCAGGTAGCCCTTTGCAATCCTGGAATACCATTCCATTATCCCTTTTCTTCATGTAATTTTAGCTCTCTCTGAAAGCACCTATTTTTGCAACTGTCTGTATCCAGCTGACTCTCTTTGCATTATCCCCATTTTCTTTTCCAAACAGTTCACGTGCACATGCAGAAATCTATAAATACACATTCAAAGCTGTCAGTGCCAGCTACCATCAAGTTCGGTTTGCTGGACCTCTATTTAATTGCTTAAATCTTAGCCCAATTTTGTTCATTCTGAATGAAAGTTCTATGCCAAATTTTAGAAGTGTTTTCTTTTCTTTTCAATCATGGTGCCAGCTGAGACCAGTTCAGTTTCCTGCTGGCTTAACAGTACATTAAAATTCTTAAAGTCATCCACGGTCTCGAAACCAACTGGGAAATGATGACATTAAAGATGTTCCTCTCTAGAGGCTTCCCCCACAGTGAGTATTCCCTCCTGGCTGTTGGGACTTTCTCAGCAACAGCTCAAAACTCTGCCACAGGATGATCAGCACTCCCAGATCAGAGCGATTTCCTTCTCCCCTCTCCAGCGCTTGGTCTGTGCCACGTACATCACCGTGCTGCACAGCTCACACACAGCAAGAGCCTGCCCTGTAACTTGAGGTCCCAAGGCACGGATGACTCACAGGAGAAGTGCAGTGGTTCAACAGGGTGGAATTTCTTGGGGTTTTAGTTCGGTATTTTAAAAGCTAGGAAGTAACCTTTAAGAATACCTTTTAAATGTTAAGATGGTGAAAGCAAAGCAGCAGGAAGTTGGAGAATGCCCAAAGTAAGTGTGTTTACGCAAGCCAGTGCACAACATGAGCTGTGCTCACTGCTTGGCTCTGTTTACTACCAATTTCTTCATCATCTTTTCCATTATTTAGCCACCAAGTGTCTGCTTCACAACAACTTTACCTTCTGAGACCTTAGAAGCTGATGTGGTACCAGCATCTCCAATTTACAGGCACAAAATATAGAGAGATTAAAAGATTAGCAATAAAGTGTTGGCTAATCTTGGATCTAGTCACTTAGATCTTGACTTTCTTCTTCTTTGTTTTTTTTTTCTCCCTTCTTTAAAGTTACTTAGCATTTTTGCAGCATTTTGTGCTCAAACCATAGCCACAGTGGACATTGTGCAGTTGCAAAAACTCAGAACTTGTGCCTGGGCATCTCAACTCAGCCAAAATGCAGGGCACAGAAAATGGCAGTTGGTTGAGTTTTGGTGTAAAAGAATCTCCCAGTCTCACAAAAGAAACTCAGTGGTAGAGGCAGGAATTAAACACAGTTAATAACAGAATGATAGAATGGTTTGTGTTGGAAGGGACCTTAAAGATCATCCAGTTCTAACGCCCCGCCAGGGGCAGGGACACCTCCTGCTAGACCGGGTTGCTGAAGGCCCCATCCGATCTGACTCTGAACACTTCCAGACTTAGAGCCTCCACAACTTCTCTGGACAACCTGTTCCAGTGCCTCACCACCCTCAAGGGGAACAATTTCTTCCTACTGTTTGATCTAAATCCAGCTTCTTCCAGTTTGCAGCCACTACTCCTCATCCTGTCAAATATGTGCAGTTGTCTCAGGACAATAATGAATGGTGTTATCTGCCCTACTATTCTTTCCCTTCTTGCAACCTGTGGCCACTTACATAGGCCCCAACTCTCCTGTGCATGAACAGGACTAGACTCTGCTGAAAACACACAAATTTAGGGAACACCAAACAAGACTGGAAGGGGCTGGGTGAAGGGAGGGGGGTGGTAAACTACAGCTTTAAATCCAGCCTGTCTTACATTGTGTATTTTAGACAATCCTTTCACATATAAATGTAGACATTATTCACATTTCAATACAATTCAAGTGCTTCAGCCAAGGTGATCTCTAGTGGGCGAGACGTTGAAACATACACACCCTAAGAAACAGCCTAAAGATCTTACAGTCTCAACAAGTATAACAAAAACAGATAATCGTTATCACACCACATCCCAGATGACAAATAGGAGGCACAGAGTGGTCTACAAGTCTGTTGTAGGCTCAGGTCAACAAAAGACCTAGTCTATGCATTGCACTACAGATGGATCTGCTGGTACTTCAGCTGATGACACACCAATGCGGCCATGCATTCTCCCTACCTTCCTGAGACAGCTTGTGGTTCAAATTTAGTTCATAGAAGTTACATGAAACTATTGGATCTACAGAAACAAGAATTCAATATACAAACCCAAGAACTGCTGCCAAATCAAGGGCTATTTCTCAAAGTCAGAGACAAAACTGACTTCTTGTTCTGCATCTCACACATTGTCCAGAAATTATCATAGTATCATAGTATCAGTCAGGGTTGGAAGGGACCACAAGGATCATCTAGTTCCAACCCCCCTGCCATGGGCAAGGACACCCCACACTAGATCAGGCTGGCCAGAGCCAGACACACGTAGAATCTTTACAGATGCCCACAGGCATGGAGCAGCAGCACTTCTGATGTGCTAACACTCAACAGACCCTCAGAAACACCTTCTAGTAGAGAATTAGAAACTATTTGTTTCAGAAACTATACCCAAACCCAGAAGTCAATACTGTGCTTGCACATTTCTTTTGAAACAAGCAAGCACAAGTTACAGAAGTAAGCCTTGAGAATTCTCAGCATTTGTTTGGGTTTGGGTTTTAAGTCATTGGATGCAAATCATGAACTAAAAGCACAGCAGGCCAATCAACTCTCAAGTTTTATAGACTACACAACCAAACACTAAAAAGAGTTATCTACTTGTCAGCTTTCAGTGTGGATCAGCCTATTTCAATACTGAAAGTGCATTACAATTTTAAACCAACTTGCAGACTCTTTGTGAAGTCAAACTTACAATGTCCAGAAGGACTGGGCATCTTAAGACCCAGAATATATCCAGCTTTCTAGCGAGCTTAAGCACATTTTTCAGATGACTGCAAAGTTGTTCGTACTATACTTGCATTTCCTTATCAAATGCAAAGTGTCAAAAGATTTGGAGACTGCTGTGGAACTTTGTGGCCCCTGTCTGACATCTGTTTCAAATAAAAAAAAAATTGATTGAGAAGGAAAAACAGAAACAGCAACAACTTGTCTTCTTAAAAATGACAAAAAGCTTATCTAGAAAGAGACAAAGTTCAAAACGTTTCTGGAACAGTTTTGTGTTGGGGAAGCAGAGCACTGTGCTAAACACTGTACACATAATAAACAGGTTTTCATTTTCAACTCTGCAACAGGATACCTGTAGGTAAACAAAACGTGAGTTCTCTTGCCTTCTACATCCTCACAACCATCTGACAACAAACCAAGCCCACTTAGCCCTGCTAAAAGCACCACTCTACCATAACTGTACTTCTGGGAATACATTACGGCTTCCAGGAGAGGTTTTGTTACACCTATGTATCAGCTGGACACATAAATACAAGGTGTAACCACATGCAAAGCAGTCTTTTTGTTAGTTTTAGTGAGCTAAAGCTTCATATGACAAAGTAAATTAAGAGAAGACATCCTCTGGATGTCTGAAGAAGGTATTTTCCTCTTCTGCAACACACTCATTTTCTGGAGGGGTAGTGATAATGCTTTTGATTAGCAACATGATATGCATTTTTAATAGGTAAGAGCTCAAGACCATTCCAATCATACAGCTGGCAGGTAACCCATGTTGGGCTTTTCCTCATCATGCCTTTGACCTTCACCTTGGAAACTCCTAAGCATTTCGCAGAATTTGCATATGAATCCAGGCCATATCCTTTTGAGACCTGCAAAACATGACTCCTCAAATTTTAGCCATTCATCCCTGCTGTGGGAGTGACCACAGCTGTTAAGTCAGTCCAAAGACAAAGCCTGACATTGTGCACAACTCCCCCTACCAAACTGGTGCACTTAGCAATGGTAACATTGTACACCTAAGGACCCACTGCAGCAGGGAGCAGGGAAGGCTGACAGGACAAAACACCATTATGGAACCAGCACAGCACAGCAAATGCCGTCTTGGTCCCTTTCAGATACAACATGCTTATTCTGCCACAGTCAGCCAGTAAAGCCATGTCACTAACACACAGTCATGAAAACAAATGGCCAACTAATTTAATTACTTGGGTTTTATTTGCAAAATAATGCTTCTCATATCCTGTCCTCTTGATAGAGGGTTTTTTCCCTGCTGTAAAATCAAGTTAGTAAGCACAATATTGACTCATCCATAAACAGAGAGTGAAAGCCAAGGAGGAGGTGACCGTTATGGAATTGCAATGGTTGGAAGACACCTTTAAGAGCATCATGCCCAACCCTTAACCCAGCACTGCCAGGTCATCACTAAACCACGGCCCTCAGCACACCACAGTTAGACCTCTTTTAAATCCCTCCATGGATGGTAACTCCACTGCTTTCCTGGGCAGCCTGTTCCAGGGCTTGGCAACACTTTTGAGAAATTTTTTTTCACAATGTTCAACTTAAGCCTCCCTGGCACAGCTCCAGGTCATTTCCTCTTGTCCTACTGCTTCTTCCTTGGAAGATGAGATCAACCCCCACCTTACTACAACCTCCTTTCAGGCAGCAGTAAAGAGCAAGAATGTCTCCCCTCAGCCTTCTTTTCTCCAGGCTAAACAATGCCAGTTCCCTGTGCCACTCCTCATAAGACTCCCAAGAAGGAAGTAGGCCTAAGCACATAAAAAACCAAACCCCACAACCCAAACATCTTCACTGATCATGATACTTCAGAGCCACTGCTGATCTGCCAAAGGCTGTCAGCTCTCTCAGAAGTGTACAAAATGAGAAAACTCAAGCCATGGTGCAAGAAGAGCAGCCTTTAGGTTTCCTGCCAAAAGCTTAAATTTAGCTCTCCATATTAAACAATGCTACTTCATTTCCCCCAGACAAAAAGGCTGCTTACGGTAAACACAGGCAATATTAAACCATTCAACACTTACTTCTGTGCTGAAGCAAACCTCAAATTAACTAATGGCAGTGTGTGGGGGGAGTGTTTATGGTGGGGTTTTTCTGTGTGGTTTTGGAGGGGGAGAGAGAGGGATTATGATAGGGTTTTTCTGAGGGGAAAATACTTTAGGTTCTTGGACTTGGTTGTTAATTCTCCAAGCTGACTCGGACTGCAAGTGCAACCCACAAAAGGATAGGGAGTGTCAAGGGTTGTTCAACAGTGATCTCTCAAAAAAGTTAAACATTGATGGGCTCTGGAAAAGTCCAGTCAAAGCTGTTGGCGATCTGACTGCTATGGGGCAACCACAGGAGCTGAGACAAGGAAGGGAAAAGCCAGGTAACGCCATGAAGTGTTCTTTGTGCATAGCACAAAAGGTGACAATCAGGGTTGGACAACTTAAAAATATCTTTCAACCTAAAAACAGAGGTTACTTAATCTGACATCTTTGCTTTCCAAAAGTTGTAAGAGTTTATAGAGTTTCACACTCAACCACATCTATTCTTTCTGCAGCTTTAGTTATCATGGGTGCTAATCACCATGGATTAAATCACAGCGCTAAGAAACCCACATTTTTTAAAGTTTTAATAGTTAAAAGTGTCATCTTAAGATAGGTCTAACTTTGCATACACAAAAATAAGCTGTCAGAAAACAGACCTGTGAAATCTTTCAGCTTCCTCAAGTCCCAGCCAAAAAAAAAAAGAGGGTTTAAGCAAATATTTTCTGCAATATTCTCAGAGCCTGGTAAAACGACTAAAGAACCTGAAATTTAGTTTTCCTCATTATCTGGACTAAAAATGGAAATAGGGCATAACTAACAAGAAATAAACTGATTCTTCAAATCACTTCATCTCTAATAACCCGTGATAGTAGCAATCCATGCTCACCATGTGCTGAAGTTTGCAGTACCTGCATAGTTTTAACACTCAACCATTCCAGCATAATTTCAAATTACAGGCTCACTGTACACCTCTATTTCCCTTCTCAGCATTTAACCCATCTTAATTCATTCAAGGACTCCATTAGTTGTGGAATAAGAGGAACTGATGAAAACTGCTATTACAGGGGACAATAAAAGCTAAACAACTGGGGAAATTACGCAAGGGGGGGGAAAAGTGGTTTATAAAAGTGGTTTATTTCTTCCACAATTAAGAGTTTAATTAGATTATTTATTTTAAATGCATTTCTTTAAGTGGATAGAAAGCTTTACAACAGACTTAACTCCTATTGAGTTTCAAGCAATAAAAGAGGAGATATCAGACAGAGTACTAAATTAGATCACTCTCATATTTGATCGGAAAACAATAAGCTCAGCTATGTCAGCAACCTGGTAAGCGGCAGTATTAAAAACTGGGCTCTAATTTATTGCTTCGCCATCAGTGAGAAGGAGGAAATGGCATCACTTAAACATGAAATTTCTGATCTGCGATAGAGGCTTACCCATCACTCCCAACAATGCTACTCAGCACTTCCTGAATAAAGCCCCTGCAAAAACATCTTCTCTAGCCGAGATTGTTTGAGGTAGCTGTGGTGACAGTGCCCAAACACAAGGCCCTGGATACAACTGTAAGCCCCAGCGCCTGAGAGCCTCTCGGCTGTAAACTAACCAAAACACATGCAGATGTTTGTTGGATTTTGGCAGAAAATTTACAACTGGAACCAGAAGCTGTTGCTGCCCCTAAAACCATGTTGATGTTTGTGGTTTTGTCGTTGCTTTGCTCTTTGAAGGGTTGTCTCCCTACTGCAACTGTAAAACTCACATTAAAAAAGCTGATGACAGCTACGTGTGAGGACACAGGTGGAAGCATGTTCTCCTGAAAGCTGCATACAAGGGTGGGGATGGAAGCATGTTCTCCCTTGACATATAGGTCTGCTCATCAAATGACCTGTATTTTTTCCCCTCATTTAATTCCTCCGGGGCCACTTCTACCAAGACAGTAACAAATAACCACAGGATCAGATTTCTTGCATTCATCAGCCAGTCCTGGGCTCGGTTAAGTGCACTGGGATTTTGTTCAAGGAAATGCCTGGACACGTAAGCTTGCCAGTTTGTGGAGTAGGTCACTTGCCTGACTGTTCCTTCCCAGAGCCAACAAGCTACCATTTAGCCTTGCAAAGGCAGGACAGCGAGGCGACCAAGGTCAAACCCAGCAACGCCTGAGGCGGCATGGGTGAACAGATAATAAACAGTAAGGAGGCAGGCATGGGAGGAGAGTCTGATCCCCTCAAAAGCAAGCCAAACTGATTACTATTAAGAAAAACAACTACCAGCTGCTTCTACATTACACGTTTCCCATCTCCCTGAATATCTCAACTGTAAAATCTCTGGTAAGCAAACTACACCTTTGTTGCATTTTCGAAGTTCATGCTGGTTATGGCTATAAGCTTGAGGATGTAAAGACTGCTGTCAAGCACACAGACTGCGAGAGTAAGAACAGACTCTACTACTTCTTGCTCTCAAAATTTGAGCCATCTCAAGGACGACTCCCAAAACTTGCTCGCAAACTATTTTTGGATCAAACCAGACTTCTGAAATACATATTCCTTTAACCTTGTAATTGAAACTGCAAAGGGGTTTCCCAAGAGCTTTTCTCTCTCGGCTGAGAGCTACCTACCTCTCAGATTTCTGGGATGTATCTGCTTTGTCCGAGGCATTTTCCTGTAATCTCATACACCGCTTTCTCCTCTCAGAAGTGAAAAGTACAGCAAGCAGAGAGACAGCAGCTCCATGAACTTGTGAAAGGGTTCAGTTAAGCTGTATGCTAAAAGAAGAGAAAGAAAAATTATGAGATCTGTGCATTAATAAGGAATAAAGATACCTATCTGGTCCCTTTTGTCCTCAAATTGCTATGGAAATTAGTGATGAGCAAAAAATATTTCTGCACCTATCCTTTTAGAGAGTTAAATGTTCCAATGACTTAAGGAAACTACACGAGGGGGAAACTCCTTTTGGGACTACTCAGGAAGCATGAAAAAAACTGACACTTTTCCACATTTGTCAGCTGTTTTCTAGCCAGAAAATGTCTTCCAACAACTCGTGTCCCATGCAGATAAATCCAGAAAGCTAAACAGAATTTCACATCAGGCTCTGAGACACTGATCGAGGTGGGGGGAGAGCAGAGTGGAGGGCAAACACACACCGTATCAGCAATAATCCACCCTGTCTGTAACATCAGCTACCTCCAGGCTCCTTACATGGAGTGTGCAAGTCGAGAAGAACTACCCCCAGGGATATTTCTGCTTTAGTATCAGGGTACACAAACCACACTGGCTCTTGACCCACCTGCAAGGTGTTGCACAGCAAGTTTCTGCCCTGGCACAGTCCTGGATTTACAGGAGGCTGCAGCCAGCAAAGCCCCAATGCAGATCACCATCACAGAACAGAGAATGCTTTTAACAGCCTAACACACTGATTCTCTGCTAAACTGGCACGTTTTTAACAGTAATACTACCTCATGTTAGCAGATTAATTTTTTAGCAAAGACTAGGAAGAAACTTGACAGAAAATTACACATTTTAGAACAGCCCCTAACATGGACAAGTTGATTAAGGATCACTTCTCAGAGGAGAAAGTATATTGAATGTTTAGCATTTAAGTATCAGTTCAGGGGGGCTGCTTTAAAGACACGTTTGTGTAAAAATGGAACTCAAAATAGGCTCCTTGCAACCACCCCCTTCAGTCTACAGGCTGTTGAAGAACATAATCGTTAATTTTTAATGTTTCTTTTGTCTGTTGCTGCATAAAACGACCCAAACAGGAGAAAAAACTGACTGCAACTGACACAAAGGGGAGCTGGAAAATGTTATTCTGACTAATGGCTCTTCACTAGGGCATAACTGCACGTTAAAGGAAAAACACGGAAAAATCCAAAACCCAGAGCACACAGCCTGTCAAGTTATTCACTCGTACCACCTCATCTGCAAGGATAACAGGGAGATTGAGAAATGAAGTAAAACCTGATGTTAACAAGGTCCATTTTTCCTGCTCTCAGACACAAACTGGAGATGCAGAGAAGAGGCTTGAAGCAACCAGTATCCCCTACAACCGCTCCCACTTCACTCAGGGTGCTGCCGGGCTGAGATTTGTAAAGATTATAATAAAACCCGTCACTTCTTTATGCGAGTTATTTGGAGCAGGAGTTTGAAATCCCCCGAGGTACCCGTAAATCACAAGCACTTCCCGATGCTCCCCTGCAGCACAAATGACATCTTATTTACGCTTTAAAACCACCAATTTCTCCCGCGCACCAGCAGGACTCATTCTTTCGGGGTGTGTGTGGGGGGAGAATGAGATAGCCGTGTGAAAGCCACGGCAGCCACACCGTGCAGGACCCGAGGGAAAACTCGTTCCCTCCTTAATTTGACAAAAAAGGAAGAGGGAGAAAGGAGCCTTTGCCAACGCAGCGGTCACATCCCCTCCGCCCCCCCTAAAAAAATGTAGATCAGGGAGTGGGGCGGGGAGGCAGGCAGCCGCGGGGCCCGGAGAGCCGTCGGTATGTGCGAGCAGGGTTGCAAAGGGAAGGGGAAGAGAGAGAGGAAAAAAAAACATGAATGAATAAAGAGGGAGGAGCCTGGGAAAACCCCTCTGCAACGCCGCACCGAACAAAGCGCTGCTCACATGCCGGAGAGGGGGGAAAGCCGGGGGGGGGGTGGGGGGGTGGCCGCAGCCCGGCACCCAGCGGAGACGGCGGCGGGAGGAGTCGGGCCGGGGCTCCACAGCACCCACCCTCCCCACCCCCTTGCCTGACCTCGGCTGCAAAGCTTGCAGGCGAAGGGGATGGGGGGGACACACGAAATCGCACAGAGCATCCCGCCCGAGCGCTGCCCGCCTGGGGCTGGGGGTGCAGCCACAGCGCGGAGTCCCCGCGGCAGCCCGGCGGGGCCCGAGGTTGGGGGGGAAGTGGGGCCTGCCGTCCTTCCCGTCCACCCCCCCCGCCGGCAGAGCATACATTGTGTTGTGCCTGCCGCAGCTCCGCGCAAAGGGGGCCACCGGCTGTGGCGGGGGCACCGGCCGCAGCGGGGAGCGCCCGTCCCGCCCTGCACCGCCCCTCCACCTCCCCACAGCGCCTCTGGAACCCTTCTCCCACCACCAACCCCCACCACGGGGCCCGCTGCAAACCTGGCTGGAGGGGCCGGCGCGGCGGCGGTTGATGGCGGCGGCGGGGAGCGCGGCGACCCCTGCGCGGCGGAGGCAGAGGGAGAGAAGAGGAGAAGGTGGGGGGGAACGCGAGGGGGGGCCGGGATCCTCCTTCACTTGACAACCTCAAACACAAACATGACCCAGCGCCGCCGCCGCGCCCGGCCGCGCGCACACACACACACACACACACACAGAACCCGGCACCGACACCCACCCCTCCTCCTCCTTCTCCTCCTCCATGCACCGTCCCCCCGGGCCGGCCAAGGCGCCGCCCCCCGGCACGGCCCCCCCTCCACAGCCCCCCACCGCGACAGACCCCTCCCCCCGCCATGTCCTACACGGCAGCCGACCGACCCCAGACCAGACGCCCCCCCTCCCTCGGGACGACGAAGTGTGTGTTGGGGGAGGGAGGGGGGTAAAGGACACACAATACTGGGGGGGGTGGGTGAGGGAGCCTCCCCTGACAGGCGGGGCGGGCCCGGCGGGCACAGGCGGACTCAGCGCATCCGCCGGGCTCCCCTCAGGGAGCGACGCGCTGCCCCGCCTCGCCCCGCCCCTTCCCCCCCCCCCCGCCTTTAGCGCCCCGGTCATTAGCGGGGGGGAGGGGCGCGAGGCAGCGGCGCGGGCCGTGATTGGGAGGGGTGAGGGGGAGGGGGGGCGGGGGGTGTTTTACCTTCTCTCACTTTCTATTGCAGGAAGCGGGGCCGGAGCAGTGACGTCACCGGGTCTCCCGGCCACGCCCCCTACCCCCTCCCGGGGCGGGAGGGAGGAGGGGTCGGGGGAGGGGTCACCGAGGGGGTTTCCTCGCGGCCCGATGGGGGGGGGTGGGGGGAAGGGAGGGAGGGACAGCGGCATAGCGCGAGGCACAACAGACGCGCCACCGCCTTGCGGGCGGGACCCTGCGGCCGGGCCTGACACTGCCACTGTCCCGGAGCCGTGAGTGGAGTGGGGGGGCCCTCGCCGTCGCGCGGCAAGTCTCCTCAAGGGGTCCCACGCAGCCCCACTAGGAAGCTGCGCCTCACCCTAAGGGCAGAAAGTTACAATCGCGTTCCCTCTCCACCCCGTCGCGTCGCGCTCCCCCCTGCCGCGGCCCGGCCCCCGGGGCACCGGCACAGCACGGCCACACGCGCGCACACACACACACACAGACGCAGAAAGCCGGGGCTGACGCGGAGTTCCCAGAGGTTCCTCCCCGCCCGGGCTTCCCCCGACACCCCGGCCCGGCCCGGCCCGCCGCGCCCCGGCGGGGAAACTCACCGCCGCGCCGCGCATCCTGACCGCGGTTTAACTTTTCATCCCGGGCAGCAGCCGGCGGCAGCGAGCCCCTCCGCCGCTGGAAGTGGGCGGGGGAGGAAATACGAGGAGGAGGCGCGTCGTGCTCGCCGCCGCCGCTGCGCCCCTTTTTTGGCTCGGGCCCGCGGGGTTTTAGCGGCGGGGGGTTGGGGGGCTGTGCAACGGAGATCAGTTTCCTGCATTAGCTGTGTGTGCCTAGGCGCAGGGTGTGTGCTCTGTACCGGGTAACTCTGCCCGTCCGAGAGCTACGTTCCCCTTCCCCAGGCAGGCAGATATGGCCAACGCCGGTAAACGCTGTGCCTCCTCCCCATCGTCATAGAATCATTAAGGTTGGAAAAGACCTCAGATCAGCAAGTCCAATAATCAGCCTACCACCGTGCCCAGTAAACCATGCCCCGAAGTGCCATATCTGTACCTTTTTAAACACCTCCAGGAATGAGGACTCCACCACTTCCCTGGGCAGCCACTTCCAATCTCCAAACATTTTCCGTAGACATTTTTCCTAATACCCAACCTAAACCTCCCCTGGCACAACTTGATGCCATTTTCTCTTGTCCTATCGTTACCTGGGAAAAGAGTAGCCCCCTCCTTTCAGGGAGTTACAAATAGGAAGAAGGTCTCCCTTAAACCTCTGTTTCTCCAGGCAGAATAGCTACAATTCCCTTAGCTGCTTCATTGCCCTTCTCTTGATGTGTTCCAGCAACTCAGGGTGAAGTGGAGGGGAAGAAATCCTGAGCTGGGCTTCTGGCACTGAGGAAAGGGACATTTGTGGTTTAATTATTTTTTATCCAGACTCCGTGACAAAGAGGTGTTGGCAGTTTTTCATCGCTGCTTGGGTTTTCCATCAGGTTTGGCATTTGGAGCCAGCACGTGATGTCTTTAGCAAATAAATCCAATTAAATATTTCTTGCATCATCTCCATATCCTTCCTTCTCTCCTGATTGAGCTCCCCTGACAGCCCTTGTGTTCAGCTGTAAGTGCTTTGGCCATACTGCAACCTTCCTTTTACGTTTTGTGTCCAGACCACACCATACCTTAAGAGAGGATGACCACTTTTTCCAGAGTCTCAGTTGTTCACAGGGCCTTTATTCAAACCACATTTAATTAATACAAGATTTTGAGAAGATAAATGAATACTCTTATTTCACAAGGGAGAAATAAAGGCAGGAATCACAGAATGGTAGGGGTTGTAAGGGACCTCTGGAGACCATCTAGTCCAACTACCTTGCTAAAGCAGGGTCACCCAGAGCGGGTTGCCCAGGATCATGTCCAGGTGGGTTTGGAATCTCTCCAGAGAAGGAGACTCCACAACCTCTCTTGGCAGCCTGTCAAAGTAAACAAGCTTTTCCTTATGTTAGGAAGATGCAGAGTAGCTCATTGCAGAACTCTGCAGACATGAGACCCTTTCTGTCTGAGCTTTTTAGCCACAGGCACTGTCTTTGGGCTATTTTTCCTCTTGAGTTCACTTAAATTATACCTCTAGAACACTTGTGGCTTACAATGGCAGCAAGTTCTCTACTGTGGGTAACCTGTCCTGCCTCCTGCCTGGAAGAAACAAAAGTATTCACTCCAGTGAAGGCAAAAGTAAGTGCACAACCTGCCTTCATGCTGCCTGGCTTGTTTGCACCCTGATGGTTAGAGTGAGAGATGGCATTCACCTCAGAATTAGAGATTTATCAACAAATGAGTCCCTCAAAGTGGATCATCAGGACAGACATTAGTACTTCTCTAGGGAAAGAGATGATGATTCTTTTGTCAGAGACTGTGCTTGTTTTATCTTCTGGGCTTTTAGACTCGGGGTTCTGACTTGCTAATTATCACATCTTCCATTAGCCTGAACACATCAATATGAACATGATCCTGCAGGTGCTATAAGCTTAGTGTACCAAGTCTGATCAATTGCAAACCTTTGTAATACATGGCATGTGGCTGCTGCTTCTGCTACAGGATGTTGTCACCTGTGTCATCAGGGAGGAAGCATCAGATGCTGGCCCTTCTCTACAAGATGCCAAAGAATAAAGGACCCACCATGGCTGCTGCTGGTGCCAAAGGAAGTGCTAGGTCATCCATCTCCTTGCAATGACCTGAATAAGTTTGAAACAGATCCTCTATCATGCAAGCTGAAATGAAGATCAACAAAGTAGTCCTTGGAACCAGAGGAAACTGTTGTTCTACTAACAGAAGTCAAACTGTATCCCATCCAGCAGTGTGAAAATCCATCCCTCTTGCCACAGGAATAGAATAGGTGCCCTTCCTCTGCAAACA
>NW_027142461.1:753190-882326 GCF_026170545.1 Melanerpes formicivorus | reverse complement strand
CTGTGCGATGCCGCCCTGATAACACGCCCGCTAAAATCTAAATAAATCAAATTACTGTCATCGTTTAACAATATCTTTCCTTCTCAATGACAATAAGCTGTTACGATCGGAAGAATGTATAATATCACCACAGGGCCGTGCTTTTGGGGATTTCTGGCTGCCTTGGGAAAAACACGAGTCTGAAATGCGAGATCTCATTAAATGTCCTCCCAGGCAAACGTAAAACGGGGGAAGGAAGAAGGGGAGAGGGACGGGGGGGGGGGGGGGGGGGGGGGGGGGGGGGAAGAAAAGTGGGTGAAAGTGGCCTGAGAAGGGGAAAAAAAAATCGTTTTCCCGTGATTACAGAATTGGGATAACGACATGGGAAGTTGCAGGCGGTTGCGGGCATATCCTCTTCTCTAAAGGAATTAATGGACAAATCAGGGATGAGGCATCTAAAAGACTGCTGCCTCCTTTTAGCGGCGGTGCAAAGGGATGACCTCATAAATCATTAGCTATAGGTTATCAAATTCCAGCCAGGGCTGCTACACCCTAGATTAAATTAAAGGTTGGGAGCCAATTGGAGGATGCGTTATTTGGGGGGGGGGGGGGGGAGGGGGCGACGGGACCTAATTCTGTTATCGATAAATACAGCTTAAAGAAACGATTTCTAATTAAGCATGACATGAGCGCAGGGGCTAGTTACAAAGCAAACTGGGGCTATTGTTCGGTTAGAAAAGTGGCTTTATGCAGTGTGATGGGTCACAAAGAAGGTTCATCTTTCTGTGTTTTCTCCCCAAAAATGGAATTAGAACATGGTAATAAATTTATTAAAACCCCCCCTCCCCCCCCCTCCCCCCCCCTCCCCCCCCCCCCCCCCCCCCCCCTCCCGCCACCCAAGAGCTCTGGTAGAGGGATTGAAGCCACTCGACTTGCAGGAGAGGAGGAGGAGGGAGCTGTGGTATCTGGATGTGATTTTGTCTGAAATGCCATCCCAAATTACAGGATCAAATATTACAACAATATATTCGCTGACAGTTTAATGAGTACAGTTTCGTGTTGCAGAGGGAGAATGCTTGGGTGAAGGTACCTATTTTTTGGGGGGGGTCGCTTTGCAATCTCTTGCAAATTACACTCCGGGAAAGCGGTGAATTTATTGCAGCCCTCATCTGGCTAAATTTCCAGCAGAAAATGGGGGGGTTATGATTAGCAGTTTTCACAGTGAGCGCGCACGCTTCCCAAAGTGGAGGCTTTAGCTAAGCAATTGGGATCCATTAAAAAGCAGGTCGATCCTTTTAAACTTGATCTAAAAGAACATGGAGGCGACAGTGGGAACAAACTAATTTGTTGACCGCAAGCCTCTGATTGCTGCGGGAGGAACAGGACCCTGAAAGGTTCGTGCTCCGTGGCCGTGGGGTGATTCGGGTGGGAGATCTGCTGAGCCTCTGCAGATCCGTGAATTAAAAGCGTTGCTCCACTTGCTGAAAACCAAATGCCATCTGGTTTAAATCCTTAAACCAGCCCGATTTGTTTTCCCTCTGTAAAACTGAATCAGCAGCCTGCGAGAAGGAAAAAAAAAAAAAAGCACAGAAATGAGAGGATGCATCATTTTAGGAGCATTTTATCTCGTTATGCCCCCTCCAAATAATAACGAAAAAAGAAGTTATTTACAAGAATTTAGGTCAAGAAAGGGCAGTTTTGTAATTTTCCTGTTGCTGCAGCACTTAACCTTTAATACAACCGATGGCTAAATATTTAAGAAAATCAAGTCGATGGTGAAAATTATTTAATCATAAATATCTCTGCGGGATTTTTTAAGTGTAACAGTCCTCCCTGTATGGAATATGTGTAGAAATAACACAAATAAAAGTATTACGCCACACTACATTTACTTTATGGGTTTAGGGTGCATGCATAAAGGGATCATATTTCCCCATATAGTTAAAACACAAGAACTGCAGCAGTAGTAATTTCTGAACATTTCTCAATTTAATTATACTTAAATCCAGAAGCACTTTAGGCAAGTTACAAATGAGAGCGTGGAGTATAATAAAACCTGTAATAAAGCAACTTAGTACCATCCACCCGGAATCATTGAGATCAGGCACAATTAACAGGAGCATAAATCCAAGACAGAATGGAAAATGTTAGGAATCGGTATTATTGTTGGACAAAGACTAGAGGAGGAAGTAATAGTTTTTTAACTGGTAATGCCTGGGTTTGGGAACCATTGCGAAATCTTCTATCTCAACAGTGCTGGTGTTAATTTGTAAACACAGCTAGACATTATATTGCCTGTCAGTTGTTTTGTCCGTGTCCCCCCCCCCCCCTTTTTTTGGGGGTGGGAGGTTGGGGTGGGGGGGTAGGGAATATGTGTGTGTGTGTGTGTGTGTTAGGAAACCAAATTTTCATTTGACTTTCTAATCACGTCGGGCCTCTGCCGCGCCAACCCCAGCTGTAGCTGCGGCCGCGGGAACCTGCGAGGGGACAATAGTGGGGGAGCCCGGGGGTACGTTGGGCCATCATACCCCCACCCCCCGCCTCGGCATCACACTGGTCCCAGCCCTTTTGTGATGGTCCTCCCGCAGGCAGGGGAACGGCAGGGCAGGGCTGCTTTCCGGGAAGGGAGGAGGGAACAAGCCCCGGGGGTTTTGGGGGGTAATTTGTTATATTTTCGATATTTTTTTTTTTCCCGATTTCTTGGGGAACATGGGAAGAACAAGGAGGGGTATGGCATTTCTCTTGATGGACTAAATCCCCCCAAATCCCATTTACCTTCTGCATCCACCACAAGATCAGTTGTTTCCCTCCCTGCAGTGCTCCTGGGGAGTAGGGGACACACACAACTTCTCCCACACCCCAGCCCTCCCTGCCTTTTGTTGTGGTCGTACGTTTACATCCTTGCCTGTTCCTTTTGTTGCAGCACGTAGAAGACCCCGGTATTAACATCCCAGATCAAACTGTAATTAAGAAAGGTAAGCCCTTTCCTTGCGCATACCAAACATGTCGTCACAGGCTGGGGACTGCTCGCAGGGAGGACTTACCCGGCCTCCCCTCACCCCTCCAACTCCCCCCCTCCACCCCCAGCCCCAGGCTCCTTCCTCTGGCACGTACTGTTGGCCAAAACGTTTGGGGGCAGAGAAAGAAACCAGGGCTCCGTGGGTTGAAATCGACCCTCTGAACTGGCCACGTTTTGCTATTTTAATTCTTGTTGTTAAGGAGAGGGAAAATGTCAGCAGATGAGGGAGAAAATCCAAGGTGGAATTTTAGTGGTTTAGCCCATGATTCGGTTTCAGGGTTTGACCCATGCGTGTGGCTGACTGGTGGTGTTTAATTGTTGGCAATCGGAAAGAGACAACTTCATTCCCTCATTCTTCGGGTTTTCTGATTTAAATCTCGGTGGTGCTGAGGTGGGTCCTTGGAGAAGGAGGGCCAGATTCTGGAAACTGGCGCCTGTGGGTCAGGGAGGTTTGGTTTTCGCTGGCTTGGAATTGCCTGGAAGCTGGTCCTCAAACTGCAAAAATATTTCTGGGCATGCTTGCACTCAGTTTTCTTTCTTTGGATGGACGAAAGATTGGGAAAGGTGGTACAGGGTGGTTTGCAAAGGAGGTTCTCAGTGGAATGTGCTCAGTTTTTTACATTTGGATTGTGTTGGAGTAGATGTGGCAGGGCTGAACATTGTCACTCGCTCCTGCCTGCTCCAAGGGGGTGCCACGGCTCTGCAGCCGCCTGGAATTTGGGTACCCTGGAGCAAGGTGCTGAGCCGAGCCGGTCTCCTCCCTCATCCTTAATCGCTGTACAGTCAGTGAACTCAAACTTTCATTCCTCCCCCCTCACCCCGTCCGTAAAGCCTTTGTCACGTCAAATTAGATGTGCAAGGGATAAATCTTAAGAGATGCTCTTTCCAAGCCGACATGATAATTGGCTCTTTTATTAGTAATCTCAAGAGTTCGTTTAACTCTTGTTGTATCTATTAGCCTTCCCAGAGCTATTAATGTCACAAGTGATCTATCCAAAACGGGAGAGAGCCCCCTGCTCCCTCGGACCAGCGGTAGAATGCAGGAGAAGGGGATGGCAAACGGCTCCTTTCCCGGTGGAACAGGACTTTATTTTGGGCAGCGGCGTGGCTGGGGGCTGCCGGGTTGTTCTTGTTTGAATCTCCTTGCTGCGGGATTAGCGTTGCCCGGCTCTCTCCTCCGGCCCGCAGGCGATGTGGGGCCGGCCGCGACGAAGCGGTTCGGGTACTCGGTGGCGGCAGCCTCTCCTTCCCCGGTTTCCCGCCCGTTCCTCACCCTCACCACCCTGCTCCTCCCTCCCTGCAGGCCCCGTGTCCCTCTCCAAGTCTAACAACAACGCCGTCTCCTCCATCCCCATCAACAAGGACACGCTCTTCGGCGGGGTAGTGAACCCCAACGAGGTCTTCTGCTCGGTGCCGGGCCGCCTCTCGCTGCTCAGCTCCACCTCCAAGTACAAGGTCACGGTGGCGGAAGTGCAGAGACGCCTCTCGCCTCCCGAGTGCCTCAACGCCTCCCTGCTGGGCGGAGTGTTACGGAGGTGAGGAGGCGGGGGGGAGCAGCAACGAACGCAGGAGGCGGGGGTGGCGGTGAATAACGCCCGTTAACGCCGGGCCGGGCCGGGAGGAGGAGAAGGGAGGGGGTTCGCACGGTGCCCGCCGCTAGGGGGCGGGGCAGCGCCGTGAGGCGGCGGGAATGGGGGGGGGGGGGGGGACTGTAACCACGGCAACGCGCGGCCTTGTGTGGCCGTCCCCGAGCCCCGTTTCGGGGGGCCTGGGCCATGTGTCGTCTCCACCCGAGGCCACGCTGTCATATCACGGCTATGGCACCGCCGCCGTCCAAACACATACACAAGCGCCAGGAGTGGGGCGGTTACTGGTGGATGCTCCACTGTGGGCATCCCCCCTGCTGCCCCACCACCCTGGGCCTGCAGCTTCACCCAGGCAATTATGCAGGGCCCGGGCAGGGAATAGCATCCGCGATTAATTAAGGCAGTTCCCAGCTCCATGGCCTGGCTTCATCCAGCTCTGCTGAAAACCCGTGTAGGGATAGGTGTGAGGGCAGCAAAGCTCCATGGTGGGCAGCAGTGGAGGCTGCCTGCCTTACAGATCGGCCCACTTCTGTCATGCTGCCCATGGGCTGTGGGGTGAAGCTCCCCCTATGCCCTCTCCTGCCGTGGTCGTGGTGCTGTGGGAGCTCAGGTGGCTGCCTCGGGGCATCTAACACTGGCCATGATGTGCCCAGAATTCCTCACCAGCTTGGGGGCTGATCCAGACCTTAGTGAGGGCCCTTGTGCCCAGACCTCCCCACCAGTCTGGGGGCTGATTTGCCACACACACACCCCCACCCCCCACCCCCCCATTCCCTAGACATGGAGCCCATGTCCAAAGCCCTCTTCCTGTCTCTGAGACTCAGCTCTCAGACACACTCATTCTTCAGCCCTGTGAAACCACCGCTCCTCCAAAACTCCCTATGCTCCCTTCCATGGGAAGGCAGTGTGACTCATGGGAGGGAAGGATGTCTCCCTGCCAGCCCCACTTCTCAATGCCTTTCTGTGTGGTGCAGGGCGAAGTCTAAAAACGGAGGGAGATCGCTGAGGGAGAAACTGGACAAAATAGGATTAAACCTGCCAGCTGGGAGGCGTAAAGCTGCTAACGTTACCTTGCTCACGTCGCTCGTGGAGGGTAAGTGACTGCAAAAGTCGTGAGGGCTTGGTTGCAAAATGTGCCTGTTGCCTTTGCCTAATGGGAGATGATTTGATGTTGAGTTGGGATTTTTTTTCCTCTCAAATCAGTGCTGCTTGTTGGAAATTGGACAGGCGAGTTGTTTTCCGTGCCTCAGAAAGAAAATGTTCATGGTGTGCCTTTGCTTCTCGTTTTAACCTGACATG
The DNA here is from genome assembly GCF_026170545.1 of Melanerpes formicivorus. Lineage (NCBI taxonomy): Eukaryota > Metazoa > Chordata > Aves > Piciformes > Picidae > Melanerpes > Melanerpes formicivorus. The sequence goes on along the minus strand of NW_027142461.1, from coordinate 876,443 downwards.
GGCTTGCATGAGTCCTGCATACTCAACATTGCATTCTACCACTTATTTGTTTTTAAGTCTCCAAGCGAGATATTTTCAGGGCCCCATCTTACTTCCTCATTCAAGTGAGGAATTCCTCCCAAGAGTACATGGGAGCAGCATGGGAAGGGTCCCTGCAGACGGAGGCTGTGGGCTTAGCTCTATGAGAGAGCCCTGACTATTGAGTTGGAAGTCGTGGGGAGAAGAGCCTCTAATGCTTGGCTGCTGTCCTTCTGCCACAGGTGGACAGCCAGGCAATTTTAAATGTCAGAAACTGCAGCTACTTTTAAGTCTGCTCCCCCTCCCAGGCCACAGCCACAGTAAATCATTTAAGTTTTCTGACATCTGCATTTGAGAAATGCGTGACCATTACTTCCTGAATTAATTTGGGAATCTTTGACCTCAGCCATGAATTAATGGTATCCTGAAAGCCTCAAGGTTGCACCACCACCACCTCCTGCTCCCTTTTGGTTCTCATTTTCAGAACACGTTTCCTTGGCTATATCGTTCTCCTCTACTATGCTTTGGCCAGAAAATGTGCATCTTACTTTCAATGCCTTGGGAGATGCCCCGTGCTGTCAGAGGCAAGAGGTGGGAAGCTCAAGAGTTTGCTCAAGAGTCTTGTTTAGTTTTGAAGCAATGGTTGTGTCACACTGACCAGCACAAAGTAAAATCCTCACTTTGGGGGTTTGGCTGCATTTTAGCATGGTTCAGTTTTCAAAGTGCAAGTAAGAGCAGCTCAAGCTGTGCAAGTTTCACTTAAGTTTGGTTGTGTAGGAGGGAGTTTGTTGGTTTGGTTTGTTGTCGCTTCTCATTTTGAAAGAAATGCTTCGTGTTCAAAGAGATGGGGAGAGAAATGCTTCAGTGGCAGTCTTCATGGTTTTAAACATCAGGATTAGTGGATGCGCTGTGTCTCTACCGCGTGAAAATGATGGTGTCTCTGTGAGTTTGGAAGGGCTTTGCAAACGCCTTGACGTGCCATGGTGAAACAAATCATGAGAGGAAAACTTGTAGGGAGTCTAGATTTGGTAGATGCATAACATTGTTTGTGATGTTAATGAATATGGAGAAGGTTTTGTGGTAATCTGTTTTTCTGTTTGGCTTTCACGTACGACGGCTTTAAAAGAATGATTTTATCTCATTATTTTGGGTTTTCTTTTTGGGTAAGAAAAACACAAAACCCGCAGGCTCTATCTCCGGATAACTTGGTAATGGGGGCTGATTTTTGGGGAGGTGATGGTATAAACATTGCTGGTGCTCCTGGACCTGTAGCGATGAGGCAGTTTCTAGAGTACTGTTATTGTTTATGATCCGCTCCATTTTATGGAAACAAGCTCACTGGACTGAGGCTTTGAAGCTCTAATTGGCGCATGCGTTCTTCCGGAGCTAGAGCTAATGGCAGGAAGCCCTGCAGTAAAAACCAACTGGTTCAGGAAATTAAAACCAAAGATTTGAAAATCAACAAAACAGACAGACTTGCTGGAATCACCCTAAAATTCTCATGGCTAATCGTTGGGGGAGTGTGTGTGTGTGAAGGTATAATTATGCACGATCAAGTTAAATTTTAAACACTTAGCTGTTTAATGTGTTTTATTTAGGAGAGCTCTAGGAGTAATTATGAGCAATATTAATCATTGATGCTGTGCAAAGGAATATAGAGACGTGGCTGAGGCAAGCAAACTCAGAAAATAAGCTGTGAATGAAAGGAATTATAGGTAAATGGCTGGGTGTAGGTATGGGTATGTAAATCTCAGCACACATTCCAGGTGGATGGAGCCTGCCTGTCTCAAAGTGTCTGTTGGTCAATCTAAACCTGATGAAAATTCTTATGCGAGGCTTCACTGGTAACAATTGTCATGAAAATACACATTTGCATTGCCCTCACTGAAGCAAAGAGAACTCCTGCAAGATAAGGTGTGATTAGCATTTCTTACCTTTCTCAAAGGAGAAAAAAGAAAAGGAAAAAAAAAGGCCCAGCCTTGGAGAAGAAAAGCCCAAGCAGAATGAAGTGTTTTGGGGTTTTTTTGTCCTGATGGCTTTTGGCCTCTGTGTCCTGTGTACTGATGAGCTGTGTGTGTTTCCCTCCCATCCCCACCCGTGCAGGAGAAGCAGTACATCTCGCTAGAGATTTTGGGTACGTTTGTGAGACAGAGTTTCCTGCCAAAGCAGTAGCTGAATTTCTCAACCGACAACATTCCGATCCAAACGAGCAAGTCACAAGAAAAAACATGCTTCTAGCTACAAAGTAAGACATTTACCTTTCTGGCATGTTGCTCAGAAGTGAGGGGAGGGCAACAAACCTGGTTTTGGGGATAGCATTTGGGAGCATTTGCTGCATAGCCATGGTTTTGTGAATTGTGAGGGGGCTGTATTTGCCCTCGTGCTACAGGAGAACTCTGCAACCCAGCTTGGTTTCCATCATTTGGTTGGTCCAGATTACCTTGAAAGCAAGTCGTGAAAGTTGTGGGTGGGTAGTTCTTCAGAGCCAAACATTTTCTGGGCCTTTTTGCTTCACCTAGGAGTTTGGGTGAAAGGCTCCCCATTGACAGTAAGAGAAAACTGGTACATTAAATCGATTTCGGTTCGTTAAGGTTGTCAATGGTTTCTCCTGCTTCTTACTCAGTGAATCCATGGATATTAAAAATATGTTTTAAATGACAATCTGTAGGCAGTTAAAATGCTGGTGGAGTTTGTCATTGGTGGGGCTGCCTCGACTTCCAGGTGGTGTGTGAGGAGAGAATGATTGTTTTGCTCTGTTTGCTGGAAATTAAAAGTGTTGTTTAGTAGCCCTTAATTACCAACCGAGGTGTCACCAAAGGGCATGGTGCCAGAGGGCGCAGGCAGAAGATAGGAGCTGTGTTATGGCTGGAAGACATTAACAGGGGGGTTTAGAACACAAAACTGTTTCAACACGCCTCTCAGCTCTCCTGCTATATGGGTGTGTGATTTCTCCAACTGTTTGTGCAGTGAGTGGATGATATAACCTAACTTCTGCACTGTGCCCTCATATCCTCTTTTCCCACCTGCCTGGAAGGAAATTTCCAGACCCCAGTTAGTGTCTGCCTTCCCCTCTGTGGGAAGGTCCCTTTGGATTTGGAGGTATAGATGTACACATAGAAATGTTTCAGAATACCCTAATTTAAAGCCTCAATTCCCCCCTTGGCCCTCACTCTTCTTCACGCACAGGCGTGTTTTAGCCTTGCAAAGGAAGAGGCCCGTTCCTCTCTCCAGTTCCAAGACATGGATAAATCCCTCCCTTTGGATATCACCCCCCATCTAGTCCTTTCCACCCTGCTGAGGAGCTTTAAACTGCATGTCTGCTCCAAAACCCAGCTGGGCACAGATGTGTTTTTTGGTGGGGCTGCAGGAGGTGTATCTCTGCGCCTGTTACTTGCCTGTCTGTGTTGGCCAGCGTGTAATGTGTCTGCATGCAATGCAAAGGGGAAGAGGTTTTTGTGTGCCAGGAAGTGTGAGGATTTTGGGGAAGGATGTATAGGGAGAAGAGGTGAGCGAGTGTGTGTGCACTCGGGGGCAGTAGCCCCCTTGATCCAGGGGCTTGTGTCATCTAGCAGGGAGCATGCATGGGCTTTGCTGCCTCCAGTGATAGTTCATTTCTCTCCCTCTCTTTTTCCCCTGCCTCCCTCCCTCTGTCTCTCTGCTCCATTTGTGCCACAGACAGATCTGTAAAGAGTTCACCGACCTGCTGGCTCAGGACCGATCTCCCCTGGGTAACTCACGGCCCAACCCCATTTTGGAGCCGGGCATCCAGAGCTGCCTGACCCACTTCAACCTCATCTCGCACGGTTTCGGGAGCCCGGCGGTGTGCGCTGCCGTCACCGCCCTGCAGAACTATCTCACCGAGGCGCTCAAGGCCATGGACAAAATGTACCTCAGCAACAATCCCAACAGCCACACAGACAACAGCACCAAAAGCGGCGACAAAGAGGAGAAGCACCGAAAGTGAGGATTTCTCTCCCCTTCCTCCTCTCCCTTCCCCCTCATAGCCCATCGATCCATTCATCTCCCTCCTCCCTCTCCCCTGCACCCAGCACCCGCAGGCTACAGCAACAGAATGAGCGTCTTTCTGCCAATCGTGTTCACTGACTCTGCGGGACTGCTCTGCCCTCTCCCCGCACCCCATCCCAACATCCACATTTCCATTTGCTCCCTCTTTACTTGCCCCACAACGTTCCTCCTCTCCCTGTTGCTGCCACCATCATTTTTGCCCCAGTTTGGAGCCTAAAAAGAACAGAACAGGCGGACGGAGCCAGCAAAGGAGAAAACCAATGTTCTGTCTTGAGTTTGTGAACTTCTTTTTTTAGATAAAACAAAAGGAGGGGAAAAACAAAACAAAACAAAAACAAAACAAAAAAGGACTTTTTTTTTTTTTTCTAAAAATATATTAAAAATACTAAAAAAAAACAAACAACCCACCAAACTCCAACAAACCAAACACCGCACCAAAAAGAAATAAATAACCCTTAAAAACCACCAACAACAATTCTATGAGCTTCACCGGACTGAATCACCACCTTCCCTTACATAGACTTCAGTTGAGATTGTAGCCATATTAAAGACCAGAAACACACCCACGGGGGAAAAAAAAGGAAACAGAGGCAAAAAAGGAAAGGGACGACCGCGACAGCCGCCGCCACCGAACCGAAAGGCAAAAAAAAAAACCACCCACAAAAAAAAAAAAAGCAAGGACTGATGACGTTTGATCAGTATTGTGAATAAACTTGAACACAAAACACAAGCAGTTCCATGTCATATCTTCGGTTGTAGAACTCTCTCTCTTTTGGGTTTAATCCCCCCTTCCCTGTCCGAGGTAAAGCGACCCGACTTGAACTTTCTATGGCAACACGATTCACGGTTATTATATAAGGGAATCAGTGTTCATGTATGTATATATTTATTTATGTGTAATTTAATGGGAATTGTAAATATGGTGAGTCTGTTTTAAGCCTTTTTTTTGTTTGTTTGTTTTTGGTTTTGTTTTCCTTAATTTTGTTTCTTTTTTGTTTTTTTTTAATTTATCTGGTGATCTCGTTTACCTCTTGTTTAGTGGGTTTTAAATCTTCCCCTCTTAGTTCATCACGTGGTTCATGGTACTTATTTAGATATCAGAGGTTTTTTGGGTTGGTTTTTTTGGTTTTTTCTTTTTCTCTCTCTCTCTCTCTCTGGGATTCAGCATTTTTTAGCCCTGTTGTAGCATGTTGAAAGGCGACAATGAAGCAGCTGAACAAATGGGAAAAAAAAAAAAGAAGAAGAAAAAAAAAACCCCACATGGATTTTGATTTTTTTTTTTTAAATATATATAATTAGTATGACATTTAGTTTCTCATTGAAGAGAAAATAAAGTGATGTTGGACCCTGGCAAGGTTTTTAAACATGTTAACTGGTTTTACAAACCCTTATGTGTTGTGGCAAATGAAAGAAGAAGCGATTTTCATCTACTGTCCTTCTCCCAAAAGCACCATCAGAGCAATAAATTAATATTGTCTTTTAAAAAGAAGATTTAGCTTTTCTCCCCCCACCCCCCTTTTTTTTTTTCCTCTTTCTCCTATTGTTTTTTCCCTTCCCCACTCCCCCACCCCCCCCTTTTTTTTTTTTTTTTGTTTGTTTTGGTTTTATTTTCTTTTCCAAAGAACTTCAAACACTCGGGACCACCTGGTATCCTGTATTTCCACTGGCCATATTGGAAGCAGTTCTAGTTGTATTGTATTGAGTTGTGCCGGCAGTAGTTTCCATGCCTATCAATGTATCATAGTCCTTTGTTGCCCAGATAAATAAATATTTGATACGCTTTATGTCGATTTTTTTATTCAGTGGCTGTCTTTACCCAGGCGTATTTTTGTTCTTGGCAGTATTTTTTATTCAGTATGGTTACAGTAATTGAGTTTAACTCTCCCTTGACAATTGCTCCTTGCAATAAGCAGCTGAACCCATTGTTTCCCTCAAGTCTAATAAAAACTTACTTTCAACTTGGAGTTCAGAGCAGGGTATCATTTAGATATTCCACTGAGTCTGTATTCAGACAAATGACACAATAAAGCACAATGTATTCTTTTTGGATAAAAAAATTGTCTGTACTACTAACAAAATGACACGCTATCTTTTCTTTAACCAGACCTAATTTTATTTAAAAAAGAACAAAGACCAAAAAAAAACCCAACCCCCCCAAACCAACCCCCCCCCCCAAACCTGCAAAATAAAGTTTTATTTTATTTATGTTGACCTCTAGGTTTTTCTTTACGTTTGTACATAGAGCGTGCAGAACGATGAGCCTCCTAAAATTTCGTCCATCTAGTTGGCTTAATGGAGAGCAGAGATTAAAACCCACCATTATCTTGAGAAGGATGCTTTCAAAAGAATAGTTCTCGAGCAGACAGCAAAGAAAATTAGAGGTGTGTGGAAAAAACATTGGTGAGTTGGAGCTGGGTGCTCTGCTGTAAAGAAATGTATTGGTGAATCCAAGCTGGGTGCTTTGCTGTGAAAAAAAAATGGTCTTTTGGTGAATCCAAGCTGAGTGCTCTGAGTGCTTGGCTGTGATAAAAAAAAGGATCTCTTGGTGAATCTAAGCTGGGTCTTTGCTGTGAAAAGGAATGATCTCTTGGTGAATCCAAGCTAGGTACTTTGCTGTGAAAAGAAATGATCTCTTGGTGAATCTAAGCTGAGTGCTTTGCTGTGAAAAAAAAAAGGATCTCTTGGTGAATCTAAGCTGGGTGCTTTGCTGTGAAAAGAAATGATCTCTAGGTGAATCCAAGCTGGGTGCTTTGCTGGGAAAAAAAAAGGATCTGTTGGTGAATCCAAGGCGGGTGCTCCCTCCCCCCTCAGGAAAAAAAAAATAAAAGCTCCATAGTCGATGCCAACAAAATCATCTCACGGTTGTGAACTTTAGTGAAATCTTGCGGGAGGCAGATTATTTCTGATTGATGGGTCGCGTTGTGGCGGGATGCGCGGATTGACATTTGGAGGTGCTCGTGCGACCTCAGAGAGGACTGGAATGCCTATCTGGGGTTTCTTCTGGTGGAAAATGGTTGGTCAGTTGGGAAGTTTGCTCCAAAACCCCCAAAAGGGAGCGTGGGTCTGGGCTGTAAACCATGCAAGGATTCTGACTTTGAATCTGTTTTCTTTGGCCCAGGGGGAAGGTGAAGGCAGGATCAGGCTGGATTATGTGATATCATAGGAAGAGAGGCAAATGCAGTTTCAAATGTAAAGGCATGTTAAGGAGATGGTCTCCTTTAAGTGCTGATGATATTTTGGTAGTGGTGGCTGATTTTTCCCTTTCCTTCCCTCCCTTCTCTATGTCTCTCCTTTTATTTTTTTTTTCCTTTCCTCTTTTTTTTTCTCCTTTCCTCTTTTTTTTTTGCTCAGGCAGCAATTGAGGAGGTTAAGAGGGAGGTGTTTACAACAAAGCTGCAAAGAGAATTAACATTTGCTCATATATTTTGACGTTTGGTAGGGCTGGTGAAGCAAAGCATTAGATAAAGCCCAAGATGTTTCATTTTGCTTTGTTAATCTACTTATAGAAGGCAGTAGAAAATCAATCTTGCCAAGCAGAAAGAGAGTTGGTGGAGTCTAAATTCTATTTTCCAGAGCCAGCCAGTTTATAAAAATGGTGAATAATTATTCTTGCTCCCCGCCCCCCCTTCCTATAAATTGAAACTGGCTCTTCCAAATGCAAAGCTGCAACTGTTTTAAAAGCAGTTATTTATTCTTTCCGAGAGAGACTGGTTAACTGCGAAGTAGATGTAACAAAATAATGAGGTGAATGAACCCTAACTGTACATATTCTTGACATAAATGAAATGCGCAGCGTTGTAGCAGGTGAAGTGAAGCATTGTCTATCAGGGCTGTTTTTCTTGGCTGCATCTCAGATTGCGTGTGGGATCCTAACCCCAGGCACAATAGCGTTCATAAACAGCGATACGTCGCTGCTCTTTCTGCAGCAGCACATAAATACTCATTTTTTTAAACGAAAACAATCTTATTAAACCACCATTCATTCATAGCTGGATTTACAGGAGGCTTGTTACTTTTGGAAGCCTTGTCGCCCAACATGAGCCTTTTAGGCTGGGGGATGCATGAAGCAGTCTTACGCTGGGATGTTGCAAGGTCATAGCAAATAATGTTTTAAAGATACAATTAGCCACTTTATGCTAGGAGAATGCATTGTAAGTATCTCGCTGCATGCGTTTGCCAGCCACCAGAAAGCAGGAGCGAAATGACCTTGCCCAGCTTCCTTTATTGCTGTTATTTCTAAGGAAGGATTTTGCAGGCGATCATGAAAATCAGCCTGGCTTCAGCTCAGCCCCGTCTTGCTGTGACCAACGCGCAGCTCCTAAACCGTGCTAATTACCTGAGCGTTCTCTGGATGCGTTCGAAACACTGAAATCAAGGCACAGCAGTGAAATTCTAGGTCATGATTTTATAGACTCAGCCACAGCCACGGCAACAGCAACGAAAATCTGCTGCTGTTTTGTTTTGCCCCCTCTCGACTAGCTGAAAGGAGGGTGAGCTGAACACGAGAGCATGGGTTGCCACGCCGGGCTAATTCCTACACGTGAACCAAAATGCAGCTCGGTGTTCTTTTCAGCATGAAGAAGGGCAGCCTTCCTTTTTGTGCTGTGATTTACCCCACCCTCCAAAAAAAAAAGAAAAGAAAAGAAAAATTTAAAAAAAATCGAATATTAATATAATTTGAGATTTAACTGGTGGAACAGCCATCAGGACAGCAATGCCCTGCAGCTGAAATAATATTTAAAATAGAAGGGATCTGACATTTGAGAAGTCAGTGGCTTGAAATACCCAGTTGTACTTAGCTAATTCAGTCCTTAACCTCTGGTTTCAAATAAATCAATTACAGTCGATTCCACTTCAGTTCAGAAGTGCACGAGGTTTTTAGTTAATTGAATACATTTTATTCACTTGCTAGGAGTATTCATTTGTCCAGACCCTTACATTTAAAGGCGATTTCTTTATTGTCCATGATAAATTTGACTGTGTAATCAGATCAGCTCCTTGTTTGTTTACTTGTCTTCTGCCTGGCATTTAAATTCCGGAATGTGCACTTCCCCTTCCCTTCTCAGTACGTGCGTGTCTCGGCCCGGACCAGATTCCCAGAATGTCAGCCCTTGTGTTCACAGAGTGGAGCTAAAATAACAAGCACCCTTCCAACGAGGAGCCATGGGGAGCTCATCCCATCTAGTGAGGGCAGAGTGGTGTAAACCTGCTCGATAATCAAACACGGAAGGTTGAGAGCGTACAAAATAAACGCTGCCTCTGATTCTGTCCCATTCACCTTTTCTGAAAGGAGTGCCTGCGTCTCTCCTGGGAGTGGTTAACTTAGAGTGGAATTTGGAGCTGGCTTGGTGTTGGCAGGAGAGGATTTCCGTGGAGTGCTGGGCAGTGAAGTTGTGTCACTGCTCCGCTTTGTGTGGATATTGCTATCTGCTGTACTTTGTGCGAGTTGTTTGCAGGATCCTGCTGGCATTGCTTTGCTGTTTTGGGAAGGAAAGGGGTTAATTAACATTGTTATCAATCACTAATGCTTGTCTAATGTGTCCAAAGAATAATCAAGTTAGGGGTCTGCATGAAGCTAACATCTGCTTCATTTCAGCTAAAGATTTTTCCCTATATCGTTCAGTTATTGGAAGTCCACGCCGGTTCCAGGCGCTGCCAGGGCCATAAAACAGGGTTAGATCGTTAGAAATCTAGAATGGAGAGGAAAGTGCAATATAAATAACAAATGGCTTCATTGTTTGAGTTACAGGTGCACAAGCAGCCATGAAAATGAGCAGGGATTACTAGAATGTGGTCCTTCTTTTTATCTCTCGTATGCAGGAAAGAACAAGTCAGGCAAGCCTAGTTCTTAAATCATTTATTCTGCATCAGTTGCAGTCTCTCTAATTGCAATATTTGGTTTAATAACCCCAAACTCCCCCAAATAAGTCTTTTAAAGCACACTGTACAAGTTAAAGTCCTCCATGACTTGTTCAGAGCCTTACTGATGTCAGGATAGCGAAGTAGTCTCGTTTCTCTTCTCCTGGTTGAGATTTCTAAGCCTTTCTTGGGTGGCTGAAACAGCTGATACTTCAGGCAAGATAAACAGTAATCTAGTTTATGATGGAGGTCAAAATTTGTGTCCTTGAACTATTACTCTTCTGTTCTGGTGCTGTAGATACAAAGGTGTAAGATCTGCAGTCTCTTATTCCCCGTTACAACCACTGTAGTCATGCCTCTCTGATGCTGAGTTCAACTTTGGTAGCCTGAAGTTGCCAAAATTTCCTTCCTAACCAAAGGAGCAGTTAGAGCACCTTCACTGAATGAAGGCTGGGTCAAAATCAGATTAATTCTGGTGAAAAAGTGACCTATTTGTTCCCAGTGGTGCTTTCAGGCCCTGATTTTGCAAGGCAGGTGCCAGCACCCAAAGCCTGTGGTTTCTCTGGGGGTATGTGAGATCTTCTTGAAAATGAGCCACTGATGACACTCCAAACAGGACTGTTGTCCTGTGGAGCTCATGTACTTTCAAACCAAGGTAAGGAGGGCAAGCTTAAAAAGCACAGCCTAGTTGAGCAGGAAGGTAGAGGATTCCTGGATGTGAAATGCAGGCAATGAGTGTGGATTGGAAACACAGACGCACATCCTAGCTTCTATAGCTCTGCAGCATCTACCTGATGACCTTCACTGTCCAGTGATGCTCTCAAGCCCCATTGCTGTTGTTGATTGTGGTACAGTTAATTTCCTTTGTAATACTCTATTGAAAGCAGATGCAGGGACTCTGAATAGGGAGTTGTTGTCTAGCAGGGGTGTGGGCTGTGCAGTTACACTCGCAGGCTGAGGGATGTGTGTTTCTTCTACGCCATGTGTTGGGTTATGTTCCTTCATCCTGCGCAACTTCCTGCTTTAGTGCAGCCTTGGGCACAACCAGTCCCCTTCCCTCTGTATATGATCCACCCTGATCTCCAAAGCTGAGGAGAAGTGGAGGTGTGAAATATTTGGGACACATTTCTGGTTGTAGAACAAAGCATTTTTTGGGGCTCCCAGGAGAAAGGGAGAGCTGCTTTCCCTTTCCTTCTCCCTCCCTTTTAAGCCTCCAGCATGTCCTCCTTGCCCTCTGTTTTGTTGCTGGAGGCTGCTCCTTGAGTTTGCCCTGTCTCTTGTCTGATGCTGTGGTCATTCCTCTCCTGTGATGGAAGTTACTGTCCCTGCTGGTGGTGTGGCTTGGATTATAGCTGGGGAGACATCTCATGTTGCAGCAGATGCTGGTATCCCCTGGGAAGGACAGTGGGGCAGCTCCAGGGCAGAAGGCAGGATCTGTGCCTGGCCCAAGTGCTCCTTTCCTCATTAGGCCTAATGAGCTACCCTGTAACAGTGCTAAAAAGGTGCTCCTGCCATCCCTGCCCAGCCTGTGGCTCTTAGGAGGAATGTAGATGACCCAGGCCAGAGGTTGATGAGCATCCCATTGCCACAAAGCCTGAGTACAGTCTGCTTCTAGGGTACTGGTGTTTAGGGTGGTGGCTACTGGGGCTTCCTACCATCCACGTACCCTGGTGAGAGCTTGCAGCTATCCTGCTGGAAAGATGAATTTTTTTCAGGGAGCTGGGGGAAAGGGAAAGCAAGCAGGAGGTGGATGTGGACTGGAAGATAATCAGGTGGGAAAGGGGCAGTTGAGTGTTTGGCCTTGTGTCTCTAGGACAGCCTTGGTAGGATCACCCTGTTCCTTGCTGCAGCTGCTTTCTGGAAAGTTTCCTGGTAAAAGGTGGGGGGAAAACTGGAACCTCCAGCAGAACTAGCTGCTGCTACCACCTTCCCTTGGAGGCCGAGTGGTTGGTTTGTTGTGTTGTCATACCCAGGGAGGTTTTTCCACCTAGGGCACTTCTTTCTCCCTGCCTCTTGGTTTGTCGAGCTTTTGTGTGTGTGTGGTTATACATAGAGGTGCATGTGGCTGCTGGCAGAGGTGCACCTGCATCTCTGTGGACGTTTGTGTGCATGTGCCTGTCTATCTCTTTATCTCTCTGAGCGTGTGTATTTATCTCTCCATCCCTGAGACTTTTTGAGAGGCTGAAAGAAGAGGGGGTGGGGTGGGCTGTCTCCTGGATAGTTGATATTCCAGGTTCAGCCTCTTTCTCCGCTCTCATTCTCTAAACCCAGCCAGGGGGAGTGTCGCCCCAGGCCGAACATATGCTTCTTTCCATTGCACTAATCCACCTTCAGCGTGGAGGAATAATTGCTCGAGTGTCCACGGCTCCTCGGCGCTTTGTCCCTCGCTGGCTCCCATCAGCTTGGCACACGCCATTTCAATCAAATCCTTTCAGAGCCCTGTCTCCTTTTATCACATCCCTGCTCCGGCGAGAGAAGGGAGGGGAGAGACCGGGCTCCCTGCAGCCCCGGTGGGGCAGTGCCGGGCCGGTTCCCCGCTTCTCCCCTCACCCCCCGCCCTGCTGCAAACAAAAGGATCACTGAGCAGCAGCGGGCTGAGTTTGCTCTGTTTGCAGAGGCGTTTGAGTATGTTGTTGGGAGGAAAAAAACGACCCTAAAACCCCAAAAGCAAAGCCATCCCGCCGCGTGGTTGAGCTGTTACCCCCTGATGCGGTGAAGAGGGCTCCTGGATCTCCCCCAAACCCCTCAGCCTGGGGCAGGGATTGGGAGGGTGCGTGCGAAACCACCTCTCTTTAGTTGTCCTGCGGGTGACAGGGAATTAGCGGCTAGAAAACTTTCCATGTTAGGGGGAAGTGAGGGAGGTGGGGGTTGCAGGAGTCTGCCCCCATCACGGCTTTTCCTCCCTCGCCCGGCGAAGATGGGAGAGGGGCAAAGATGCTCCTGCCCTCCTCAAACCCGATCAGAACCCTCGGAGGGGCAGGATGGGGCGGGAGCTGCCCTGCGGCACAGAAGAGGGGGTGAAAAATTCCTCCTTGGAGCTCCGAGCTGAAGGAAGGCAGAGAGAGAGGAAGGATGGTTAGTGGAGGGAGATTTAAAATTAAGAAAGAAAAAGGAAAAGGGAAAAACAAACAAAATAAAAAAAAAAAGGCGGGGGTTGGGGAGGAGAGAAAAAGAAATACGTGCACGAACTTTACATCCTTTCGGGACTGTTTAGCGCTTTCTCGCACCTTGGTTTTGCTCAGCTCCCTGGGATGGCCCCAGGAACCAACCCTCTGGCAGGCCGATGCTCCGCTAAGGCGGAGAGGGTCTGCGGAGGGGGGTGTCCCGCATCCCCCATCACCTCTTTGGGGTTGCCACAGGTGAGGACCGAGAGGGGTGTCGAGGCATCGCTGGGATGCCCGCACTTCACACTCCTCCCTCTCTGTATCCTCCCCGCCCCAGGGCTCCGGGGGAGGGACCCGGGCGAAGCTGCGAAGGGCTGCACCGGGACACACCGGTGTCGAGAACACCAGGGAAGCAGCTACCGGGGAGCGGCTACAGGGACGGGAAAGAGGGGAAAAAAGGAAGGCTGCTGCCCGGCATTTTCTCATCGCTATATTTGCCCCGTGAGTCCCTGAATAATTCCTAACTAACGCTTTGGGGTGTCCTGCTGCTGAGAAAAATCGACTTCACGACAAAAAAATCCCCAACCAGCCAACCAACAAAAACCCCCAAAAGCCCAACCGCAAAAAACCCAGTAACAACAACAACCAAAAAAATCCCTTTTCCACTAGGTTTGGATTTAACCGCAACACCCACAGAAACTGCCTTATGAAAACCAGACTTTTCTATGAAAAGACTCTTCTGGCAGCAATTAGTCTGGCTTTCTTTAACAAAATTCTTTGTAATGTCATTCAGAGGGGAAGAAAAAAAAAACCCAACAACTAAAATCCCAGGATAATTTTGATTATCTAGTTTATATATATATTTTTATATATATATATATATATATAAAGGCAAAATAATAATAAAAAATTAATTCGCATATTCGGACTTGCCATTAAACTTCTTAATTTATTATTTTTTTTAATGTCCCATTCATGGGGGGGGGGGGGGGCGGGGAACCCCAGACCTCGCTGAAATTTTGGGAGGGTAAGAAATAATCTCGTTCCGTTCCTGGGTGATGCTCGGAAAAGGAATTAAAGGGTATTCCCCACTTAGCGCAGAGGCTCTGCTCCAGCCCCACCTCCCCCGCCAAGGGAACCGCGGGGAGGGAGGATGGTAGGAGACAGGCAGGAGGGGGTCAGAAGTGCCTGACTAGGGTTGTTCGGGTCGGGCAGCGCTGGGCTGAAAATCTCGCTGGGCGCTCAGTGAAAAGCGCTCCTCTCCCGCTCCCCCTCTCCCCCCCCCCCCCCCCCCCCCGAGAGATGACGGGTGTCTCCGACTGGGTCCCTGTGCCCATCCCGGCTTACTCCCTTCTTACAGCCTCTTGCCCTTCGGAAGAGGATGAGGAAGGAGTGGGGGAGGAGGGGAATATCTCGCCCCAGGAGGCGGGGAAGTGTGTGTGAGTATCTGCCTACCTGGAAGCCTGTCGCGGATGCTCGGGCAAAGTCAGTTCTTTCACCTCATCCTCAGGTTTTTGCTGCTTCTCCCCCCTGTCGTCTCCCCCCCCCCCCCCCCCCCCACTCCTCTCCTTCCCTCCTTCCTTCCGTGCTCTGGTGAAAGGTTGCACGTTCCAGCCCAGAGATTCAAACGTTAAACTGCTAAACCAGAGTAGGAAAGGGGAGGGGGTGGATAAGAAAGAAAAAAAAAAAAAAAAAAAAGAAAAAAAGGAAAAAAATAAAAGGCGTGTTTATATTTCAGATCTTTTAAAAGGTCGGCTTTAATTAGGTTAAATACAAGTATTATTGGCCCAGAAACACATACCACAATGAGCTCGTTACCAGCCTAATTGCGACGAGAAAAAAAGGGGGAAAAAAAAAAAGAATAAAAAAAGAGGAAGGCGCAAAAGAATGGAGAAAAAATATTTAAAGCCGGTGTGTGTGTGTGTGAGAAGAGCCGAAGTCTTTAGGCATGACCCACCTCCTCCGATGTGTGCATAGGTGCCATGCATACCCCCCTCCCCTAACCTCCCCCGTCTATGATTCCATCCTTTCGGGGAGCTTTTTGCCATGCTTGGCCGCAATTAGGGCGGGGGAGACTGGGGCGTGGAACCCTCCAAAAGAGCTCCTCTCCCCAGCTGGTCCTGCTCTCGCAAGCCCTTGGCAACACAACTTGGGGAGGGGGGAAAGGAGCGAGGGGGATGCGGGCACACACACGACCGTTTGCCCTGAATGACAAATTTTCATGGCTTAGAAAGAAAAAGGTAACCCTCGTGTCTAGCTCAATTAATAAACATGGTGATTTCACACCCAAAAGGAGGACATTATTCCACGGGAGCGCTCTCGGCTCCATCACAAAGGGGCACAGCGCAGCTGTGGCGAGCCCGGGGTTATTATTGCAGCCTGATGATAGGATCCCCCCACCACGTTTGCCATCCCGGCTCCTTCCTTGGGGCGACCAATAGCCCCCGGCAGGGCTTGTGCCGCCTCATGATAAAGGACTTACCCGATGTGTGAGGAAATGGAGCAGCTTTCAGATGAGAGGTAATCAGCTTGCCCCCCTACCTCATGTCCTATCTTTCAATTTAACTTTTTTTCTCCCCTCCCAAACAACAAGTTCTTTATTTATTTGAACACAAACCTGACGCTGCCTCTCACCTTTTCTGCCAGCCATCCCTTCCCGTGGGGACCAGAGGCTGGAAGATAAATCTCCCCATCTCCTCATCCTACCCCTCACTGCTGCCGGTGGCAGGAAAGAACCCAGTCCTCACACTGAAGGGACAGTTGTGGAGCTGAGAGATTCCTGGTGTCAGGAATTGGGTCCAGGAGCTGTGAGAGGCAACAACATATTAACTGCGATCCCATAATCTCTTAATCACATTACATTTTAAGTGAGCGTGTGTAATTTCACCCATCAATGATTTATTTAAGCAAAGGAGCACAGTTGCTCGCTTCACACACAAGCACTGGCCAGGGGGAACCTTCCCCCACCCCCCCCCAGAAATAAAATCTACAGTTACAGGGATTCTTCGTTTTTCCATCTTGAGGAACCCCCGCTCCCGAGGACAGGAGTTACCGCGGTTTATCTTCCCAACCTAGGAGAAGCGAGGGCCGGATTTCCCTGCCTTTCCCAATTCCCTTTTCCAAAGCAGTCCGACAGCTAGATCTGGTGATGGTGCAGCCTTCAGCTGCCCCGGTGCTTCCCGCGAATCTTTTGCTCCTGGGAAGCCAAAGGGAGGTGTGCTGCTGTGTGTGGGATTTGTCCTTTTGTAGCGGCTCAAGCAGGTGTGATTTATGGGGAGAGCTAACCCTACACATTTCACTCTTCCCGGATCCCACATATAAGAAGAGGGAAAGGCATGTAACGTCTCCTGAACACCATTCCGGGCATTTTACTCCTCATACTCTCACCGGGGTACTTCCAGCGTGGTGAGGGTTGGAGGTTACCCTGCATTTGGTCACATCAACCACTTCCTCCGTTGTACCCTGCCCCACTCCACCAAGCTGACTTTTTAAAGTTGCCCTAAGAAGAGCAACGCACATTTCGGCAGGAGGTTCATCATCCTCCATCTTCTCTTCTCCTCAGTTCAGGAACCAAACTTGCCACCGAGGGGCCAGAGCCAGGGATGGGGACCAGCATCTCTGCCCATCCCCGGCGACTCCTGTCGTGTGCAGCCCGACCCCGTCACCAAACTGGCAACATCTCGACAGCTTTATTGCTGTTATGGTTAATATTGTTTTTCGCTATTAACCCCCCTTGCAGGTTGCTCTGTGCAGATATGTTTATTTGTTTGTTTGTTTGTTTTGAGGGAGAACCACCCGAGGAATGCATGAAGCTGCCCAGCAGTCTTCAAATCGGGCTGGGCATTACCACAAGATTTTGTTTTGCCGGTATTTTTATTATTGATGAAAAGATGCCTGAGAGAGAAAAATCTTTGGCTCAAGAAAGAGGCTTTCCCCCCTTTTCATTTGCTTTCTTTTCTGGAGCTGCCTTACTCAGGCATTTGGCAGATTCAACTTTGCAAAGCAAAACAAAAGCCGGGGTTGGGGGGGAGGGAGGAGTGGGGGAAAACACCCCAAAGTAATTACATTTTTGGAAACCAAACAATAATTACACGATCCAATCGGTGTAACAGTGAGGGAAGCACAGCAGCGGGAGTTAGAGCCGATATTCATGCCACGGAGATGGGCTCCGCCGCTGACTCAGCGGTTTTGCCTCCTCCAAATTATCCTTCCATCGGATTTCTGTAGCGTGGTTCAGCTGCGGACTGTTGGCTTTGGAATTAAAAGATATCTCGCTGATAAGGGGACACATTAGCGCCTAAATACCTCCCGCCGCCCCTCCCCGGAAGAAAACTCCACACAGAAAGGAGCAGGTTTCCCCAGGTAAAGCTTATACTGATGGATCAGAAATATTTCATGGTCCCCGAGTCTGCTGTAAAGCAGGGGAGCAGTCCCAGCTCCTCCCGGGTTACCGGTGCCCTTAAGGGAGAGGCCAGAGGGGGAGCGGGAGCGGTTCCCTCCCATCCAAACTGCCGCAGCACCTGTCACCTGGAGAACTTGTGGCTGCACATGCCCCGCGGCTGTGACTTCACGGTGTTCCATCACTCAGCGCTGTTGACATAAACACTCCCTTTCCCCCAGCCCGATCTTCTACCCCCCGCCCCCCCTCCTCTTTTGCTCGACTTTCGCACGAATATTTGGGACGCTCTCTGTGGTGGCAGAAAAGTTGTGTGTGTGTGTGTTTGCTTTTCTTATTTTGTCTATTTCCCCCCCCTTCTGATTAACAATTTTCCTCCTATATTTTTTCCCCCCAATAGACCCAATTTTATTCAAGAGCCCTCAGGGTTAGTCTTAATGATAGGAATGGTGAAGGTGGGAAGGGCTCCAGGATAGAAAAATCCTCTCTCTCTTTGGGAGAAAATACAAGACACCCTGCAGAAATAACTGTGCAGAGTCTGGTGTAGATGGAAAGAAATCATGGAGCTGTTGGGGGGATGCGAAGCAGACATGAAATCTCCCATTTGTTCAACCATTCTGCTTCCTATGAATGGCCAGGAAAAAAAAAAGAAGAGATGAGAGAAGACAACAAAAAAGACTTTGGTTGCCCCAAAATACTGCTTCCCATCACTAAAACATCCATATCCCAGAGAACAGTCTAGAGCTGTGTGGCTGCTCAGCCCCACTTCTGCTCTCGGGACTTCTGAATTCCCAGGGAACCACCAGTGATGACAAAAGGAGCAGATCCAAGGCTCCTCGTTGCCTGCTCTTTTGAAAACGACTCCCCTCTATTTTTGGACAGGCAACTTCAGCCAGAAGTGGCAGCTTAAGCTTGAAACCCTTTCTGCTCTTCCTCTTGCTGCTGGTTGAGAGCAAGGGTAACAAAAGAGGTTAAAAAAATGCCTCCTCTAAGTGGCTCCATGTTTCAGGCAGCATCAAAGGCAAAGCAAGAGCTAATCCGAAAATGACCACTTTAATGTACACAAACCCACTGCTGCAGCAGCAGAACCGAGGAGGGGAGGAAGATTCTGAATGCTCCACCACAACAAAACCCTGCACTTAATGTCATAATAACAGATATTAAACAAAAGGGGAATGGAAGGATCTCACGCTGGCTTTTCTGCATTCTTGACTCTAATTAAAAATATACAGAAAGGAGACATAGTTTGGGTCAAAATGGCATGAGAGCTGCCTTGTGCCAATGGAGGGGCTGCAATTATCAGCTTAGAGGCCAGATCCCCGAGGACTTATTCTTTCTTCAGCCTCAGGGGAGCCAAAAGCCAGTGCAGGGGTGAGGGTGGGACTGACGCGTGCCTAATCAGGGTTGGAAGGGCTGGGAGAAGGGAGCTGAGAAGCCCTTGTCCTCTCCTTTCCCCATCTCCCAGACAGAAAAGGGAATATGACTGAGTGCTGCAAGCCGATGGGGATGGGGGGCTTGATTTTTTTTTTGGAAGCCACATGGACAACCCTTCCTTTCAAATGGAGCTGGGGTGTTTACTTAGTGTCAGGTCATGACACCAACGCTTTCCCTTTGTGGCTGGTGGTGGGAGGGGAAGCCTGTGGTGAGCAGCAAGTGCCCTGCATGACAATGTCTCCCTGGGGAGAAAATACCTCACACAGGAGGGACTTTCTTAAAACTGAAGGACAGAATCTGGAGCCAATTTCAAATGCAAGATAAGACACATGCAGGAGATTAACCATTGCATAAGCCACCTAGGGCAACACCAAGTAGGTTCCTCACTGTATTTTGGCAGAGAAGTGGATATCCACACAGAAGATGTGACTGAACCCAGGTAACTGGGCTCAGTATGGAGGTAACATGGGAAAAAACACAACAGCCTGCAGTGTGAGAGATGTCAGATGCAGCCATGACTCATGGATGACTTCAAGACTTTGTCATCTGGCCCCTGGATGTAACCACATCCATAGTGGTGTTTTGCTGGGTTTGGCATTTGGCTGAGTATCACTGATTTTTAACAGTAGGCAAACTGTCTTTTCCTTGGCTCACATAGAAGACAACCTTTTTTAATGCTTGTTGGTTTTATTTCCAGAGGAACTAGACCTGGCCAGGTGCCAAGAAGATGGGTCTTCTGTGAAGAGTCACCAGTGTTGCTACACTCCATAGACTCTTTTCCTTCTTTGCAGGAGACTTTCTCAGTGCCTGCAGGCATCTTGGGCTGCACCCAAGGTACTCCCATCCACCAGTCTGGCAAGCAATGGGAAGGGGTTCTTTCAGCCAAGTAGTTGAGGAGACCTATGGATGGTACTCCCACCCCAGAGAATGGATTTAATTGGGGTGGGAAGTAAAACCAGAGTGAAGAGAGCACTGCTTCTCTCATCCCATGGCACTCACAGAGAGCAAAGCATGCCTGACCTCAATGTCCCGATGTCCCATTTATCCCTCTGCAACGGGTCTGGTGAATGAACTTAGAATGCTTCAAGGTATCAAAAAGATGCTTCAATGTATGAAGGCATAGCAGAGACCACTCCCTATACCTGTAACCAGCAGGACATGAGTGACCTGATAGATTCTTTTCTCCTCCTCTCCTAGGTGCTGTTTGTGCCTTGTCCTCAGGCTTCAGCTGCCCTGGCCTTCGAGGCTGTCTCCCAGGAAAAAGAAGGGTCTTTCCAGCTTGCCTGGTGAGACTTTCCTAACCTGAGGACCTTTGCAAGAGGCCCAGAAAACCTTCCTCCATAATTGTAGTGTTCAGCTCAGGTCTGTATGTGCAGTGCAATTATTGTTTACCAACACGGTGACTCCTACTAACCCCGCAGCAGAGCTCCCTCACTGGAGCTAAAGGTTAAGTACTAATTACTGCCCGTAAATCCGAGAGGTCTTCTACAGGCAGCATCACTGCAGCTGGTTTTGCACTGAGGTTTTGAGGCAAAGCTGTCAAGCAGAGGTTCCAGCTGACATCACTCCTCAGCCTGTAAAATTGTACAGGGGGGAGAAGAATATCTGGTATCTGAGGGCTCGAGCTGGGGCTCTCCACTCTCCATTTTCTTTATGGCTTTGGAGTGACACCTCTGCAGCGGCGTTTGAAACATTTATGTGCTGTTTGCAGCCAACACCTGCAGAGTGATTCCACTGGCTGCACTGGCAGGACTGGACAGGGATGGATGCCAGAGCTCATTTTCCCTCTTGCAGGTGTAGCTTCGCACTATTAATCCCACAGTGGTCTTTGGCTAGTGCGCCCGGGGGAGGTGAACCCTGATACTTGCCATTGCAGGGGTGCTCCCCAGACATTCACAGTATCACAGTACATTAGAGGTTGGAAAGGACCTCAAGACATCATCAAGTCCAAGCCCGCTGCCAAAACAGGATCACTTAGGGTAGTCCACACAGGAATGCATCTGGGTAGGTTTTACAAGTCTCCAGAGAAGGAGACTCCACAACTTCCCAGCCTGTCCCTATAGCAGAGGAGCTCCAGCCCTCTGGTCATCCCCATGGCCCTTCTCTGGTCTCATTCCAGCACAGCTCAGCAAGGGGAACTGCAAAGGGGGTCCCATGGGTGATGCCCAGCCCCTCCTGGCTGTGCCCAAAGCTCCTTTGCAGGGCACAAATCCCCACTGCCCGGCTCCCAGCCTGGCTGCTGTGGCCCATACCCTGGAATGGACAATGCTCTCCATACCTCCAGGTTGTGGAGGCTCCTGCACCAGGCTGATTAGAAATAGTGTGGCCAGCAGGACCAGAGAAATGCTTATACACCTGTCCTTCACACCGGTGAGCCTACTCACTGACTGCTGGGCTCAGTTCTGGGGTCCTCCTTACAAGAACATCAAACTGCTGGAGTATGTACAAAGAAGGGCAACAAAGCTGGTGACGGGTCTAGAGCACAAGTCTTACGAGGAGTAGCTGAGAGAACTGGGGTTGTGTAGCCTGGAGAAAAGGAGGCTAAAGGAAGACTCTCTTGATCTCTACAACTATCTGAAAGGAGGTAGTAGTGAGGTGTGAGTCTGTCTCTTCTAAGTGATAAGACAAGAGGAAATAGCCTCAAGTTGTGCCAGTGGAGGTTTGGGTTGCATATGAGGAAAATTTCCTTCCCTGAAAGGGTTGTCAAGACCTGGAACAGGCTTCCCAGTGAGGTGGGCATCCACAGAGGTATTTAAAAGCCATGTAGCTATGCTGCTGAGGCACATGGTGTAGTGGTGATCTGACAGTGCTGGGTTAATAGCTGGACTTAAAGATCTTAAAGGTGTTTTCCAACCAAAATTATTCTATGACTCTATGACTGAAATTATGCTCTCAGGTCTTTCAAGAGCGGAAGCCCTGCTTCTGACAGGGCATCAAGCATCCCATGTGCTGAGAGGCAGCCCCAACACACATTTCTTTGTGGTAGGGTGCCCAAGAGATTTAGAGGCCGAGTGGGAAACTGTGAGGGTGCCCATAGTGCCCTGCCTATTTTCTAAAGACAGGCTTTAGAATAGAATAGAATAGAATAGAATAGAATAGAATAGAATAGACCAGACCAGGTTGGAAGACACCTTCAAGATCATCGTGTCCAACCTATCATCCAACACCACCCAACCAACTAAACCATGCAACCAAGCACCCTATCAAGTCTCCTCCTGAACACCTCCAGTGATGGTGACTCCACCACCTCCTCTTTAATTGAAGCTCAGAGCCTAGAGCACTGATTTTGAAGAAGCTGAGGTGAGTTTCCTTAGCCCCATTTGCATGAAGTAGTGTGGGTGAAATTCTCCTCAAGATGAGAACACTAAACATAGAAACAGGCAGATGGATTTGAAAATAATTTAGGAAATAAATTTAGGAACAAATTCTTTACCATGAGGGTAGTGGAACACTGGAACCGGTTGGCCAGGGAGGTAGCTGAGGGCTCATCTCTGGAGATATTGAAGGTGAGGCTTGACAGTTCTCTGGGCAACCTGATCTAGTTGAGGATGCCCCTGCTTACTGCAGAGGGGTTTGGACTGGATGACCTTTGGAGGTCCTTTCTGACCCAAACCATTCTATGATTCTGTAAAAGTGATTCATTGCAGCAGTATCTTTGTACGCTATCAATTCATTGAGAGAGTGACTTCAGTAGCTTAAGTAAAGCCACTTGGACTCTGGAGATAAAAATAACAGGTGGAATTTGAGTCTAATAATAATTTTATCATCATCATCACTTTAAAGGAAATCAGAGCAGGAAGAAGACTGACCATCTTTTCCAGGCCAACAAAATAATCTTCTGATTAATTTTGCTAGTATCTGATTAATGTTGTGGGTTTGTTTTTTTTTGCCATGCCAGTTGCAGTTCTGTTGCCAGTATAAGTCTGAAGCATTTCACCAGTATTTTTGATCAAAAATTGCCCTTATGGGCCTGGGTTGGTACATTATTCACTGACAAATGTACATTTTCTTAAGCAACATTATCCACAATGATTAGTTAAACCAGAAAACCGAATGCTGGCATATTTAGGGCCCAAATTTGTCCACATTTCACCTTTTTTGGTGTGTGTGAACATTCAGTGCCTTGTTCTGCAAGGGCACATTTTTAGTGGGGCTGCTCGTTTACATCTTGGCCAGGTTGATGGCTTGTTGGATGTGCTGGGATGGAGGTGGGAAGGCTTCATGTCCCTTCTGTAATCTATAGCTCTTCATATTTTTTTCTAGGATAGATTCAATTCCAGGAATTCAATTCACTAGACTGTGCCTAGTTCTTCTGCACTGAGAGCAGTGGGAAACTAGGTGTCTCTCTGCACCCTCAGGTGCTTCAGTGCTTTAAAACTCTGATCCCTGTGTGCCTATGTCCTTAAGATCATGTTAAATGACTTAGAAAGAGGTGGAAATATTACCAAAAAATACTCTCTAAGTATGTTAGAAAATAGAGACAAAAAGGGTACTTTGAGTCTGTGCTATTCAAGCTTGTAGTTGTCAGGGGAGCATCTAATAATGCCAGATGGAGAGCTGTATCCTGCAGATGACGATAGATGGGACAGTTTGTACAGTTGGTTTGAGGTGACTCCTTTCTTCAGGAAAGCAACTCCCAGGCTTTAGTATCTGGGGTTCTGGACAAAGAAGCTGAGCTGCTGAGGCACTGTGTCATCCCTTTAGCCGTTACCAACAGATCATTCCCATCTGGGTTTACTGATAACACTTATGAGAAGGAAAAATTCTCAAGGCAAGGAAGCAAAGCCCACAACCCTTCTGATAAACAACACCAAGGTTGGAACCCAAAGTGATGGGGAAGTCACATTTTCAGCTGTGCCTGTGTCCTGGGTTCACCCTGTTGAGCAGAAAGCAGTACTGTCACTTCAGATTCCCTCCTTGCTGTCACCCTGGCAGCGTCCAGGGTTGGGATGGTTGCATGCATCTACTGCTGACTTTCTTCTGTGTCTGTGTCACATTTCTCTTGACTGCTCCTCAAAGAGGTTGTTTGTCCCTAAACTCAATGGCCTCCCCTAGACTCAGCCTCTGGTATTCAACACGAATCTTGCTGGCAGAACACATCCTGGTGGCCTTTTCTGTAGGGTCCCCTGAGTGATGGACAGACCTGTGGCTCCTCAACCATTGCCCTTCGTCCTGTCCCTGAGCGCCTCCTGTGAACTTCCACAAAAGGACTCTGAACATAGCTGAGCAGCGTGATATGTCTTGGCATCCCTGCCTAGGCCCCTTCAAAATGTGCTTCCCCTTGTTCATAGCAATCAGGCCATTTCTGATGATGGTTCATAAGTGCCTCCCAGGCAAGTGAGGGCATGATCAGTCCTTCTTCTCCAAATTTTCTTCTGAGTGAGTCAGAAAAGTCAGCTAGGCAAGGACAGACTCTGCAAGTCAGGGGAGAGCGGTGGCTTGCAGTGTTTATGTGTCCCTCACAGTACTGTTTGGAGAGAGAAAATTGTTTCTGGAGCTTTTGTGCTGCTGGGGTGCAGGAGGGTATAGCCAACACCCCAGCACCTGAGGCTGTAACTTGTGGAACATTAGGTGGTGAAGTTCCTCAACTGCTCCTCGTTTCTTTCGAGTGTGTCTCTCAGGAAATTAGCTGAATGTCCCCATTGATGTCAGAGGGGACTTGCTACCACAAGTCTTTGCTACTTCTTGGTTTTACCTAGAACTGATTGTAGAGTCGTTGATACAGACATCTGCCCTCTTGTAAGTGTGCACATCTATACCTCTCTGTGTTGGTCTAGGGTTGTATTTTGGTATTCTTGGCCCTAAGGCTTGTGATATCTTGGGGCTAGCAGATAGGCAGGTCCTGAATTTGGTACTTTTCATGAGCCCGTCTGCTATCATTGTATCTAGCTGTAACTTCTGCACCAAGGTTGAATCCTGGAGACACTGCAAAGTGTTAGTAACAGTATGATGGAATTCAGAAGTGACTCCCTTTTTTAGCCAATTATCATGGGGAGGCCACTGAAGCAGCAAGGAGTTTTTAATTCCTAAAAAGGGGTTTCTTTCCCCATTGATACTTGGTGTTTCAGCCAATCCATTCATTTCAAAGTAGGAATCCTGTTAAGGTTGGGCTTTATTTCCTCTAGCACATGACAAGATCATAGAATCATTGAACTGTTTGGGTGGGAAAGGACCTTTAAAAGTCATATGATCCAACCTCCATCTTTTCTGTTATAAAGACAGGGAAAAAAGGATGATTGTCCAGAGAAATTGTGGACATCTCATCCTTGAAAGTGTTTAAGACCAAGCTGGATGAGCAGTGACCCCTCCCTAGCAAAGAAGGGCAATTGGGAAAAGGAGAGGAGGCCCATGGGTTGAAAACACATTTAATGAAAGATCAGAACTAATATTATAATGCCAGTATAAAGACTAGGAAGTAACATTTAGCCCAGCAGATGTACACTGGTCAGCTCCTCTTGATTCTCTTTCTCTCTCTCAGGACTCACTCACCATCCTGCTTGTGAGGACTGCCTTCCTGTGCAGAAGTCTGGGTCCAGGAGCCAAACCCAGCTGCAACTATGACCCCTTCAGCACAAGTGAATCTGGTGGGGCTCAAGGAGGGAAAAAAACCCCACCAGAAATAACTCCACAGAATCAACATTAAAAATATATGTACACAAGGGGCTGCTGTCTGCTGCACTCATTTGGCTCTCCTGTCTGTGCTAATAGCAGCCGTGTTTGTACATCCCACGGCAGGAGCAAACCTCTTAGTGAATAATGTAGTGTTAAATTCTGGGTAAGACATCAAAGTGCCAGTAAAATCAGTGCTATGTGATTACCTCTGGCAGCTCCAGCTTGTGACCAACTGATATTTATTATTACAAAATCTGTTGCTCCCCTTCCATGAACAGACACTCTGTGTTGGGCTCTTACGAGTCAGAACATGCTTTGGTGAATTTCTTCCTCCTCTGCTTGTCTCTCTCTCTCTCTTCCCCCCCCCCCCCCCCCCCCCCCCTTTTCTTCCCTGTTGTATGAGGAGGACAGGAACATTGAGAACTCAACGTTTCAGGGAAATTAAGGCACTTATATTTTAATTCTTGGTAGAGACCCTAATAGTGTTCTTTGAGGGTGGGATGGATGCTTGATGTAATCCAAAAGAAGGTGTGTGCCCAGGTGTGCTTCTGTGTATGGAACCTACAAGTATCATGTGCTTGTTGATCTGAGGTTGCAGCAATACCTAAGCACACAGAGAGCATAAACTGTGAGGAAAGGCCATGGGAACAGGAAAAGGCCCTTTTAATTCCAGTTTCCTGCTTTGCCATCCTCCTCCCCCCTCCCTTCCTTCTCCAGTGACAAACCTAGGTGTCTGTGGAACTCATTTACATGTTTTGCTTCCAGTGCCTTCTCCCCTAATTTATTCCATATGTTTATTGCCCTTTGTGTGCAATGCTCCTGCCCCTGCTCCCTCTTTGCTTACAACTTCCTAATGTTTTTCAGTTCCACTGCTAGGTTTTTGGTCGCTTTTTTGAACCTCCTTGCCCACGTGTGAGCTCTGTGAAATTTATGCTTGAAGCAAAGTTAGCAGCTGCCACCAGTGCCACTCAGAGCCATGGCAAAGCTGAGGTCTTAAAGCAGTGCCTTGTTCAGAGGTACTAGTCTGAGGCTGCAGACAGGATGGGACCTACTGGGAGATCCAATTAGTATGAGCCCTGCTTCAGCGAGCTGATGTTCCCCTTCCCCTCTGCTACTTGGAGAGCCATGGCTTTCTGGAATGGGCCCATAAGGAGTGGAAATGTCAAGACACCTCTCAGTACGTGGCTTGGTTTAACAAAATGCTGAGCTGTGCACAGCAGCTCTGGCTCGAGAGAAAAACTCTCAGAGTCTGAGAGTGAAATTTTGAGCCTGGGATTTGCTGTGGTGGTTTTTTTTTGTAAGTAATAACCATGCTGTGTGCAAGAAAATAGTGATGATTCTAACTTCTGCAAATCTTTTATGCCCTAATCCTCACTAATGAATTTTTTAATTTTGAGACTGTGTCCACCAGCACCAGAACAAGAGGACACAGTCTCAAGCTGTGCCAGGGGAGGTTTAGGCTGGATGTTAGGAAGAATATTCACAGGAAGAGTGATTTGCTGTTAGAATGAACTGCCCAGGGAGGTGGTGGAGTCATCATCACTGGAGGTGTTTAGGAGGAGACTTGATGGAGTGCTTGGTGCCATGGTTTAGTTGATTAGATGGTGTTGGATGATAGGTTGGACGCGATGATCTTGAAGGTCTCTTCCAACCTGGTCTATTCTATTCTATTCTATTCTATTCTATTCTATTCTATTCTATTCTATTCTATTCTATTCTATTCTATTCTATTCTATTCTATTCTATTCCATTCCATTCCATTCCATTCCATTCCATTCCATTCCATTCCATTCCATTCCATTCCACTCGTGGAGATGGGCTGGTGTGACCGGCAGCATCTATGCTGCTTCTTGAGGATCCCCCTCAAACCAGATACATTGATAGAGACCCTGCAAGCATTGTCCTAGCTGCAAGCCTTTTGAATGCTTGGGCATCTAGAGCCCCATGGGAGTGTTGCCTGAGCAGAATGGTTGGATTTTCAAATAAGATGGCAATTTTGTGTCCCTGCACAAAGTCTGGTCAATCACAGAATGGTAGGGTTGGAAGGGACTCCTGGAGACCATCTAGGCCAACCTCCTTGCTAAATAAGGGTCACCAAGAGCAAGTTGCCTAAGACTGCAATGTCCAGGTGGGTTTTAAAACTCTCCAGGGAAGGGGACTCCACAGCCTCTCTGGGCAGCCTGTTCCAGTGCTCTGTCACCCTCACAGGAAAGAAGTTTTTCCTTGTGTTTAGGTGGAACTTTCTGTGTTCCAGCTTGTGCCTGTTGCCACTTGTCCTGTTGCTGGGCATTATGGAAAAGTGTCTGCCCCCATTCTCTTTACCCTTGCCCCTTAGATATTGATAGGTATTGATAAGAGCTGCTCTCAGTCTTACATTCTCCAGTCTAAAGAGCCCCAGACTAAACTTGGGAGTTATTTGTTTGACTATGGGGTCAAGCCCATGAGTTCTGAAAGTGCACTCATCACAATGCAGCTGTAAAGGCCAGTGACCAGTGCATTATGCATTCACTGGTGACTGCACAACCCAGTTCACCTCTTGTTATCTTCTACTCCTGAAAGGTATCAGGTGCTAGATTTCCCAGACACAGATTCCTCTGGGATTTATTAGCAGGAGCCATTATTGGCACATTTGTACCCCAAGGAAGATGTTGATTTATGACATTGCACCTACATCAACTTCTTGATTCTCTAGTGAAACTGAGAGATTGAATAGCTTGGACCTACTTATTCGGTGTGTGAGAACAACATTTTGCTGGAGATTAGAGGAAACCAGGTAGGATCCTGAGAAATCCAGGAAAGTTTTACCTTTCCCTTCATTGGAGTTATGGTCCCAGTCCTTGCTCTCAACACAGTCAGACATTTGTAACTGAACAATGCTTTGTATTTTCTTACCTGAGATGGAGATATATCTTCCCTGGCCAACTCTGTGAGGCTTCTACTGAGAAGTGTCCGTAGCACTGCTATGGGTTTTGGGTCAGGGACTGCATCTTTGTAATAATCCCATTGCCTCTCACCTGAGTTTAAAGTCCTGTGAGAAGGAAAGTGGGGTTTTTTATCACCTTCCTGTCAATCTTTACCTTCTAGTATCATTATGGCAGCTCCTAACAGGGGTGTCCTTATGCCTGAGGACATGGCCTTTGGGAGTCTTTTTGTTAAGAGGGGCTCAAGCAGTGCACTCATGTAAAAACAAATACCATGGGTCTGCAAGACATGGGGAGGAAAGGAGTAGTGGAAAGGGACAATGGGTGTATGTCAGGCATATCTTTTGGTGAAGCTGCTGAAGATGAGTCTAGCTCAAATTTGTGTAACACCACAAATTTTGGCTGGACTGAGCCCTGCTGTCACCACTCCTCACAGCCAGTGTTAGACATCTGCAAGTCATCCCTCAGCATCCATTTTTGAAAGCAGAGGCCATCACCTTGCCCTGAGCCCTGAAGAGCAAGGCTCTCCCTCATGCCATCTTGCCCTTCTTCTGGGTTAGGGCAGGCTGCTGGGGCATGGGGTATTGCCTCATGGAACATAACCTGCTTCTGCCTCTGGC
Organism: Melanerpes formicivorus; assembly: GCF_026170545.1. Taxonomy (NCBI): domain Eukaryota; kingdom Metazoa; phylum Chordata; class Aves; order Piciformes; family Picidae; genus Melanerpes; species Melanerpes formicivorus. The sequence goes on along the minus strand of NW_027142461.1, from coordinate 847,453 downwards.
TCTGTGTCAAGGGTGAGGGCTGGGCTGGCCACTAAATGAGTGACAGATGCTCTCTGTGAATGCCTTTCCATTCCCAAAGGGTAAGAGAAAGGGAATAAGGGAAAGAGACTGATGGGTTGGAAAAGAGAACTAAAACAGTAAAACAGCTTTAATGAAAATAATAACAATAAAATTAAATAGGTACAAATAGATCCAAACCAATATCGAACCCAACTCCCTGATGCCAATTACATCACTGTCACTGCTGGTGCTGAGGACAGGTGCTGAGGAAGTCTCAGGCTGGTCTCAGTGGTAGATGGGAACTGGATTTGGGAACCAGATTCAGGAACATATGGAATCAAAGGAAGAACAGGCAGAATCCTCCTCCTTGGATGCTGGCTATTGAAGAAGAGGCTTGACCACTGCAGTCCCTCAGCTTTGTACTGAATATGACATAGATGGAATGGAATCCCTTGTTGGCCATCTGTTCTGTCCACTCTTCCTCACAGATGCCACTTCTTACTGCACCCTAGCACAGAATCAGAGAATCATAGAATCAATAAGGTTGGAAAAGACCTCAAAGATCATCAAGTCCAACCTGTCACCCAACACCTCATGACTACTAGACCATGGCACCAAGTGCCACGTCCAATCCCCTCTTGAACACCTCCAGGGATGGTGACTCCACCACTTCCCTGGGCACCCCATTCCAATGGCCAATGACTCTCTCTGTGAAGAGCTGACCTTAGTCTGCACAGGAGCAAGTCTAAACAAGAGTCTTTCTGCACCCCAGCCCTTGGCAGTAACTCTAACCATCAGCGTTATCGCCCTCTCTGCAAATGTGCTGTTAGCTTCAGAAAGTGCTCTCACTGAGAAGAGCCTGAGCTGAAAAGCCAAACCACTGAACAGAATCAGTTCTGTTCTAGCTCAAATCAGGGCACTCTGCTCCCCAGATTTTCCATTAAGCCCTGCTGCCAGTGCTCTAGGGTCACCTAAGCATGATGAGGAGCAGCTAGACCAGCCCTCTCTTCCCTCCTCACCCCTAGGGGTAGGACAATGAAACCTAGTCTTACCTCTTTTTTTTTTGTTTGTTTGTTTCCCTGCAGAGTTTTGCTGATCTTTGGAGGGGAAAAATCTGCTTTGCTGCTCAGGTACTTGTCTGCAAACCCACCTTGGTGATTTTTCCTTTGGTTTATTTAGTATGTCCTGTTGAAGCTAAGGTTTCCACGCTTCAGTTGTTTTGGTTTGTTTGGTTTGCTTGTTTGTTTGTTTTTTTACAAGTTACTGATTTTCACCATGTTCTGTTTGGCAGTTAAAAAAAGCACCACCACCACCAACAACAAAAAAATGAGCTGAAAAAGGAGAAATCAACAGAAGGATTACATTACAATGGCACAACACCCTAATCCTCAGGCAAATGATTTGTCCAAGCTTAATATGAAGTACTTAGGATGTATTGTTTGATGTAAACACTAGTTCTAATAAAATGGTGCCTGAGGTACAGTTCTTCAACTTGTAATACCCTATTTGTGTTGGCCTGTACACATTGGATTCGAAACCATTATGATAAAATATATCCTCTTTAGCCTGATAAAAATAAATAAATAAAATCCCAGCACAGGGCCTGCTCTCCCAGGAAGGACACTGAGAGTGGTGGGAGGTCTCCTGCAGGCGCTGTGAGGGTGGACTAGAATTCTGCCCTCTTGTGCCTGGGGTGCATCTAGGGCAGAAATCAGAATACAGAATTAACCAGGCTGGAAAAGACCTTCGAGATCATCACGTCCAACCTGTCACCCAACACCATCTAATCAACTAAACCATGGCACCAAGTGCCTCATCCAGTCTCTTCTTAGACACTTCCAGAGGTGGTGACTCCACCACCTCCCTAGGCAGCCCATTCCAATGGCCAATCACTCTTTATGTGAAGAATTCCTTCCTAATATCCACCCTAAACTTCCCCCGGCACAGCTTGAGACTGTGTCCTCTTGTTCTGTGTCTGGTTGCCTGGGAGAAGAGACCAACTCCCACGTGGCTACAACCACCCTTCAGGTAGCTGTAGACAGCAATAAAGTCTCCCCTGAGCCTCCTGTTCTCCAGGCTAAGCAACCCCAGTTCCCTCAGCCTCTCATAGGGCTTGAGCTTGGGACCTCTCACCAGCCTCGTTGCTCTTCTCTGGACATGTTTGAGCATCTCAACATCTTTCATAAACTGAGGGGCCCAGAACTGGACACAGGACTCAAGGTGTGGCCTGACCAGTGCTGAGCACAGGGCAGAATGACCTCCCTGCTTCTGCTGGCCACACTATTCCTGATTCTGGCCAGGATGCCATCGGTCTTCTTGGCCACCTGGGCACACTGCTGGTTCATGTTTAGCCTACTGTCAACCAGTACTCCCAGGTCCCTTTCTGTCTGGCTGCTCTCCAGCCACTCCAACCCCAGCCTCTAGCACTGCATGGGGTTGTTGTGACCAAAGTGTAGAACCCAGCGATCAGTCTCAGTCTGTTCTCCAGCATCCTGGGCAAATTGGATACCCTGCCCCATGGCTTCATATTTTGGAGTCTGTTTGAAGTTATTCTAGGCTTTTCCACAACTTGTTCCATCTATTTGACATCATTTGTGTCCAGCAGGTTGAGGGAGGGGATTCTGACCCTCTGCTCTACTCTGATGCGACTCCACCTGCACTACTGGGTCCAGCTCTGAACTCCTCAGCACAGGACAGATGTGGACTTGTTGGAGTGAGTCCAGAGAAAGGACACAAAAATGATCAGAGGGTTGGAACACCTCATGCCTAGATGGCATGAGGATCTGTGTGCACTGGTGGCCGTGCAGCCACCACCAGCACTTTTTGCTCCAGTGACCACATGCCCGTGGCTGGACGTTCTGCTCTGCAGCCTGGTGCCAGGTTGCCAGGACCTGGGGAGACTCACAGCTTCTGTGTATCTGCTTAGTAATTGTTTTTTTGTGGGACACAGCAGACTCTGTACATCCACTTAGTCATTTTTTTGAGGGGCACAGCAATGCTCAGTGCCAAACCTTGTAGGGAATTACAGATGGAGGCTGATCAGATAAATACTGTGCCTTCCACTCCAAGAGCAGGGGCTGGAATTACATCCTGTGACTATAATGTAGTTAACCTGTGACTGTGCTTCATATATCTATTTTTTTTTTTTTTTGTCCCTTTGAGCCAATTATTACTAAAACTAAACTCAGTATGACTGAGTTGTTTATCACTGCCCTGAGAGGAAATCATCCTTTGGCTATGCACTCCTCAGAAGCCAGGTACACTACTTACCTTATTATTTACACTGTCATTAAGAGAACATGATTATTAATACTTCTATTTTCCCTGTGTTAGCACAATGTTGTTGGTATTAATAACACTTAATTCAGGTCCTCAGTTCCTTAGGAGGAATCACAGCCCCTGGTTATTATTAAGCTAGCATCTGGGTACTAAGTAGTTTGTCCCAGCAAAGTGACGGTCCTTACAGCAAGGTGGTGGCAACAGACCATGGGAGACTTTCCTGCTTCCTGCAGCTGACTGAAAAATATTCCCCTGGGCTCAGTGAGCTTTGGATCTGGCTCCCTGTGACTGGAAAGAACCATGAGGGAGCACAGGATGTACAGCTTTGCTATCACCAGGGTTTCACCTGTGACGGTAGCCAACGTGCCATGGCAAAGGTGGGTCCTAGTGAGGGGATGACAATGAGAAAGGGACACTTTGCCATAGTTAACTCATAGGATGGTGAGTGAGAAAGAGGAAAGCAAAGGGTGCTGCCAGGGCTAGCATCAGGGCAGCATGTGATGGGCTGATGGACCTGTTCCTGTCACACACAGTCCCTCTGCCTGTTTAGACACCGCTGTGGAAAATGAGAGTTTGGGAATAAGTTAGTTTGTCTTGATCCCTCAAAGTATGTCTCATGGATTATCCTTGGATTATCCTGCTCCTTGACAGATTAGCCTTACCCTGGTCTGGAGGAACTTTCTGTGGAGCACTTTTCTCCTGGCTAACTTTTAAAAATGGCAGCAGATTACTGGGAGTGCTTTAAGTTCCAAGCAAGGAGATCAGGATGTCTTCAACTAGGCTGCACTGGGAGGCATGAGTGGACATTCAGAAATCCTATATTACAAATTATCCCAAGGTGACCTGAGAAAGAGAGCCCTCTCTCTCCAACTCCACAAGTACTTAAAAAAAACCCACACATTCCTTATTCTGCAGAGAAAGAGGTCTGCTGCCAGCTCAATCTAGATAGCAGAAGTTCATGAAAACATTAATTTTTGTTAATTCACATATTTGCAACCTTTCCAAACACTACATTTTCCCCTCCAAATGACTCCACTTGAAATCTCCTGCATATATTCTCCTTCACAGAAAGAGTTATTTGCCACTGGAATGTGCTGCCCAGGGAGGTGGTGGAGTCATCATCCCTGGAGGTGTTCAAAAAAGGATTGGATGTGGCACTTGAAGCCTTGGTTTAGTTGTCATGAGGTGTTAGGTATTAGGTAATAGGTTGGAGCTGATGATCTCTGAGGTCTTTTCCAACCTGGTTGATTCAATGATTATGTATCAGAACTATCCTTTCCTCTACGCCATAAGATACTGTCCTTGTTTTTCTGGGGAAGAATTCTTGGCCAGCCACAGGCTGCAGGCCACCAGCAATTTTGAGTCAGCCAGGGCAGCTGACCTGAGTTAGCTACAGGTGTATCCCAGACCAGAAACCTCATGCTCAGTATAAATGGAGAAGTTTGCTGCTGCTCCTGTTCCTGCTTTTTGTTTTGCCATCTCTGGAGGGACTCAGGCAGTGTTCTGCTCCCGAGGACTGCTTTCTTTTGTCTTGTGGCTGCTGTGCATTTACTGGGCTGAGTATAACTTTGTCTACTTGATATTTGCTTTGGTATTAGTTTTGCTGTTTCACTAAATCTGTTGTCATGTCAGTGTCCTCTCCTTTTCCTGGTCTTCCTTCTCTGCTGGGGAGGGGTCATCTGGTGATAGAACACCTGCTATAGTTTAGCCCTGGGCATTGGCTGAATGTAGACAGATACAAATCCACATATTTCTCTGTCGTGTAGTTAAAACCAATGCATGTTGCTCTCAGCAGCTATTTGCTTGCTTGCTCTTCTTTGTATGGAAACCAGCTCTGGCTTCACAGCCATTTTCCTTCTGAAACACTCAGGCTGAGTGCAGCATTCTGCACAGGGTTCATTAATAAAATGCTCCTCTCCTGCCACTGTGCTGCCTCCTTGCAAACCCAGCAGTGGGCAGAATGTGATCAAGGAAGATTGCATCTATCAATAGATGCTTCTCACCAGAAAGCTTCCACGTAATTAACAACATTTGTGGCCCTAAGTTGGAGCATGCTTTCAAGGTGGTGTAGGTTTGCTGCTTCCTGCTTTTCACATCATTCCAAATGATCTCAAGTGGGCTGACTTTTAGTATTGCAAACTTCATCAATGATTAAAAAAAGCATTTTTTTTTTTTGAAAATTGGAAATTCTTTATGTATTTTTTTCAGTGTGTGGAGAGAGAAAATACACTGCCAAGCTTTTACTAGCCAAACTGCTCCATTTCTTTGTTCATAGAATAGCTCTTGTGTGCCTAAACCTCTGGCAGCACAAGAACTAGAGGTCAAATCGCTGTCCTCTGGCTCAGGTCGGCCAGCTGTGACTTCCCCAGGTAGACATCTCGCAGCCAAAAAGATTCACACGTCTGAGTAAAGCTTTACTCTCTTCATGGTGTGGGTGGAGGATGCATGAGTGATCTGGCCTAGTACAAATGTCCCCAGTCAGCCTTGATGCCGGTTGGAGAGATCCAGCTGGTGGCTCTGCCTCTCTGCCAGCATCCACTGGTTACGTTGCGCTCATTAAGAAAATATTGATAGCATAGAAGTTTACACAATATCTGATTCCTTTGGAGCCACATGGATCTCAGGCAGCTTGCTAGAGCAGGAGGGGGAAGGACGTGCATGTGTGTGTGAGAGAGAGAGAAATCAAATCCTCTGAATGGAGAAATCTTGCCAAAAAACCTCTGGGTGGGGCCATGGCTGAGAATGCAAGCATCAGATAAAAATAACAAGTCACACGATAGAGGACAGAGCACAGGGCTCTTCTCTCTGTCTTTCTCTCTCTCTCCCCCTGGGGCCGCGCATGCCCGGGGAGCCCAGCAGAAGGCTGGAGTAAAGAGGGTCTGTGTTTGATGTATGAGCTTTGGCTTGCCATTGTGAGTCACCCCAGAACTAGCTGTAGGCAAAACAAAAAAAAAGGGGGGGGGGGGGGAGGGAATCCTTTTGTGATTAATTAGAAAAAACTGGACAATTATGAATTGACTGCACGCAGCCAGGGTACGGTGATATAAATAGTAATGAAGCTGGCTGGATGTGATGAACAGGCTGTGTTTATGTGAGAGCAGAGAAGAAAGGCTCTGACTTTGGTGGTGTCAGTTTAAATAACGTGATTTCTGCTCTCTGACTCTTTGTTCTGGTCTTTACCCAGGATTAGATCTGAAACTTTAAAACTCACTTTTCGTTGTCTTATCTAAATGCCTGGTTGTTCTTTTGATGTCTGCCCGAAACATATGCTTCTCTTCAGTGACCATCGAGAATTATTATGTTATGATGAATGAATGAGTCTCGCAGTGCTGTAAGTGGTGTGTGGTTATTGTTGCTCCTTTGTGTTTGTCAGTAGCCCTCGCACAGGGTCTGACAGGCTCCATCCGTGCACAGGGATGGAGAGAATATTTGAATGCTCCAGGTTCTTGCTACTTTTGGGGTTTTTTTTGAGAGGGAAGGGGGACAAAGCCCAAGACCTATAGGCAGCTCTCCGCGGCACAATGGATAATTAGCTTCAATGTTCTACATCACTCCTCGTTTAGCTGCCACCTAATTAAAAAAATATATTGGCAATGAGGTGACGTCAGTCACAGAATGTGGCTCTGATTTCGGGGGAGCGGCACGTCTCGTCTGAATGTGGGATTTTTAGTAAGAGGAGGAACGTCGCTATGTGTAATTTCGGTTGTCCTGACAATCGCGACAGTGGATTAAATGGCAGTCACCCCACCCTCCTGACCCTTGCAGGGCTCTGCTCCTCGTCGGGTGATGAGCCAGGTCCCTGGCCGCGCCGGTGCCTGCGCCCATCATCTTCCCGCTTTGTTCTCCGCTAATACTGCCCTCGGGAGGGACAGTCCCGGTCGCGACATGCTCCCGACACCACTTCCCCGCCGAGCTGGGCTGCTGCCGCTCAGCACGTCCTGCCGCCGGCTCTTGAATCCCCTCCCCGCTGCTTGCGTGCGCAGGGAGCATCCCGCAAAAAATCCCGCAAAACGGGGAAACGGGGAGGTGGGAGGAGAAGTCCTCACTGCTCTCTGAAGACAGCGTTGTGGAGAACTGTAACTCGAGTCTTGTGCCCCGTGCTGAGCACCCCAGGTCAGGAGAGACAAGGAACTACTGGAGAGAGTCCAGTGCAGGGTTATGAAGACCAGGAAGGGACCAGAGCATCTTTCTGATGAGGAAAGGCTGAGAGACCTGGGGCTCTTTAGCCTGGAGAAGGGTTAACAATGCTTATCAATATCTAAAGGGTGGGGATCAAGAGGTTGGGGCCAGATTCTTTACAGTGGTGCCCAGTGATAGGACAAGGGACAGTGGGCACAAGCTGGAATACGAGGCTCCACTTGAACATGAGGAAGAATTTCTTTGTTGTTAGGGTGCTAGAGCACTGGACCAGTCTGCCCAGTAAAGTCACCTCCTCTAAAGAGATTCCAAAGCTGCCTGGGTGTGATCCTGTGTAACCTGCCCTGGGTGATCCTACTTTAGCAGTGGTGTTAGACTAGATGATCTCCAGAGGTCCCTTGTGACCCCCTCCACACTGTGATCCTGTGGGAAGGAAAAGAGCCTTCTGCTGGCTTTCTTACTTAAACATTGCAAGTGCTTGCATACACAACCTTCCCCCTAGACACCTCTTTGAAACCATACCTCATTGTTTTTTCTTTTCTTTGGACCGTTTCATTTCACAGAGAGGATTTGAATCCCAATGTTTCATACTTGCAAAGATATCTGTACTAAAACCATGCCTGGCGGTTTTGGTGTTACATCTCAATTAAGCATGCACAAGTGCCTGTAGATCTATTGCTGGAGAGAGCTCACTGGGAGGAGAAGCACTTCACACTGACAAGTCAGGAAAGAGTGGTGATGATGTACGTGTGGTCTTTAATTAGCTCTGTAATGCTGCAACAAAGCCCCACGATGCTGTAAGGTGAAGGCACACCTCTGCTGTAGTTTGCTGCACTTTTACTGCCTCTGAGATGAAGAGCAAAGGTATAAGGGGACAGGTGTGAGAGACAAGGCAATAATCAACATTTCTTAAAGACCATTCTTGATCTTTCAGCAGGTAATGTTGACAGAAAGTGAAGATAACCTGTGAAAAAGAGGAGTATGGCTCATGATGGTATTAGGTGTTCTCAGACAGTATTAGTTTGGGGGCAAGGATGGCTTTTCTTACACTTTGGATCCTACCTCTATTAATGGAGCTCTGATTGGAATTCAGCAGCCAACAACCGCACAAGAGCTGTGAGCCTTCTCCCAGGCATCCAGTGGCAGAACAAGAGGACACAATCTCAAGCTGCACCAGGGGAAATTTAGGCTGGAGGTGAGGAGAAAGTTCTTCACAGAGAGTAACTGGCCATTGGAATGTGCTGCCCAGGGAGGTGGTGGAGTCTATGTTCCTGGAGGTATTCAAAAAAGGATTGGATGTGGCACTTGAAGCCATGGTTTAGTTGTCATGAGGTGTTAGGCATTAGGTAATAGTTGGGAGTTGATGATCTCTGACGTCTTTTCCAAGCTGGTTGAATCTGTGATTGTGTGATTCTGATGCAGTGAGGTGCCCCACGTACACAAAGAGGGATGCAGGTTGACACCAAGCTGCAGTGCTTGCTATACATTATCTTTGACATTAAATTTAATGAAACTGTGTGGTGGCCCAGACCGTTGGTGTAATGTTCTGGGATCACAGGATCTTAACCTTGCACATCTTCAAACATTTACTGACTTTCAGCCTAAACCTTTGGCTGAAGAGTCACCCCAGGATAATGCCAGGCAATACTCTTTTTTGAATCCTATCTGGAAGTGAAGGGGAGCAAAGCTGGTAATACTAACCACAGGATCTTTTCTTGCATTTCTACTAGCTCATCTCACCTAAAAGAAAACCTGGGTCTTTATCCTGCAAATCCTCCATGCACAAAATTCTCCTTGCAGTCAATGATATCTGACTTAGCAATTGATTTTCTCATTATTGTTCCCATGTCAATTATTTCCCCGGTCTGACTCGGAGTGTATCTGCATTGCAACTAGGAGTCTGACCTGCTGCATGTTAATCTAGTGAGCTGGAGTGTCCCTAACTGCTTAGGCATGGCAATGGCAAGGACATTGCTCTCCCAACCACCTGCCCAGTGCCTAATGGCTTGCTTATTCCTTCCCCCCCCCTGTATAGTGATCACAGCATGAGCAATCCCCAGGCAGGTTTTGAAAGCCTCCAGAGAAGGAGACTCCACAGTTCCAGTGCTTTGTCATCCTCACAGGAAAGAAGTGTTTCTTCCTGTTCAGATGGAACCTCCTGTGTTCCATTTTGTGCTTGTTGCCCATTGTCCTGTCACTGGGCACCACTAAAAAGGGTCTGGTCCCATCCTCTTGTCCCCTGCCATTTTGATATTGATAACCATTGATAAGATCTCACCTCACTCTTCTCCAGGCTAAAGAGCCCCAGGTCTCTCAGCCTTTCCTTATTGGAGAGATGTTCCAGTACCCTCATGATCTTTGTAGCTCCAAGTCATAGAATCAATAAGGTTGGACAAGACCTCAAAGATCATCAAGTCTAACTTGTCACCCAAGACCTCATGACTGCTAAACCATGGTGCCAAGTGCCACGTCCAATCTCCTCTTGAACACCTTCAGGGATGGTGACTCCACCACCTCCCTGGGCAGCCCATTCCAATGGCTAACAACTCTCTCTGTGAAGAACTTTCTCCTGACCTCGAGCCTAAACTTCCCCTGGTGCAGCTTGAGACTGTGTCCTCTTGTTCTGGTGCTGGCAGCCTGGGAGAAGAGACCAACCCCCTCTTAGCCACAACCTCCCTTCATGTAGTTGTAGACCCTGGACCATCACTCTGCCCCCTGAGCTGATGCCTTTGACCAGCCTTTGGAGGATGCTGCCTTTCGTATCTTTGAAAGAGAGGAGCTCTGCTAAGCTTGTGCCCTGAGCTCCTGTGCTGGGCCAAGGAAAGAACTATGTCCTTGCCCTAAGGCATGGGTCTGTTCACTCTGGGGACTGCTGTTAAACCAAACCTCTGAGAAAAGGGGGAAAAAAATTGAAAGCAAACATGACAAAATAGCATCAACCTTTTCTTGCTGCCCCTAAAACATGCTCCAATGAATGCACATATTGTGCTTGTAAGGACGAGGCGGGCCAGAAGACCGGAAACCCCTTAATGCCAAGAGGCTTTTCAGCTTTACAGGGCTTGAGTTAGCAACTGTGTCCTGAGCACCTCTGGGTTTTTCCCATCATGTGCTCCATTCCTCATCTCCAGCATCTGTTCAGCAGCACCTGCCACCTGCATTGCCTTCTCGTTTCCAACCTCCTGTGGCAGGGGGGTTGGAACTGGATGATCTTTGAGGTCCCTTCCAGCCTTGACAATTCTGTGCTTCTGTGGTTTTTGTTGTCAGTAGCGGGGTTAGTATGTTTTGCTTCTGCCAGCACAGGAGCTGTACCAACTGCTTATGGATGCTCTCAAGGTACAGCTGGTAGCTCCATGCTGTCCTGCAGGCTTTTCTGTAACACAGAATTCTCCTATTTGGCTTTGACACAGCCACAACAGTCTGAAGTGTGTCAGGTTCCCAAATACTTAGTTGTTGAAACATCTCCTATTTAGATAGTAGCTATTTGGCAACTTTGGATGTTACTCTTGTCCTGGCATTACCTTCTCCCGTAACTATAGCTCAGGATTAATTGTATTTGCTCAAGAAGTTGGCAGGATTGTGGTTTGCCTTCTACCTCCTCGCCCCAAAGTGGTGAGTCTAATAAAATGTTGAGGTGTGTTATGATAGTTTAACGATGACAAACATCAACGTTTTTAATCCACCAAGGCTTTCTTTTATCGAGTTCTTTATCATTTTGCCATCTGCCAGGCTGCTTGACTCCAGGTAGCATAGGCTTGGCTGGTATTCTTGACTGATAAAGAGAATGGGTCAGATGAACCACTTGTAATCCAAGCTGATTGTTTCTAACTTAACTGGAAATGCATGTGAAGCAAACGGGGCTTTAGAATTTGTTAATCCATTGTTGCTTTGTCATGCAACACCTTATCAAAACAGCCAAAACCCAGACAGGAGAAGACAGCAAATAAGAGGCAGCTTACTCGGTAACCTTTCTGGTTTAACTCACAGAAGTATGCATCAGCTATGTACCAAAACCTTTCAGGAATATCTTGTTGTTTCAGTGATTTTGTTGTGTGTTGCTCCCGCTATTTATTACGGCATCACTCACCTGGTTATCTTATCTCTGGTGGGTGCACTGCTATCTACAAAGGAATATCTCCAGCTCTGTTTTTATGCCTCAGCTGATCACTGAGGCATGTGACTTAAGATTTCTGGCTGTTTTAGAATGACATGCTCTTCAAGACCTTTATCTTCTGCTTGCCAAGGGAAGATTTTTATCTGGAGGTACCTAGACCCTGTCTGTTAGCTGCTCATCTGCAGCTATGCTTTCAAAATCCAGTCAGGCTGGGTCAAGTTCTGAGTTTGCCTCCACAGAGATGCAAGTTGACTTTGGTTTAAAGAGGACAAGAAGAAATGCAGGGCTAACATTTGCTTCATATTAGTCTTTTGAAATTCCTTCTTCCCCTCTTATATTGAACATGAGCTCATTTTTCAGTTTTCTAGACAGATTTGTGCATTTTGGGCAGAGAATGATTAATGGTGGCTTTAATACAATTTCCAGTGTTTTAGGGACTTGCTAATTTTTACCATGGTCTATTTCTGCCCATATTCATGAATTTCAGAGTTCCATCAGCAGGTTCTATTTATTTATTTTTCCTCCCCGTATTTATCTTCTGACTTTTCCATTGGAGCACAGTCCTGTTGTGTTTCAGGCTGTGCTTGCTGACAAACAGCCTTCAAAACCAGGTGAGGTGGTATCGTGTTCTTTGTTACCCTCCAGATACTTCATTAGGGAAATCTCTGTAACTCTTTTTCGTTATTCCCAGAAGCTTTTCACTTGCCGGGCATCCCAATGGCACTCTGAATTATCCCAAAGACCGCTGAATAGAGCACTTAACTGAAGCCAGTTCGAGGGTGAATTTGCTTAAGTATGTTAACTTGCCTGTGAACGCATAGGAGACCACCTTGTTGTGGTATCTTTCCCTAATGTTATCTTCGGGTTGCTCTCATCCTGCCAAATTAATTTTCCACTCAATACTTCCTTTATCACTTAAATGGCCTAATCTAGGTTTTCTTCTGTGTTTTCAGTTCCATCCTCCTGCTCCTTCCTTTTTCTCCAGTTTGTGGCTGGTTTTGTCCTCGATTCAAAGGACCAACTAAAATTGTGTCAGCCCATCTGAAACTTCCAAGACCTGAAGCATTTTGGTTCTGTACTCTGGGCTGAAAAGCCTTTATGTTGGCTGTACAGTTGATTTTTCTTTATAGACTAGAGCAGCAGCAATCTAGTCTGTAGGTATTACCCCAATGCAAATAACCCTATCAGTTTTGCCCACCTACAAAGGAAGTCACTTGCTCCCATATCATACTTACCATTAAGGAAAGAAGCAATGGTATGTTTTTATCCTGTAGCAATTCAGATTGACTGAAGGCATTTTTTGGCCTCTATTAGTGGAAGTTTTCCTCTTTAGTGCTGCTTGAGCATGGATTTCTATGCTGTTTTTCACCAGTTCCAGGTAGAAGGGTGCAAATGGTTTGATTTTGTCCTCTTTTGACAACAATTAAGTTTCTTCTGAGCACAATACAGTAAGAAGGTGTCACTCTGGAGAGCGATCAGGAACTGGTTGTAGCTCAAATCTCCAGGTATGTGTCAGAGTTGCAGATTGTTTTATTACATGACAGGGGTCAGGAACCCACAGTAACCAGGACTAATAGAATAGAATAAACCAGGTTGGAAGAGACCTTCAAGATCATCATGTCCAACTTAGCATCCAACACCTCCTAATCAACTAAACCATGCAACCAAGCACCCTATCAAGTCTCCTCCTGAACACCTCCAGTGATGGTGACTCCACCACCTCCCTGGGGCAGCCCATTCCAACTTCCTCCTAACCTCCAGTCTAGCCTCCCCTGGCACAGCCTGAGACTGTCCTCTTGTTCTGGTACTGGTTGCCTGGGAGAAGAGACCAACCCCCACCTGCCTACAACCTCCCTTCAGGTAGTTGTAGACAGCAATAAGGTCTCTCCTGAGCCTCCTTCTCCAGGCTAAGCAACCCCAGCTCCCTCAGCCTCTCCTCATAGGGCTTGTGTTCTGGGAAGGGGACAATTACCAATCTTTCTGGCTGATGTCAGTAATTAGCTCATCCTAGTTTCTTGCTATTGACTCCAGCTGAAAAGGAAGCATGTTTGCCATGGAAAAACTTCAGTTTCCACTCACATTCAAACTATTAATGGCTAAGGTCTTCTGTTGAGCTTCAGCATTAGGGAAGATAAAATTAAGAGCAATGAGGAAAAACTTGCTGGAAATTAGGGATGCTGTGTGACCTTGGTTTGACTTACCCTAGGGATAAGATTGAGTTTAAGATCTCATTGACTTCAACAGGATGTAAATGACAGGACCTAAACTATTTGTATATGTTTATATGTGTCACCTATTTAAAAGAGGTATAGATGTGCTGCTGAGGGACATGATTTAATGGTGACTTGATCTTAAAATTATGTTCCAACCAAAATGATTCTGAAATTCTATATAATCTGAAATCAACATGGGCAGAAGTACAGAAGGAATCAAGAGCATCATGCTTCATTCTCCATCTCTGTTATCAGGTACGGGTCTGTTTCCTTGTCCCTTGCTTGAATGAGCTCCCTGTTACACCCTCAGACCAGTGTGCTAATAGAAATAACTCCATCAAACTGCTTTTCTGACTTTGGTGATAGTTTCTGTTGCACTCACAAGTAACATCAGGATTGTGTGTTGCCAGCACCTTCACAAGGCAAAGGACCATTGAATACAATCTCTGGAAGCTCACTGAGGAAGGCTCTTCTTGGTTGCACGCTGTGATAGGACAAGGGGCAATGGATGGAACCTGCAGCACAGGAGGTTCCACCTCAACATGTGGAAGAACTTCTTCACTGTGAGGGCCAGGGAGCACTGGAACAGAGAGATTGTGAAGTCTTCTCTGGAGACTTTCAAGACCCATTGGGATGCATTCCTGTGTGAACTGCACTAGATTCTATGGTCCTGCCCTGGCAGGGAAGTTGGACTTGATGATCTTTGGAGGTCCCTTCCAACCCCTAACATCCTGAGATGGTCACTCAGTGGAGGTGAAGCTGATGCAATTCTTGCATGCGCTCAGCACAGCCTAAAGATAAGAAGGAATCATATTTTGTTTTCTGCCTTCTGTGTGGTTATGAAGAAGCAAAAAGGGGGAAAAAAAGCCCAAAGCAGTCATGTACAATGATTGAATTGTAAAAAGGATGCTCCTCCCCCAGTCCAATGCCTTTCCTTCTTTCCTTCCTGCATCACCTTTGCTATAGCCTCCAGGAGTAAGGAGTGCCATGGTTGAAAGATTGTAAAGATTTCTCCCCTTCAGAAGATGAGTTTATGAATTAGGGCACTTAATCAGCTTCTTGAGGGCCCAGAATTTTTTTTCTTTCTACTCTGCCCTAGGTACCTTGTGTGACTCTGAGTCAGTTACTTGGACTTTTTTGGGTGAGGAGGATATATCTAGCTCCCTTTAATTACAAAATTTGCGTTCTTAAACTTCTCACTGAGCTGCTTGGAGACAATCTGAAAGCACCCAAGGATGCATTTAGTATGTGAACCTGCTGTGCAATAAAAAAAACCCTTTGCTTCTGCTGGTTAAGGCCCTTGCACACCAGGAAGACAGCTTCTGGGTGTTTCTCCCCAGCTTCTCCAACTTGTCTGGAGAAACAAGTTGCACCCCTGAAAGTCTCAGCAGCTCTGTGTGCTCTTGTTAAGGATTATTAGTAGTGGCTATTTCGAGGCAGAGTATAGGAGAAGAGATGAATCTAGAGTGAGCCTTTTTCTGCGCTGTTCTCCCCTAACTGTTGCTGTTCCCGTCCTTCAAGGCTCTGGGTGGGCACCTTGGAGCAGAGCCACAGGGTTGCATCCCTTGTTGTGTAGTGGCTGCTGAACATTTCTGTTGTCTGGTCTGATTGTTTGCATAATTCAGCTGGCAGTGCCAGTGCTGTCTCTGAGGGGCTCTCCCTCTGCATCTGCCTTGTGGAAAGTCCTGAAACCCTTGCCTTGAGGATGGCTGATTTTGTCTGTGGGTCTCACCAGCAGTTCTCTGTGCTGCCTTCTACCTCTGCAAAGTGAGCTCACAGTGCTCCCCTCTTCTGGCATGAGTGTCAAATAAACAAAAGCTTGCAAAATGCAAACACCAGAGCAATGGAAAGTGTTTAGTTCCCCCAAAGAGAGGGCCTGAGTGGTATGTGTACTCTGTCATGTCATGCTTTATTTTCCCCGGAGAAAAGGGAGGACTTCAACCATTGTTTACAGCTCAGCAGTCAGATCTCTCACTTGTGTGGTGCTGTTAAATCCAAAAGTTACACCACAAGCGTGTCTGGCCCAGTATTTTCTAATGAACTTATTAATGATGCCTAACAGGCTGCCTGTATTTGAGGATGCTCACTTATTAGTCAGAAAATTAAACTTATGGCTGTATCACCCATGTGAAAAGTATACAGAAAGATGCAACTAAAAGGATACAGAAAGTTACATCTAAAAAGATCCACAAAGAACACAAAAATCAATTTCAAAGGGTAATGGAGTGTCTGCTAATACTTGGTTGCTGGGAAAAGTTGGCTGATTTTTGATTAGTAATTTTTTATTGCTTATTTATCAGTTTAACTAAGCTCACTTGATTTGCCTTTGGAAGGATATGACTGAAATCCATCATAAAAAGTGTATGATGGGAGTTGGAAGGGACCTCTGGGGATCATCTAGTCCAACCTTCCTGCTAAAGCAGGGTCATGCAGAGCAGGTTGCTTAGGATTACATCCATGTGGGTTTGGACTCTCTCCAAAGGAGACTCCACAACCTTTCTGGACAGCCTGTTCCTGTGTTCTGTCACCCTTGTAGGAAAGAAGTTTTCCCTCCTTTTCAGATGGAACCTCCTGTGTTTGTTTCTGCCTGTTGCCCCTTGTCCTGTTGTTGGGTGCCACTGAAGCATCTGGTGCCATCCCCTTGACACCTGCCATTTAGGTATTGATAGGATTCCCTCTTGGTCTTCTCCAGGCTAAACAGCCCCAGATCTCTTGGCCTTTCCTCATAAGAGCAGTCTACTGTCTTTAATGTTAGTACTCAGTTTGTTTCCAACCTTATTCTGTAGAAGCATTGCAACTCCACAAGTCCTATCTTCCCCTCAGTGCAGGCAACAGTTATTTTGCCCTGGATCATGCTCCAGCCTAGTGATGCCCTCAGCTATGGTTGTACCAGCTCCTTCTACTTCCAGTGCCCAACGGCCACTGACTTTTGGTGGGAATAGAAGTGGATTTCATTGCCCCTAAGGAATTGTGACCTCATTTCCAAAAAAACCTGACAAAATTCAGACAAGGAGTAGCTGATGCAGGGGATGTTCATGTTTGCTGTTTGAGGGTAGATGCTGACACTTTACCCCCTCCCACTGAAAACTCTCGTAGATGCAGATTCCTAATGTGGTGGACGAAGAGCTGAAGAGGCCAATGTGTAGGGCTTTTACTGCCTCAATTTCCCAAGGAATTTCTAATGAGCCAGAGTTTAGTGTTTAAAAGTGAAATATGGTCGTGGCTCTCGAATGCAAGCTACATTTAACAACAATACATTGATTTCTCCCCCCTCCCCCCCCCTTTGCAATTTTATTCCTGTGAACATTTCTGCTTTCTTAATTAGTAGCCTTTTAAACAGAGATTTAACATTTTCATTATCAGAGGGGTAAGTTATGAAACAGCTGTATGGAGAGGGAGAGACAGGGAGGGTAGGAAGCAAAAAAAAAAAGAGCATCAGTGAGAGATTTTTCTATCTGTATTTCACAGGGGGAAATGTGCCTGCGCACACACACACACATACAGACAAGCTGGCCCTGACAGTAGGATTAAGACAAAACAACAGTGGCAAAGGTGGTGACAAAACTCTGCAATTTCCAATGGCTCAGTCACCCTGTAACGGGAAGAACTGTTTACCCCATGTTCCTTATTAAACTGAAGTATTTTATTTAATGAGCATGACTCATGCAAGGTGTTCCCATAAATCATCAGCTGGTTTACAAACTCAATAACTAGGCTTCCTGCTATAACTAGGCTGTGCACACCTTAAATTATTAACACGCCAGGGCCTTAAGGCAGATCTTTGATGATGATGATATAAACACTGTGAGGACAAGGTGCTCTCTCAGCAAAAGATTATTGACTCTAATTACCATTTACCACAGGAAAAAGAAAAGAAAAGACAATAAAATATGAGGGAGAATTTAAATCTCAGGTTTAATTTTATGAGGAGTTTTAAACCCCCAAACTTTTTGCTGCCTTTTCCCCCCCCTTCCCCTTTCCTTTTTGCTGCCACCGCTGCTGTGGCATGATACTCCAGAGCTGGCTGATGTTGAAAGCATGACAGTTGTTCAGAAGAAAAGAAGAAAATAAACCCCCTCAGCCCCCCCAAAAAACACGAGAGAATGTTCTGTTGATGCTGTGTAACGCTCTTTGAAATGGATGGAAAAAGGCCAGAGGGAAGAGAAAATGATAATGCATTGGAAAGAATCCCAGCCTTAATTGTTTTCATGTATGTAATGTAATGAAAAGGTTAAAGCAGTAATGTACCTGACTACAGTCATTTGGTTTGTAAACCAGAACTGCAGGTCAGCCTTTTAAAAAAGAAATAGTATAGCCTTATTATAGGCTTCAATTTTCCCCAACCCTCATTATGAAGAATGCTGAAAGTCAGGGTGCAGGGGGTTGAAATGCAGCTGACAGCAGAGCTTTACTATTTTTATCCCTGCCCAGGTGAAAGAGCAGAGGTAGTCCCTTGTCCACTGCACACGGTGAGCGCAAACCCTTGTTAGAGAGTGGCACAAGCAGAAGCCAGAGTGAGAGTGCAGGCACAGCCTAGCAGATGAAAATAAACCGTGCCTTTCACTGCAGGAGGAAATGGCCCTCGTTTTAAAGGCATGTTTACAATGTTGTTGCTTTCTCGAGCTAATTTTTGAACCTGTGTTTTTATTAATGTAAACAGCAACTTCTTACATTTTTAATGATCCTTCCACGCCGTCAGATCCCAAAGGTACTTGGCAGATGGTACAACGAGGGCTCACTTTAGGCCTGCTGCTGAAATAAAACATGGGAGGCTGGAATAAGGCTAGCATCCCGCCTTCTTATGATAATAGGACCATGACTGCATCTGCACCGGGAAGAATGTTCTCCTTCCCAGCTCCAGGACATCAAACCCCTCCCATTTCTTAGTTTTTATTGTCAGTTATTTGTGGGTGTAAACAACAGTGTCCAAAAAGTCACTCCATACCTGATGGTATTTTACAGCTACTAATGGACTTGGTGTGCACTGATTCTATGATTTATACCTGGTGATGCAACCAAGGCCAAACTGTGTGAAAATGGTGCAATTTCTTTTTCCTCCTCAAAAGAGGTTGTGGTTCTATTTTTCCTTTAAAAACTTGCACCTCCATCAGCACCAGTGGGTCACAGCTGAAGGAAATTCTTCACAGAAAGAGTGCTTGGCCATTGGAATGTGCTGCCCAGGGAGGTGGTGGAGTTACCATCACTGGAGGTGTTTAAAAAGAGACTGGATGAGGCACTTAGTGCCATGGTTTAGTTGATTGGATGGTGTTGGGTGATAGGTTGGACTTGATGATCTCAAAAGTCTTTTCCAACCTGGTTAATTCTGTATTCTGAGTGTGGAGAGATTCTAAGTGCTAGTGTTGCTTCTATCTTTCTGGCAAGAGAGGTTGCTGTGGGAAATACAGATGTATTCTGGTAAGAACATTTTCCCTCAGCATTGCATGAGGCAGAAAGATAACTGTGTGACACATAATATGCAGCAAGAATGGATCCTTAGGTTTATCCATGCCATTTCCTCTGGATGTTAGTGTCCTAACATCCTGAGGGCATCTCAAGGCACTTGGAAGAGAAGAGGATTATCAGGAGTAGTCAGCATGGATTCATCAAGGGGAAATCCTGCTTGACTAACCTGATAGCATTTGATGATGCCATAATTGAATGTGTAGATGCAAGGAGACCAGTGGATGTGCTCTACCTTGACCTTAGCAAGGCCTTTGACACCGTCTCCCATGACATCCTAGTGAGCAAGCTCAGGAAGTGTGGGATGGAAGAGCAGACAGTGAGGTGGATTAACAACTGGTTACAAGACCGAGTCCAAAGAGTGGTGGTCAATGGTGCCAAGTCCACCCGGAGAGCTGTAACTAGTGGAGTGCCCCAGGGATCCGTGTTGGGTTCAGTGCTGTTCAACATCTTCATCAATGACATTGATGAGGGAAGAGAGTGTCTGCTCAGCAAGTTTGCTGATGACACCAAATTGAGAGGCTTGGGTGGAGTCACCATCCCTGGAGGTGTTCAAGAGGGGATTGGATGTGGCACTTGGTGCCATGGTCGTGAGGTCTGTGGTGACAGGTTGGACTTGATGATCTTTGAGGTCTCTTCCAACCTTAGTGATACTGTGATACAGCTGAAGGTTGTGCAGCCAACCAATGAGACTTGGACAGATTGGAGAACTGGGCAGAGAGGAACCAAATGAGGTTTAACAAGGACAAGGGCAGAGTCCTGCATATATTTGTGGCATTTCATATGTCTGGACTTTAGTTTTGCTTGTAAATATAGCTTCATTTGCTTTCAACTGAGCTGGTCTGGCAAGTTTATTTTGGGGGTAATTTCAACCCACCACAATGTGTGAGAGAGATGAAGAGAAAAGAGGAAGATAGCTCAGATTATTTGAGCAGGTGTGAACAAAAATTAAAACAAATCAACATTTCTTTGTCCTCACAACTCTATTAACAAGGGATATAGTTAATTTTAATTATACAAGTCAGGGAATTCTGAGTTGCCATAGAAACCCCAACTCCCTTCCTCTTTCTGCATGTATTTCTACCTTGTCTTTACTTGTTCATAGAATATAAATGCAGTCAGATAGCACAAAAGCTCTCCAGTGGTAGAAATGCTCTTCCATTGCATTGTCTCATGCTGACACTGTCAGCTGAATATGCAACTCTGGTCTTCTGTGTTAGAAGATTCCTATCTAGAGAGCTCCTGCAGGGTGAAACTGCAGCAGTGCAGCTGTGAATCCAGCCCTGCCCTGGTGTTTGTGGTGGTGATGTGTGATTTACCTCACATCATGTTTCTTTGCCCACTCATGGCATCTTGAGAAAGTCACAAAGTGATGAAAACTACTTCTGTCCTGTGCTGGAATGGGAGCTATGTCAATCAGAGATGAGAAATAACCAGCTAATTATCACCTGGGCTATACAGAAAGCAGAGCTGGTGGCTGATGGAGATGATGGAGTTGTAAGTGTAGAAGCACCTGGTGAAAGGACAGAGAGAGTGAAGGCTGTGTAAAGGCAGTTGAAGAGAAGCTGATCTTCAGGTCTGTTCTGGGCCTCTTGTGTTTAGCAGTTTATTTACTCAAGGAAAGGCTAAAATAACTTTCTTGCAGCAGAGCCTTACCCAGGCCTTCAGAGACTCCAAGCTCATTTCTGAGCCCTGTTGCTGCACTGTCCATTTACTGCTGCCAAAGTGACCTACCACTCTTTGTCTTGTTTTTCCTGTTCCCAGATGATTCCATGGCTGCTCTGGTTGGGATGTGAAGAAGGCACTGTCTGTTTTCTCATGTTCTTTGTCAGCAGCATGTCTCCTTTCCACCTTCTGCTCTATTCAAGCTTCTCCATATAAATAAACATATGCCATCTTTTCCCCAAACCTGAAACTACTACCAGTTACTAATGTGAAAAATGCCTTCAGAAGAGATGCCATGCATGATCTTAAACCAATGGACAAGTGCAATTTCATTTTGCTGCTTCTCTCCCCATCCAATGCACACAACCACAGAGTGGCAGGGACCTCTGGAGATCATCTAATCCAGGTTCACTATGAAGCAGAATCACACCCAGGTGACTTTTGAGTGTCTCTGGGGAAGGAGACTCCCCAGCCTCTTTGAGCAGTGTGTTCCAATGCACTGTCACTCTCAAAGTAAACTTCTTTTTCCTTTTAAAAAGAAGAAAAAAGTGTTGGGACCATAACCCTGCATGGTTTGGAGAAAGCCATTTGCAGGCAGCCAGTAAAATTGAGACAAGATATCAGGAGAACCCTCTACATGAGATTTCTGATATCCAGGCTGCACCATATGCAGTGAGTGTGATGTGGTCTGTGTCACTCCCTGGTGATCTGAGGAGTTTGCGCTGGCTGAGTTGAGAGTTTGAGTTAGGAGGTAAGAGGTTCAGTTCAAATCATAGAACCATAGAATGGGTTGGGTTGGAAGGAACCTCCAAAGGTCATCTAGTTTAACCCCCCTGCAGTCAGCAGGGACATCCTCCCTTGCAGGTTGTCTTGTTTAGCCTGACCTTGAATATGTCTAAGCATGAGACCCCAAGCACATCTCTGGGCAACCTGTTGCAGTGTTCCACCATCCTCATGGTGCAGAACTTGTTCTAACATCCAATCTGAAACTTCTCTTTTCTAATTTCAAACCATTGCTCCTCATCCTATCATTGTAGGCCCCTAGAGTCCTGAGCTTTTGTAGCAAGAGAGACCAGCCTTCATCACCCTTTGTGTCCATAAGTTGTGTGGGATGGCTTGATCGTGTTAAAGGGATACCCACACCTATCATGAAGCTGTTTCTGTGGTATTCCAGCTGTAGCTTTGAGTTGTGCATCATGGAAGCCTCAGGTGGCTTCCATGGTCTCAGCCATGCTAGAGAGGGAAAGCACCATAGTAATAGATGGTGCTACAAGCAGAAGAAAAGACACAACCATGGAAAGCAGATTAATCAGGACTGTGATGGAGAAAAATCTCTCATCTCCATTTTTGCATGCATATGTATTCCACACCGCTTTTCTTTCTGCCACTTGCTTATAATCAGTAGCCCAGGTTTCTTCTTGGGTTTTGTTTCTTCTTTATGTGGAGGGAGGTTGGCTGCATTCATATAGTTGACTGACTTCTAGAGCATGGCTGGTGTTTGAAGCTGTTGGAAGTTTTGCAACACTGAAAGACATCAGAGCTCACATGGTCACAGGACTGTTGATGACTGCCACTTTACCCAGAACTGTCTTGAGAGAGAGAGAGGACTGGTTCTGGAAACAAGCACAGCTGGTTTTAAACTTAAAAGGGGGAGATTCAGACTAGAAATGTGGTGGGTTTGGAAGGGTAAGGCCAAGAAGCCTCCTCCCTTCCCCCTTGTAAGGTAAAGGGAAAGAAACTTGAAGGGAAAGAAAAAAAGAACTCACAAGCTGAATTAGCAAAGCAGTGGAGCTATATTTACAAAGCAATGTAGGGTATGCAGGGGAATATTTACAAATTTACAATATCTACAATATATACAAAGATATACAACAGAGTAACACAGAAATGAGAGTAACCCCCCTCGGACAGAGAGGGGGTTCCCCACCTCCGCTCTCCCCTCTCTCCCCCCCCTTTTCCCAGAGTGGGATAGAAGGAGAAAGAAAAGAGAGGAAAAAAAAGTTAGAAGCAGTTTGTGTTAATTGGAAAGGAGTTAATACCGGCCTTTATCTGGTTTTCAAGGCCGAGGCCTTGGCAGAAAGCCGAGCAGAGAAAGAGCTGCAGAGCTGCTGCACCGTGGAGAGGCGGAAGCCAGACTGAAGATAAAGTACTGGAAAAACCCAGTATACCCTCCTGCTGTCCCAGTTCAGAGGGTGCTTCCTCCCACTTTACCAATGAAATTAGTTTAGATTGTTCTTTCCGTTTACCAACTTCCGTCCACCATATTCCCTTTCTTAAGGGGGCAACGTCAACCGGTCACAAGAAAGAAGGAAGAGATTTTTTTCCAGTGATGGTGGTGAAACACTGGCCCCAGCTGCCTAGACAGGTGGTAGATGTGCCATCCCTGAAAACACTCTGGGTCAGGTTGGACAGGACTCTGAGCAACCTTATGTAGTTGAAGATGTTCCCCCTGACTGCAGGGCAGTTGGACTAGAAGACCTTTAAAGGTCCTTTCCAACCCCAAACCTTATATGATTCTATTCTACAGCTATCAAATGCATGTGGGCATTTGTGAAACTGAGAGTCACTGAGTCTTAGGATGGCTGACATTACCTCTCAGCCTACACTTGGAGGAAGTGTTTGCAGGTTTGCCTTCTAGCTCTTTGGTGAAACACCCATAATAAACACTGCTGTGACTTCTAATGCAAGAATGTTCTGGAAAGTACCGATTTCAACTGCTGTTCTTGCTTTTCTCTCTCATCTATTTAAATAGTACCCATAGTATCAGTCAGGGTTGGGAAGGACCACAAGGATCATCTAGTTCCAACCCCCCTGCCATGGGCAGGGACACCCCACACTAGATCAGGCTGGCCAGAGCCTCATCCAGCCTGGTCTTAAACACCTCCAGGGATGGGGCCTCAACCACAATATAATGGTGGGGTGTTTTTTTTAAAGAAGCAAGACAAAAGGGAAGGGGAAGTATTAGGAGTTTTGGGCAACTTGTAAAACATGACTCTGTGGGGGTGAATGATATAGAAATTTTAATCTCTACTAGTAGTTTGTTGCTGCTCTGGGAGGAAGCAACAATAACCAAAACCTGCCTGTAAGTACTTGTTGAAATAATGGCCCCATCAAACCAGATGTTGGCCAGATGAGCAGTCTTTGTGTACATATTCATGTTTCCCTTGCTAATATTTGATTTCTGTGCAAAAATTAAACCTCACTTAGTGCCTGCCTGCCAGCTGGCAAGCCTCCAGATTATTAGCAGGTTTTAGCACTCCTATATTTTAAGCAAAAAGCTCAGAAGCACTTGCTGTTTTTTTTTTTTATTTTACTGTATTTTCATTTTTTCTTTTGAAGCTGCTTAGGTAAATGACAGCAGCAACAAATTAAAGAGGCTAGGCTCACTTGGGTTGGCTTACATGGAAGCTCTTGCTGAAGGGAAAGTGCATGTGTGGTAGTTTTACAGTATCACAGTATCACTAAGGTTGGAAGAGACCTCGAGGATCATCAAGTCCAACCTATCACCACAGACCCCATGACTAGACCATGGCACCAAGTGCCACGTCCAATCTCCTCTTGAACGCCTCCAGGGACGATGACTCCACCACCTCCCTGGCCAGCACATTCCAATGACAAACGACTCGCTCGGTGAAGAACTTCCTCCTCACCTCAAGTCTAAACCTCCCCTGGCACAGCTTGAGACTGTGTCCCCTTGTCCTGGTGCTGGTTGCCTGGGAGAAGAGACCAACCCCTTCCTGGCTACAACCACCTTTCAGGTAGTTGTAGAGGGCAATGAGGTCACCCCTGAGCCTCCTCTTCTCCAGGCTAAACAATCCCAGCTATGCCTTTAAAATTTTTTAAGGCTATGCCTTTAAAATTTTTCTCAGATCTTGAGCAGAAAAGTAGTAAAATAGAAATAAACCACTATTGGGTGTAAAAAGGAAAACAAAGCTAACTCTAAACAATTCCATCGGAGAGATGAGGAACTTAAACCCTGGAGATGTTCAAAAAGGGATTGGACGTGGCACTTGGTGCTGTGGTTTAGTAGTCCTGAGGTCTTGGGTGACAGGTTGGACTTGATGATCTTTGTGGTCTTTTCCAATCTTATTGATTCTATGATTCTAAACTGGTTGTACCACAACAATTTCACTCTTCTCTTGCCTTTTCATTCTGGAGAGATGCTAACATGCTTCTGCTTCACCTTGGCTGCATTGTTTTGGTTAAGTCTAACAGAAACTTTCTCTCCTCCTTTTCTCCTCCTTTTTGTACAGGGGGTCTGGGTAGGCAGAAAGGGAGAACCTGAAGGGTGGTTGTAGCCAGGAGGGGGTTGGTCACTTCTCCCAGGCAACCAGCACCAGAACAAGAGGACACAGTCTTAAGCTGTGCCAGGGGAGGTTTAGGCTGGATGTTAGGAAGAAGTTCTTCACAGAGTGATTGGCCATTGGAATGGGCTGCCCAAGGAGGTGGTGAAGTCACCATCCCTGGAAGTGTTCAAGAGGGGATTGGACGTGGCACTTGGTGCCATGGTTTAGTAGTCATGAGGTGTTGGGTTACAGGTTGGACTTGATGATCCTTGAGGTCTTTTCCAACCTTATTGATTCCATGATTCCTCTGGTCTTTGACCTGGGGAGTCCTTGTGCTGTTTATGAATTGTAAGTACCTGTAAATATTGTGAATACAGTGTGTTCTGTACATATTAATTGCATTCCATCGTAGATGGTAGTTTTGCCCGTAGATACATCTTTCATTAGCCTCCACCTGAGCTGCTCTGGCAAAGTTCATGTTGGGAGGAAAAAATTCAATCCGCCACAGTATGTCATACTCAGATGTATTGCACAGAGCTGTGGATGTGGGCTCATTCTCTGCACAGGAAATGATCACTGAATTAGATGTTAAGGCAACACTTGAAGACAGTTCACTTGCTACCAGTCTTGTCCATTAAGTGCCTTCTACTGAAGTACACCAAGTAGCAGACTAGGCATGATAACTTGACTATGAAACACTTGACAGAGAAACATAAAATAGAACAGAATTAACCAAGTTGGAAAAGACCTTTGAGATCGAGTCCAACCTATCACCCAACACCATCTAATCAACTAAGCCATGGCACTCAAGCACCCCATCCAGTCTCTTCCTGAACACTTCCAGAGATGGTGACTCCACCACCTCCCTGGGCAGCCCATTCCAATGGACAATCACTCTTTCTATGAAGACCTTCTTCCTAACATCCAGCCTAAACCTCCCCTGGTGCAGCTTGAGACTGTGTCCTCTTGTTCTAGTCTGTTCTAATTCTCAGACAGTATCACATTAAACACTTTTACAACAGAGACTTCTGTGGGGGGTTGAAATTAGCCCCGAAAATAAAATTGCCAGACTAGCTCAGATGGAAGCAAATGAAGCTATGTTTAGAAGCAAAACTGCAGTCTAGAAATACAGAATGCAATGAATATACACAAAATATACAATATTCACTTATATGTACAATTTATAAACAACACAAGAAAACCCCTGGACAAAACCAGGGGGTGAAAAAGAGCTTTCCCCCACCCTCAATAAGGTAAAAGAGAGAGAAAGAAGAGCAGAGAGTAGGCTCTTGGTACTTAGCCACAACAAGAACACATATAAGGCCAGCAACAGCTAAGCAAAAGCACCAGTTAGCATCTGTCAGGCTGGAGAAACTGAAAAGAGAAAGACATAATGTACACAACACACTATGTTAGGTCTCAGACAAATGAGATTAATTAGATCTTATCATTATTTTCCCTTTTCCATCCAATGGTAATTTACTTACATTCTACCACTTTTCTGTTCAAGATCTGTGGAAAACTTTCCTAGGCACAGCCTAAAACCACCACAGCTTCCCAAGCCAAAATACCACTGCATTTGTGACTCTGTATATCCCAGGGGTAAACAGTGAATGAGTCATTAAGTTCCTGAAAAGCAATGCGGGTTTAAATGTGTTCTCAAAGTGAGCCTTTCCCTCTGTGATGACCATCTCCCTGAAGGACAGGTTCAGCAGCCTTCTCTGACAGTAAAGCTACCACATCTGGGAGACTAACTCAACAAACATGATGCAGCATCTCTCCTAACTGTCCTCTATGGCTTTATCCTGAGTGTGTCACAGGATGTGTCACAAGACAACAGGGAAAATTCACTCACAGAGACATTATGTCCCTCCAAGTATTTTCTGGCTGGCATAACAACATGCAGTGCTACAGGCTGGGGTCAGAGTGGCCAGGCAGAAATGGACCTGGGGGTACTGCTTACCAGCAGCTGAACATGAGCCAGCAGTGTGCCTGGGTGGCCAAGAAAGTCAAGGGCATCCTGGCCTGTATCAGGAATAGTGTGGCCAGCAGGAGCAGGGAAGTCATTCTGCCCCTGTACACTGCACTGGTCAGGCCACACCTCGAGTCCTCTGTCCAGTTCTGGGCCCCTAGGATTAGTAAAGATGTTGAGTTATGGGAATGTGTCCAGAGAAAGACAACAAAGCTGATGAGGGGTTTGGAGCACAAGCTGGCTGAGGGAGCTGGGGTTGTTTAGTCTGGAGAAGAGGAAGCTCAGGGGAAACCTTATCATAGTAGAATCATAGTATCAGTCAGGGTTGGAAGGGACCACAAGGATCACCTAGTTCCAACCCCTCTGCCATGGGCAGGGACACCCCACACTAGATCAGGCTGGCCAGAGCCTCATCCAGACTGGTCTTAAACACCTCCAGGGACGGCACCTGTCTACAGCTGCCTGAAGGCTACCTGTAGCCAGGTGGGGGTTGGTCTCTTCTCCCAGGCAACCAGCAACAGAACAAGAGGACACAGTCTCAAGCTGCACCAGGGGAGGTTTAGGCTGGATGTTAGGAAGAAATTCTTCACAAAAAGAGTGGTTGGAAATTGGAATGGGCTGCCCAGGGAGGTGGTGGAGTCACCATCTCTGGAAGTGTTTAAGTAGAGACTGGATGAGGCACTTAGTGCCATGGTTTAGTTGATTAGACGGTGTTGGGTGATGGGTTGGACTCGATGATCTCTGAGGTCTTTTCCAACCTTATTGATTCTATGATACTTGCTGGTGGAATGGCTCCATTAAACCAGGAGGTCTTTTATTTGACAATAGTGTAGTGAAGCTCAAACCACCACACTCCCTAAGGATTTTCGATGTGATTCAGCACAACTTTATCTGGGAAGAGGTTGGCTTTGGAAGGCTATAAGGAAGATTTGCCTTTGCTGGAATTAGAGGAAGCTATGATTTGTGTTTGACTCTGAAAAGAATGTAAACTCCTTGTAACTGAAGGAGAGAAACTGGGCAGAATTTGGTTGGATGTGTGTTAATATTGGTTTGTTGTTTTGACTTATTGTATGCCTTAATTACATGCATGCCAGTAGAAAATAACCAATTAAGATGTGACACTTCTGATAGACTATATAACTTTGCTTTATAATGTAATCAAGGCCTTTGCCTGCTTACGTCTTGTCCTGGAAGCATGGCTCAGGGTGAATCCCCCATCTATACAAAATCTGTGTTATAACAGCTTTCATATAGCACGTGTTTTATTTTGAGCAGGCTCTACATCATAATGCAGCAGCGTAACAGAACTCTTCTGGCTGACAAACGCT
Organism: Melanerpes formicivorus; assembly: GCF_026170545.1. NCBI lineage: Eukaryota > Metazoa > Chordata > Aves > Piciformes > Picidae > Melanerpes > Melanerpes formicivorus. The sequence goes on along the minus strand of NW_027142461.1, from coordinate 819,002 downwards.
CTGGTGTAAATGATTTAATTTACTAGCTGAAGCATGAGTCTACAGATTATTGTACTGATCAGTCATTGCATACTAAAATCACTCATCCTTAATGTAATGATTTGGTATCCCTACGGAGAATTTGAGTCATCAGAAAGTCATTAGATACAGTAAAAAATGAAAATTACTATTACACAGCAGTAAACACTATTAACTGTTAGTTAAAACAGCATTTAATTTAGCAGTGCAACAGTTTACAAATTTCTTCAGTTTACTTAGTTCTCCTCTAATTGTGATTACAAAGCTAATGCTTCCAGTACCAAGAATGTGACAGTGATGCAGGGTGGGGGGATATATGACCGAATACTTCAGCTTGAAGTGGAGTAATTGCACATTGCTACCCTTTATCTTAGCAGGCTAGAGGTGGTTCTACCATATGAAGAATTGTTCAGCTTGGGGAAGTGTGGCTGGAAAGCTGTCTGGTAGAAATGGACATTGGGATTTTAATCAACAAGCAACTGAATATGAGCAAGCAGTGTGCCCAGGTGGCCAAGAAAGCCAACGGCATCATGGCTTGTATCAGAAATGCTGTGTCCAGCAGGAGTGGAGAGGTGATTGTCCCCTTGTACTCAGCTCTGGTGAGGCCGCACCTTGAGTATTGTGTCCAGTTTTGGGCATCTCAGTACAAGAGAGATGGGGAGGTGATGGAGCCAGTGCAGAGGAGGGCAACGAAGCTGTGCAGGGCTTGGAGAATAAATCTTATGAGGACTGACTGGAGGAGCTGGGGCTGTTTAGTTTGAAAAAGAAGAGGCTGAGGGGAGACCTCATTGCTCTCTACAACTATCTGAAAGGACATTGTAGAGAGGCTGGTGCTGGTCTCTTCTCACAGGTAGTGGGTGCTAGAATAAGAGGGAATGGCCTCAAGCTGTGACTGGGTAGGTTTAGACTGGACATTAGGAAACATTATTTTTTTCAGAAAGAGTGGTTAGGCATTGGAATGTGCTGCCCAGGGAGGTGGTGGAGTCACCAACTCTGGATGTGGTTAAAGGTTGTTTGGATGTAGTGCTTGGGGATATGGTTTAGGGGGGAGCTTTGTGGAGTAGGGTTCTGGGTTGGACCTGGTGATCCTGAGGGTCTTTTCCAACCTACACGTTTCTGTGAGATTCTGTGACATAAAGCAGAAGCCACGACTGACTCTAGAGAAGGCAAGAAAGAATAATACAGTTCTGTAAGGAGTCTAGGATCAAACTGCCCTTTCACAATAGGGATGGGATGTTGTTTATACTCCTATGGCAAATGGAAGGTTGCAAAGGAAAGTAGAGTGAAGGAGTTCAGAGCTCTGTGTGGCCTCCAAGTTTAGGGGGGATGGTACCTGGGCATGTGTGGTGGCTAGTTCATGTGGCTTTTAAGGAGTAAAATAATATTCTCAGGAAATACTGAGGCTTCTAAACACCTCTTAGTATGAGCACATGCTTTCTTGTGTTCATGATCTGAACATGAAATGAAGAAGTCCCACGCCCCTTGAAGTTTGATTTAATCAAAGGCAGTATTTTGAGTAAGCTATGATAGATTCAATTGCCAGGAACAAAGTTTGCTGTTCAGTGTTTGTGAGACATACAAGATTCACACGGATTTAATATCCTCCTGGTGCATCTGACACAACTGACACTTTCACCATGACTGTCTTCTCTCATGCCTACAGCTAAATGTTGCCATGTTGCTGTGAACATGGAGTAGTGTACAGCAAATGTGGCTTGCTGGGACAAGATGTGGTTTGTGATGGAGAATATTTCCCAGGCGCTTACTCTTGGTTAGAACTAGACATACAGGGATGTAAGCATGTATTTGCTGAGGGATATATTTAGCCCAGTGCCAGTAGCAGCTGAAAACCTGATGGATGTTGGCTTAGCAATACAGGACTCCTTTAGAGCATCATCTGGTCTTACACTGGCATAACTGAAGTACAGTTTCTGCAGGAAAATTACATTTGTGTTTCTCTGGGTTCTGGTGTATTGGTCTTGACAAACCTTGTGAGATGTCACCCCTGCACCCAAAGGCAGCAGTGCTGACACAAGAGGACATATGGCTCAGTGGGTCTTTCTCTTCCTTCACTCTCTGGTTTTACAGTTGAAGCCCCCAACTAGGTTGGGGTTCCCACCATACCCACTCAAGCTGCTGCTTTACTTAAGGGAAGGGGAATCCCAAGCCAGGTGTGATTTCTAAAGCCAGAGCTGTCATAACTCTGCAGATATTTATTTACTTATGTAAGCATTTGCTTCAAAGTAGTACCATTGATCATTTAGTGAAGGTGCTTGCCTCTGGTACAGCTAAGCCCATTTCATGTTTCAGGTAGTGGAAGTTAAAGGGTGTTCATGCTAGGTGATTTTCACAGCGTCATAGGATGTTAGGGGTTGGAAGGGACCTCCAAAGATCTAGTCCAATCCCCTGGCAGAGCAGGACCATAGAATCTAGCACAGGTGACACAGGAATGAATCCAGATGGGTCTTGAAAGTCTCCAGAGAAGGAGACTCCACAACTTCTCTGGGGAGCCTGTTTTGGTGCTTCATGACCCTCACAGTGAAGAAGTTCCTCATCATGTTGAGATGGAACTTCCTGCTCTGTAGTTTACATCTGTTGTCCCTTGTCCTATCATAGAGTGCAACTGAGAAGAGGCTGTCCCCTCCCTCTTGACCCCCAGCCCTCAGATATTTATAAACATTTATTAAATCCCCCCTCAGTCTTCTCCAGACCAAACAGCCCCAGGTCTCTCAGCCTCTACTCATAAGGCAGTGCTCCAGTCCCTCAGTCATCCTGGTAGCTCTCTGTTGGTCACTCTTGAGTAGATCCCTGTGCACAATTGCACATTTTACTGGTAAGGTGTCCTGCACACAAGGCCAATGACAAAGGTCTCCCCTTTTCTCCTTTTCTTTTCCCCTCCATGTGAAACTTGTGGCAAAACTCTGAGTAGAAACAAATCTGGGATTAGCTCCTCAACCAGAGGGCTTTGGTTCCTTTCATGCTGTTTTCCTTTAGTTAGATGGTGTTGTATAAACGTTGGAGGTCAGTTTTATTTCTTCCAATGGTATAATCCACGCAGGTTGCATCATGGATTGTCTTGTGCCATCCTGTAATTCATCTGGAATAACAACAGAGGTGGATCTGATCCTTCCCTTTGGGTGTGCACATATAGTCCTCGTGGGTTCCGCGTATCCATGAGCTGGGGAAGTATTGATTTGATATGCAGAAGATCAAATGTATGTGCCTAGGCTTTGCTGATAAGATAGAATTGTGGGAAACTCTCTCATTTTCATATGTTTGAGTGAAGAATTGGCTGGAGGGGCATTTTTTTTCTTTGGTTAGTATCATATGAATGTCTGGTGATACTTTTCAGTTAACAATAATTACATTACATCTGCTGTGTACATAACAGGGAACTAATTCTTCTCAGGAATCTACAGCACATGGATATGGATTTTGAGTTTTGTGCTGTTACATTTGCTAACCACATAATTGCATATTTAGTCCTATTACCCTGGATCCTGAAGTGTTATGGTGCAGGGTGTAATTACATCATTTACTCTTGAAGAAACCCTCAAGATATAATATAAATAATAGGATTGCAGATTCATAGAAATTAGAGATGGGAAAAGAGCCTATTAGGTCATCTGCAACCCAGTGAGAAAAATTCTAAACAGTTTGCTGGAGTGTATCTTATCACAGGCATTGATTGCCCTTTCTACCTCCTTGTGCTAGAATTCCCCCGGATCCCTACAAAAGAGCTGGTGCTGGAGGGTGACTGCCAACCAGTGTCTCTGCACTGTGTACATGGTAAAACTGGAAGCAGCGTGCTGCTTTTTCCCAGCAGTGGAAAGTTTGCCCAAAAATCCGTGCAAAGGCATCTTCTCTTCACCAGAGTCACCAAATCTAGTGGCCACATTGGTCACTGGCAGATGCAAAGTTTTATGCTGGCCACATCATTCAGCTCGTCTTTAATTTAGACCCTGGTCTAAATTAGCAGCTATGAAGTAGCCACAAATAGCAACAGCAGCTCTTACCTGAAATAGCTATCTCCTCTTCAGCCTTTTCTTTTCCCATAATAGACACCAGCCTTCTATGAGGTACTGGAGAGATGGCTGTGAACTGATCCAGAAGGTGGTGAGACACTGGGATAGGTTGCCTGGGAGGTGGTAGAAGCCTCATCCCTGGAGGTATTTAAGGCCAAGCTGGATGTGGCTCTGAGTGACCTGATCTAGTGTGAGGTGTCCCTGCCCATGGCAGGGGAGTTGGAACTAGATGATCCTTGAGGTCCCTTCCAACCCTAACAATTCTATGATTCTAAGTTTTCTAGATTGCTTTTTAGTTGGGTACCCCTAGTGATCACTCTCTTCTTGTAGGAACAGCCCCACTGTCCTATGTTTTCTCTTTGGTTTTCTTCTTTCTTTTCTGTTTATTGCCATTGTTAGAGAAATTGGTTCCCCTTTCTTTCCTGTCCTTCTGTTCCTAAGCACAGCAGGCCCCAGCTTCAAGAAAAGAGCATGTGGGTAAAGCCACCTTCTGAACATGCTTATTCATGGTGCATTTGGACATGAGCAGAAATAGTTGTAATGGGAATTTTATGGTTCAAGCCAGATTCACCTTCATTAGTTCTTATTACAGATACATGAGGGAGAAGGTACCACCACCCTCCATCTGCATCATCTCTCTGTCTCTACACAGGTCTCCAATGACATGGTTTTTAGTCCTGTGCTGTTTCCATTAGTTCTCACATGCTGCTAGTGGATTACTTGCTTATAGTCTTCCTTACAGCAGGAATGAGTGTGAGGCTAGAGGGCTCCATGGCACCTGACCTCGTGGAAAGTGATCTTGGCATGACACATCATTCTGAGGGATATCTGCAGTGGCTGTGTATTGGGGAAAAATGACTTCCCCAAAAGGTTTGTCAAGCCCTGAAGCAGGCTGTTTAGGGCAGTGGTAGAGTCACCATCCCTGGAGGGACATAAAATTTGTGTAGATGTGGTACTGAGGGCCATGGTTTAGTGATGACTTGGCAGGGTCAGGTTAGTGGTTGGACTTGATGACCTTGAAGATACCTTCCCATCAAACTGATTCTATGATTCTGTGCCTCAGGGAAATAGAAGCTTTCCTCAGGACAAAACTAGTAGTGCAATGAGGGTCTCTCAAGGTGCTCTTGCCCACCTTCACATGCTGTGGTGGTGGTGGGGCCAATGAAGCCTCTTCCTCTTCATCCTCTCTGGGGGTCAAATCCAAACTATTGCAGAGCTTTGCGATTTTGTTCACTTCAGGGGATTTTTGCTGGGGATCTGGCCCTTTCTAGTTGATGGTGAACCAGTGGTGCAGCATTCCTGAAGGATGACTGCAGTGATGAGGCAATTAATTACAAAGCTGACTTAACTTTGTGCTCAGGTTTAAACAAGTTTGCATCACTAACATTCCCCTGGTAATTGCTTTTAAAGGAGCAGAAGCTCTATGAAGCAAAAACCATCTGGGCAGTTGTGGCTGTGTGAAAGGGCAAGGGTGTCAGAAGCAGGGAAAGCCAGGAGCAAGGATTTCTCTTGGGCAGGGCAGCACAAGGGAGGCTTCACAAGTTTTTAATTCAATGCTGGTGGCTGCACTGTGAAGTGGGAAACTGATTATGTGGGGGATGTGGTCTGGTTTCATATGACAGGCCAAGATGACTCTTCTTGAAATTCTGAAGGATCTGGTATCATTTGGGTAAAAGGCATTAATTGTGAAGATACTTGGGAAGACTGTGCCTTTCTGATGCCTTCCAGCATGAAGAGACAGATGAGCTTGGATATCAATGGAGCTCCATGGGGTCAGGAATCATCTATGCTAAGAATGGGTGACTACATGGAAACAAACAGGTGTATCACTCACCTGTAGCAGTCACCCCTTTCAATATTAATGATGTTTTTGCTGCCACAAAACAGTTCAGGCTGAAATGCATGTGTGACAGCATCTGTTAGTAGTCATCTTCTACAATAAAGGAGCAGGAATAAAATGTACTAGCAAGAAAAAAAGCATTTGAATGCACAGGAAGCAGGGGAGAGGGCATCTTTTGACTTATTTTATGCCACTGTAAGCAGAATCATAGAATTGTCAGGGTCAGAAGGGACCTCAAGGATCATCTAGTTCCAACTACCCCTGCAATGGGCAGGGGAACCCTACACTTCTGCTGTTATCCTTTGGACTTTCTAACCTGGGCTGAAAAGTTCTCTTTAGTTAGTGGTTCTATGGAGCTGTTACAACAGTAAGTCCTCTTTAGCCAGCCAAAGTTGTTTGCTCCACTGAGGGCTGTATCTCTGTATCTGAGCAAAGTTAGGCCCCTGGGAAAAAAAAAAAAAAGATAAATAAAAGACATAACTTTGTGCCAGCATCTGCCCTTTCTGGTTTTCAGAAGTGGAGTAAAGAGCTGAACTACTGAGAGCTGTTCCAGATACCCAGAAGTAACAAAGAGCAAGTTAGGTACACACCACCCGTTAAGATTAGAATGCACTCTCATCCTGATTTCAGGCTGTGTTTTTATTTAAACCTTATCCAGAGATGTATCTAATAAACACTAGTGGAAACTAATTTACCTTCTAGAATCTTTTAATTTAATCATACCCATTATATAAGTCAACCAAGAAATAGCAAGTAAAACAAGCAGAGTGAAACAACCAAATGAGCTGACGACTCCGACTTAAATAACGACAAGCACTGCAATCTAGAGCAAAAAAAGTCATGCAACTTAACACTTCAACAGTGTTTCCCATTTCATCCAGTAGACAGACATTGCATCCCAATCTATTTGTCTTTCACACTTGGTGTGACTAAAGGGTGGGGTGAATAAAAACAAGTCCTTACGGACAGAAGTCAGCCAAGGCCAGATAAAATCTTACCTGCCCTTTCAGTCCTGTGGAAGGACTGTGGAACTAGGAGAGCCACTAGGTAGAAAGGGTGTGTTTCTCCAAGGCAAAGAAGGATGGCAGAACCACAGGGCCTGGGAATGAGTCCCAGACAAGAGGTGTCAACACCTTGATATGGAGGATGCTGTGTTGCTGTTGTGGTCCAGAGACTGGAAGAGCAACTGTTTCAAAGCTTTACAGCCTGCCTGTGGGGAGGAACATTTGCTCTGCAGTGCTTTTAAAAGTTGACACAAACTGGGAGATTTCACCCCAGAGAAAGAACAACCTGGCACTTGAGGCAGAGGATGAGGCATTAGCAAACCTTGGTTTTGGTTCTTTTACCTCTTGAGTCTTTCTGGTGTGAAACTTCAATAGGCCAAGCTTTTTTTTCAGAGCCTAAACTTAACTGCAGAGTTAGTGGGTTTGGTGCTGTCATTCCAGAGAGGCAAAGGTTACTGTTGCCACACAACAAAGATAGCATCAGTAGTAGGTACATGGGTCAGATATGACTGTAGAGGCTGGCTGCTTCTGAAGAAACTCTCTGATGATAGAGTGCCTTGTATGAAAGGATGACAAAACTTTATAGTTAATGCTTAGGTACATTTAAAGATCCTACCTTTCAAATACATTCAATTGATGTTATCTGCTGCTCACTCTGGACCTGCTCACAAGGTAGCGATGACCCCTTTGGCCCCTGCAGGCAACTCCACATCCTTTAACAGCAGCAGTATCAGCTCCATATGCCATAGAAAAGGCCCAGTCCATAGTGCATCTATTTATGGTTCAGAAAAGGGCTTTGCTCCCAGAAGTTCTATAGCTCTTGACCTTCTTTCCAGAGCTGTGTCTGTGGTTTAGAGAATTTCTCATTATTTCTCTCTGAGGCTCCTAATTCAATTTCCTTTTGCTTCCAAAGATCAAACAGGTCCTAAGTTCTATGACTCCTCCTCTAAGGGAGGAGATTTATTGTCTTGGCAAGAACCACCCACTGGCCAAGCGCTTGCATAGGTCAGCTCCTGAGTGGTAAAGCCTATAAATAAGCTCGTTTAGAGATTTAGTGATTCTCCTGAGGAACTTTACATTAACATGTCTGTCTGAAGGCAGCTCCAGGCCTATGCCTCTCCCATTCCTTTTATTTTTAGAGACTTATTCCCAAGAAGAGCAGACTTCTTTCTTGGGGCCATGTTTTTTAAAGTGGTCCTATCTCCGCATCCAAATGTGAAACTGTGATAATAACAACAACAACAACAAATGACGATAAGAGTAATACCTTTCACTTATGTGTTTCTCATTGCTGTGATTTGCATTACATCAGAAATGTACAATAGGGGCTCCCTGCCAAGCAGATAATCAGTGTTGACCTGAAGAAGCTATGCTCCAAGACATAAGCAAGCTCCAAATAAAAATACACATGCAAAATTATATACACTCACATATAGGAACTCAATCTGATTCATCCAAAGAGATGAAAGCAGTTGGCAAACAGCAATTAACTCATTTTCATGCAATAGATAAGCATCATCTTTCTATCTGATGGATGAGCAAGACAAGTTAAATGACTTGCCCAAGGTTACACAATGCATCAGGGCAGAGCTTGGAAGCAGTATAAAGGAGTCCTCATTCCCTGATCTAACCTTCCTCTTCTTGACTTTCATCTGAATTTTCAGGGTATAGAAGAGTAGACTTTCAGAAATATGCACACACACACACTTGTAAACCTGGAAGATAAAAGGACCTCAAGGTTGGGCCCTAGCTGCATATGGTTAGCAAACTCCCCTTGAAGATCTCTTCATTCTGCGTGGCCTCTTAGTTCGCTTTGTTTGAGAGGCTGGAGCCAATTAGCATTTGATTTTGAGTAACAAATTTTCTGTTCCAACAGTAATTAGATCTGGGTCTCTCTTGATGTTATAATTCTCCATTTTAATGTCACTGGATTTTTGGCTTTGGGTAAAGAAGCAGCAAGATTGAACTGCAAATGGGATGATTTTCTTAACAGCAATGATTGCAACTGTTTAAGCTGCTTTCTTTTCTTTTTCTTTTGGTTGGTGTCTACCTGAGAGGGAAGTGCTTGCTGTTAATCTCAAAGCACTAAATTACACAGAGAATCCTCTCAGTACTCTGGTGTTATAAACACTTGAAAGATCTTGAGGAATATTATGCACTAATTCAGTATGACAGCCAAATAAATGCATATATGGGGCCTCTCCACATTTTACAGAGCTAAAGAATTATGGAAGGAAATTTGGAGGCCTGCTCATTAGCCACAGGGCTGTGTGAATGGTACGTGTGGGTGCAGAGTCAAGAATATAAGTGTAATAGTCCACTTCCAGGGACAAATTGGAATATGCATATAAGGCAAACTGTTGTACCCAATAGCTGTGAAATTTAATATCACAAAGTGAGTGACTTGCCTAAGATCTCAAAGGAAATCTGTGGCAGAATCGGGGAAAGCGTCCCGCTCTTGTTCTTGAGCCACAAAACCACTCTTCCCTTTGAACCTCCAATCAGTCTTTTCTTTGATTTAAGGTTGACTGAGATGAGCTGATTAAGTTTCCATGTATCATCTGGAGGCTTCAGAACAGGCTTGTTTTGCTAGACATTCCCACCAGCCCCCATAGTTTCAGGCCTTTTGATTATAAAATGCTTTTTACGTTAGTCTTCATGGAAACTCCCTTTTTCTTTTGTTTTAATCATTTACAAGCTGGAGCCTTGCCAATTTATGTAACATGGTCTCATCCTACTCATTATTTCATCATACTCCTGCCAGATCTTTATTAAATATATTTCTTCCCCACTTTAGTAAAAAAGGGATGGGTGCCTGGGAACCTGGATATGCAAAATGAGTGGGAATTCAGAATTTTTTTTCCCCCCCTTGTGTTTTTCACTCTCTTTCTTTCCAGACTCAGAAGTATCAGTGAGAAGGATTATCTTCCCCAGTTGTGGGAGACCAGTGCCTGTCAATTTTAAATGGGTTATTAGAGCGTGTGTGGTTCCTACCTTCCTAAACCCCATGGTTCCCACTGTGAGAAAACACAGAGGACACAGTCTCAAGCTACGCCAGGGGAGGTTTAGGCTGGAGGTTAGGAAGAAATTCTACACAGAGAGAGTGATGGCCCATTGGAATGGGCTGCCCAGGGAGGTGGGGGAGTCACCGTCACTGGAGGTGCTCTCAAGGAGACTTGATAGGGTGCTTGGTTGCATGGTTTAGTTGATTAGGTGGTGTTGGATAATAGGTTGGAGGCAATGATCTTGAAGGTCTCTTCCAACCTGGTTTATTCTATTCTGAAACCAAGCCACAGACTTCGAGATCTTGTTCAGGGTCCTAGTACACACAAACACACACACACAAAAAGTCAGTAACATTTGCTCTGCAGGTCAATGGAGCAGGATTTTAGGTTGCCAAAATACCTTCCAAGTGTAAACACCTCCCAACCCTTTTGCACCTGCAGTTCAGGTACTCTTGGTTTTCCTATCTCCTTTCACCACGTTGGCATTTTCCTTCTGTGGTGGGTTGGAAGGGGTAAGGCCAAGAAGCCTCCTTGGAGGACGTGTATTCCTCACAGATGAGACTTGTACCCACCTGGAGGAAGAATTGAAATTATCCCTTTGTGCCAATTGGGATATGGAATTTCTAAATTCATCTTTTAACTCTCTCATGCAATTCTCAATTTTTCCAGACAGAGTTTCAATGGCTGAAACCAAAGAACCACGTGTCATGCTATCCTCCAATTGTCTCATTTGATCACTGAATTGGCCAACCGTAGGAGAAGCTCCACCATAACTTCTTGACACAATTCTGCTTGCCAGAATGTTTGCATAATTAGAAGGAGCAAGTTTGATGATCTTTTTAGCAAGACCAATACCCACAGGAACGTCATCAGGATTCAGAGTTTCATGTTCACCATAGAGTAGCTCTCTAACAGCAAATTCTCTCAAGCGCTTAATTCCCTCATCTATGGTAGTCCAGGGTTTAGGATTCCATGGAAGATCATCTCGGGAAGGGTATCTCAGGGCAACCGCTATTAAAAGGCGTATCCACAGATTAACCTTACCGAGAGCTTCGCCTAGATGTCTATCTATTCCATTGTCCCTTGAGAGAGTTCCTAACTGAGCTGCTGACTTGTCTCCAACTGTTAGAGCTGAAGCACCTGTATCATAACATCTACTAAGCCAAGCTAGAACTGGCTCCTTATCTGCCCTGGTGAAATCTTTACGGACATTTCTCAATTCCTCCCGTGGTGACGAACAGTCTGTAATATCATCTTCATCTTCATCTCCCTGAATTCTTTGCCCGTAAAATCCTGCTGTCATTCTCCTAAGGATCTCTTTAAGCTGAGAACCACCTTTGCCAGCTGCCTTCCTAACTTCATCTCTATCCTGCTTTGATCTCACTAGGTTGGCTAGATCTTTAAAACAAACCTTCTCTTCCTCCTGAGCAGGATCTTTTAGAGTAGAGGGCCCCTCACCAGGATCAGTCTCCTCCTCTTCTTCTCCATCTTTGCCCTTTCCAGCTCTAGTCTTTAAAGGAGCCACCTTAACTGGAGCTGTGTTTGAATTTACAGCCACCTTAATGGAAGCTGACAGGTCCTGAGATAAATCAGCTGCTGGGGCAGTGACTTCCGGTCCCACTGAGGGAGTGGGTGGAAGTGACGTTGCTCCATTACTGGCCGACGGAGAAGAAGAAGAAGGAGAAGGAGTGGGAGAAGGAGTAGGTGCCATGTTGATACCAGCCGATGCCCTTGGCTGCTTGCCAGAATCAGCAAAGTCATTTAGAGCTGCTTTACCAATTAACTTTTTAGCCTTCTTTTTAACTGACACGGGTTCTCCACAGTCCTCGTCACTAGATGACTCTGGGACTGATCGAGAGCCACGGCGTTTTCTTTTTGATCTAGTTTTAATAACAAAACAAGCTCTGGACACCTTTCTTTCTCGCCGTAAAGAAATCAGGAGATACATGATAATTATCACCAGCAGCAGAATTATAGACATGAAATAAATCACCTTTGGATCCCAGGCATCACCTAAAGTTACTGTCTCCTCAGGCGGAATCTTAAAACTCTTTATCTCAATTGGGAGAGTGGTGGAGGTAACATTCCTGTATCTCACTGGCCATAATAAATTAATACATTTTCCATACCATAATTTAACTTTATACATAACCCACATATAAATTGTCCGCACCAAATATTTACCCAGGTAATCCAGAATCAAACCCAAACAATATCTGTAAATCAGAGCCCCAAAAATTGAAAAGAATAATCGCTCCACAAACCACAATACCTTCATGTTTGCTAATTCAGCTAGAAAACACTAAATCAATCAAGTAATAAATTAAACTAATTATCTGCCCCACGTTGGGCGCCAATAAAAAAATGTCGTGGGATGGAAGGGGTAAGGCCAAGAAGCCTCCTCCCTTCCCCCTTTGTAAAGTAAAAGGGAAAAAAAATTGAAGGGAAAGGAAAAAAAAACTCGCAAGCTGAATTAGCAAAGCAGTGGAGCTATATTTACAAAGCGATGTAGGATTTGCAGGGAGATATTTACAAATTTACAATATCTACAATATATACAAAGATATACAACAGAGTAACACAGAAATGAGAGTGAACCCCTCTCGGCAGAGAGGGGGTTCCCCACCTCCTCTTTCCCCTCTTTCCCCCCTTTCCCCAGATTAGGTTAGAAGAGAGAGAGAGCGAAAGAAAGAAGTTAAAAGCAGTTTTGTGTTAATTGGAAAAGAGTTAATACAGGCCTTATCAGTTTTTCTCTCAAGGCCGGAGCCTTGGCAGAAAGCCCAGCACAGGGACAGAGAGCAGCCGCACCGTAGAAAGGCGGAAGCAAGACTGATAGAAAAGTCGTGGAAATGTCCAGTTCACTCCCAGTTCCAAAAAGTGCTTCCTCCCACTTCACCAATGAAATTAGTTTAGACTATTCCTTCCGTTTACCAACTTCCGTCCACCATGTTCCCTTTCTTAAGGGGGCAACGTCAACCGGCCACACCTTCCCATTTAATCTCTTATTTTAAGGCTTATGCCTTGCTAGCTGAAAAAGCTGTAGAACTCCCTGTAATTTTTCACCACCCACATTCACCTTTTTGAATGCCTCAAGTAAAAGATCTATAATGTGACAACTGTGAGACTGGATGGGACGCTTGGTGCCATAGTTTAGTTGATTAGATGGGTGATAGGTTGGACTCGATGATCTTGAAGGTATTTTCCAACCTGGTCTGGTCTATTCCATTCCATTCTATTCCATTTTATTCCATCCCCTTGAGGGACATCATGGTGCCCTTGACTTGTCTGGACAGTTCAGGGAGCAAAAGCACTGGACACAACTGAATCCTACCAATGAAGTTTGCCTGTGGTGGTTTTCCATCTGTATAGGATGTTTTTTGTTGAGGACTCCTTTTGTCATGTGAAGACCTGTCTTGTAAAGAATTAGTCTCAGGAGGTTAGTCCAGGGCTGTAGGCTGGTACTTGATAAAACCACACTTCCCTTTTCTTTGTTTTGTTTTGGCACAACCAAAGCCATTAAGGACATGAGTAGATCACAGAAGCCAGTTTGTGCCTTTAACTGCCCTACCAGAGCCAAACCTATATGGCTGCCACTGGATCCTGTAACAACTCCCTGCTGACAGCTGCTTGCAAGTGATGGGTCCACCAGCTTTCCCAGACACTTTGCTGTGGCCCTTGTCCATAAGAAGCTTTTTATCCCTTGTACTTGGCCTCCCATGAGCGTGAACTGTTTTGCTTGTTCCCAGGGTGAGAGATTTCTGTTGTATTTTGCATATATTTTGAACTAGGAGCTTTTGTACAGTTACTTGTGGTTTTCTATTCATGTGAGGTTCTCCTTACCCTCAGTGGTTTTCCTAACACTTTTTTTTTTGTGTGATAACTATCAGCCTTTCATGGCTTAAAGAGAACAGGGGCTCCTATACTTAAACTTTTTTGCTGTATTACAAACCTTTTTAACAAGCAACTTGCACAAACTCCCTTCCCCTGCCTGATGGACACCACCACAGCAGTCAGAAGGGGCCTTGACACCAGGGAATCGAAGCATGCCTAATTAGTGTAGGTGTTGACTGCAAATTGTAGGAGATCTTCAAAAACATGCTGTGCGCATGCATAGTACCACATGGGGTTGTACTTGTGTCATTAGAGATGTGTGCTCAGCTTAGCTGAGGACCCTGGGATGGTGTTTTAGGGATATTCTCCTTGGGATCTTCCCCCTTCTCCCCCTCCCACCATAGCTTATTTCAATGCATTTCAAGTACAAACATGACTGCTCTTCAGAAGCACTTTTATGAGCCTCAGGGGTAAGTCATCTCTGGCAGAGATGATTTAGCAAGGTGCCTTTGAGAAGCTGAACTCCAACAGAGGCAGGAAAATCACCCTAAACCTCTCACCAGGGTGGTGGCAGACCTTTCAACAAAGATTCTGAGAGCCTCCTCTTGCCCCTCTCCTGCATAGCCCCAGGCAGAACTAGGGGATGCGTTTCAGGTCTTTGTAGTCCACTTGGTACTGGAGATTTGGCAAAAGAGTATGTTGCAACAGGACAAAGGATGATGGCTTTAAACAAAAAGAGGAAGGATTTAGACTATTTAGATATAAGGGATATATTTTTTTACACTGAGGATAGTGAAACACTAGCACAGGTTGCCCAGATAGGTGGTAGATGCCCCATCCTACAAATGTTTCATGGTGGGTGAGGCTCTGAGCAACCTGACCTAGTTGAAGATGTCTCTGCTCATTGCAGGAAGGTTGAACTAGAGTATCTTTAAAGTTCTAACCCAAACCATTCTATAATAATATAAAATGTGTTTTATGCTAGAGATAAGTGCTCATTTCTACCAACTGAAAGCATCACAACCTGGATGCTTAAACTACCTTCAAGGGGATGGGGCAGGCTCATGTTTAGTTTGACCAGCAGGAAGGCAATGGGGTGGACTGTACCAAAAGGCAGAACAAGAGGACACAGTCTCAGGCTGCGCCAGGGGAGGTTCAGGCTGGAGGTCAGGAGGAAGTTTTACACAGAGAGAGTGATTGCCTATTGTAATGGACTGCCCAAGGAGGTGGTGGAGTCACCATCACTGGAAGCGTTCAGGAGGAGACTTGACAGGGTGCTTGGTTGCATGGGTTAGGTGATTAGGTGGTGTTGGATGATAGGTTGGATGCGATGATCTTGAAAGTCTCTTCCAACCTGGTTCATTCTATTCTAAAACCCCATGAACATGTGCTTGCATCCTAGCAAGGGAGGAGGATGAAGCCATTTCAAAGACTTTTGGCTTGAAGGAGGCTCTCACGGGAGGTGGAAAATTATGACAGCCAGTGACAGCCAGAAATGAAAGCTTAAATAAAACACAATTGGGACACGCAAAGGTCTGTAGTGAAACACAGGTCAATTGACTGGAGGGAGGGGGGTGAACATAGGGCCCCAGTGTTGCCACAAACTGTGAGTTAAGTAGTTAGATGTAGACTTAAACTTGACTTCTGACTTAGTTCAGAAGTGGCTGAAGAAATAGGAGGACGTATTGGGATAGCAATGGTGCTTTCTACTTGGCTCTATGGCAAATGTTGAATTTGTGGTCAAATTTTGTCTTAATTTGTGGAATTAATGGTGTGGAAGATGTGAATTTCTGAGGATATGCAGCAAACATATGTAGGAAGTAACTGGTTTTGAGAGTTGTGGTGATTGTAGGGTTATATGCTGTTTTGGCTCAGACCTGAAAGTAGAGTAGAATAGGATAGAATAAACCAGGTTGGAAGAGACCTTCAAGATCATCATGTCCAACCTGTCATCCACCTCCAGTCTAAACCTCCCCTGGTGCAGCTTGAGACTGTGTCTTCTTGTTCTGGTGCTGGTTGCCTGGGAGAAGAGTCCAACCTCCACCTGTCTACAACCTCCCTTAAGGTAGTTGTAATATTGTCTGTGACTTTAACATCTTCAAAGTACTTTGCAAATAGGAATCCCAATACTGAATCATGCAATGGAAATGCCTTCCAACAATCTCAATCTCTGAGAGGAGAGGAATGTTAAGACTGGACTCACAGTTTGTTTTCAAAGATGGCTTTTACTTCTTGGTGGTCAACTTTTGGAGGCTCAGCTCAATGGCCAGCTCTTGGGCTGTAGGAACACCACTGAGTTCTGCCAGGATGGTGACTATGGCCCCATTACAAACACAGTCCCTTTATTAAAGTTGAAGAGCCTTAAGGGTATTTTTCTGGGAGATACTTGAATATTTAACTGCATATAACTTCTCCAAGCTAATGGTGAGAGTTAGTTTTCCTTCATAGAAACATTTTGGTTGGAAGAGACTTAAAGATCATCAAGTCCAGACATTAACACATCATTGCCAATTCACCACTAAATCACATGCCCCAGCACCACATCTGTGTGGCTTTTAAATCCCTCTAGGGATGGGGACTCCACCATTGCCCTAGCCAGCCTGTTTCAGGGCTTGACAACCCTTTGGGGGAAGAAAACGTTTCTAGTGTGTGGCCTAAATCTACCTTGGAATGATTTAAGGTTGTTTCCTCTTCTCTTGTCCTATGTTCTTTGGGAGAAGAAGCTGATACCCACCTCGCTGCAAATTCTTTTCCGGTGGTTACAGAGAGCAAGAAGGTCTTCCTTCAGCCTCCTTTTGTCCAGGCTAAACAACCCCAGCTCCTTCAGCCGCTCCTCTGAAGACTTGTTCTCTAGACCCTTCACCAGTTTTGGTATTCTTTGAGCATGCTCCAGCAGCTCAATGTCCTTCTTATAGTGAGGGAGCCAAAATTCAACTCAGTATTCAAGGTGCAGCCTCCCCAGTGCTGAGTTGTGGTGGGTTGAAAATTCTGTGCCCCCCCAACATTAAACTTGCCAGACCAGCTCAGTTGGAAGCATATGGAGCTGTATTTACAAGGAAAACTACAACCTACAGTGAAATGCAATGAATATGTACAAAATATACAGTATTTACAATTAACAAACAACACAAGAACCCTCCTGGCCAAAGACCAGGGGAGCTGCAGCAACTTCTCCCTCCCTGCCTCTTTCTTTACCCCCCTGTGCATAGAGGGACAAGAGAAAAGAGCAGAGAAATTGTTAATACCAGCCACAACAAAACAGTGCAGTCAAGATCAGTAAAGCCAGGAGAAGCATCAGCCAGAGCCAGAAGTGAAAAGAGAGAGATTGTCTTCATACAACTAGTTTAAGTCTGCTATCTCTCCAATGGATTGTTTAGAACTTATCCTTATATTCCTTTTTACACTCAATAGTGATTTATTTACATTCTAGTACTTTCTGCTCAAGATCTATGGAAAACTTTAAAGGTACAGCCTAAAACTACCACATGAGTACAGGGGGGCAATCACTTCTCTGGTCCTACTGGCCACACTCTTTCTGATCAAGTCAGGATGGCCACATGGTCTTGCAAGGAACAACCAGCCAGTCCTGGGAAAGGAACAGGAGTGGGACAGTGAAACCCCAGATTTTACAATAGGGATGAAGGGCAGGAAAGCATGGTCAAGCAGATAAGCAAGTGTGTGGGTAAAGGAGCTGCAGTCATGTGGGCATAGCTGGTGGAAGGGTGTTTTCCCAAGCCAGCTCTGCGCCGGCCAGTTTATCGAGCTGAATGGAATTGCTCCCAGCACAGCCTTTGGGAAGAAGTGGTTGGTTGGTTGATTGGAGGGACAAGTCAAAGACAGGCCTCAGTACTATGGATCTGGGTGTATTTTAGCTAAAGACCCATCCTGAAACCACAGATGTGGTTTGTCCTCTTGCCTTCACTGTAGCATCCCAAAGCCTGTGATCTCGATGTAGGCTCAGTGCTTTCTCTTTGACAAGTGCTAGTCTGCAAAACTGAAATGAAACAAAACCCCAAAAAAAACAAACCAATCAACCAAAAAAACCCACACAACCCTCTCCCCCCCAAAAAACCCCCAACAAACCAAACCCCAACCAACCCCCCAAAACCCCAAACAAGCCACAAAGCAACAACAAAAAAGTTTGTAATTGTGATACTGGCATTTTTGTTTTGCAGTAGGGCTCTAGAGGTTTGCAGGCATCTTTCAGGAGGAGATCAAGTTGTAGTTGTTAGTTATCCTATGCCACGGAGCAGCACTCTCCCCAAACCAACATGGCAGCTGGTGTTGGGGTTTCATGGACACATAACAGCCTGAATGCCAAAAAGACGAGGGGGGGTGGGGGGTGGGTGTCGGGGTGTGTGTGTGTCTATTTAAGCAATTTTTTCCTCTCTATAGGAACTTAGTCTGTCAGCAGCATAAACACTTACAATCATGCACTTCCTAGGATGCATGTGCTATCGAAAAGGGAGGTGTTAATTGCTGTGCTAATTACAACATGATTGCTTTGCACTTGTTTTGCACTTGCAGGTGATTAAATTTTTAACGAAGCATATTACTTGGCACTGTTAGCACAGTTAACACATTTCTCTCTCTCTCTCCTCCTCTCTCTCTCTTTTTTTTATGCCTTGGGAGAAGTCCCGCTCCGCAGCCCCTTCGCTGGCTGCGATGTGCTGTTGTGTTTGGAACATGCCTGCGTTTAGGCAGTCGCTAGCAGCCGCCCGGCTTCCTGCTCGGAAAGAGCAGCAGCCTGTCATCAGCAGGCTCAGCGTGAAGGCGCCGGCCAGATGCGAATGCGGAACCCACCGAGGTATTGGCTAAAAGGCGAGGCGAGGCTGTGGATGCCGCTCTCCTAGATTTCCTTTAAAAACCCACGCCAGCCCGAGCCAGTCGGGCGGCAGCGGTGGAGGGTGTGTGGGAAGGTGAAGAGCTGACAGCAAGTTCCCCGTGATTTATTTCTGCTTTGCTGAGCGGGTTCCCAGCTGAACGAGAGCAGGGGAGACCTGCATCTGTTCGCCGGGCAGGCTCGTATGTCTCTGATAAGGTGGCAATTACATGGCCCGGGGAGGCTGCACAAGCAAAAGCAAGCTGGGCGAACTAGCCTGTTGGATTTAGGGATGGGGATAGGTGGACTTTACCTTTCTGGCTAAAAATTCCCTTCATACTTGTTGATTCTGATGAGTCTGAGATCATCAGTCCCAAATTAATGATGATGATCTCTCCTCAGTGGGTATTATCCAGTGTGGTGGATTGCTTTTGTCAGCCTGAAGAAGGGAAGGCTGCAGTGAGACCTTATTGTGGCCTATAAAAGGGGGTACTGGAAAGATGGGGATGGACTTTTTAGCAGGGCCTGTTATGCCAGGAGAAGGGGTGATGGTTTTAAAATATGAGGAGAGATTTAGACTAGAAACCCTCTATTATAAGAGTGATTAACACTGTCCTAGGTTACCCAGAGAGGTGGCAGGTGTCACATCCCTGGAAACATTCCAGGTCAGGCTGGATGGGGCTCTAAGCAGTCTGATGTAGTTAAATGTGTCCCTGTTCATTGCAGGAGGGTTAGCCTAGATGACCTTTAAAATTCCCTTCCTACCCCAAAATTCTATGAGTCTATAATTCCATGATTTTTGAATTGCTCATTTCTGGGGGGCCTTGCCTTTGGAGACCATCTACTCTATTTGTTTAGGGAATGGAAATTTCTTGGGGTACTTTGGGCTAGGCTGTGTAAATGGACTGGATGACTGCTAGTCGTAGGCATAAAAAGGCTGTTCTAGAAATGTCTCTTCACAGGAAGGGACCAATAGGCACCTATTCCTGTTCAGGGATGATATAAGTAAAAGGGAGACTGGGTGAACAATGAGAAATACTGAAAAGGTTAGGAAAGATGATCTCATTTAGCCAGTTTTTTAAAATTCATGAGCAAGAGTCACTCACTGAGGAAGCACAAAAGAAAAAAGGTTTGAAACTGATAAGGAAATATTTTTAGACAACAGTTAATTAACCCTGGGAACTTACTGCCACAAATAACCACTGAGCCCAAGAGACTAGCAAGTTCCAAACTGAACCAGACATTTGTATGGGTAACAAGAACTACATTAGACTAGATTAGGACAAAGAAAAAAGAAGAAATACAAAGGATGCAAACTTTTGTGCTTCACAACGTTGGGAAACAACTAAGTGATGAGGAGGAGGAAAAGAACTTCCCCTATGGGAAGATCATCCCTTGATGGTTTATTAGGATGTTTCTCAGACTGTTTTGTGAGGCAGCTGGTCTTGGCCACTGGCAGGGATGGGCACCAAGCTCAACAGAACAATGGTCTGATTCAGCACCCTTTGTTTCCATCTGGCATTGTTCTGCATCTGGGCTAGGAGAGGGATAACTTTTACAAACAGAAAGGGGGAAACTAGAGGGGGAAACCAAAGGAATTACAAGATTGCACAAATACTCCTGACATCTTTGCCTTTTCTACACCTATGCACCTGGTGAATTAAAAGGAAGAAAAGAAAAAGTCTTTGCTGGATTGTTTACATAATATGAATGTAAAAGTGCCTGGGAACACAGCTTCAGCATGCATTAGCTGAATTCATTTTGACATAATGTTTGTGAATCATTTTCTGTCACATGTGCTGAATTTTCCTGTGTCCAGGCACATGCAAGCATACCTGGATGAGGAGTCAAGTCTTGAAGGATTTGGGACAGCAGGTCTGGTCCCTGGGGAGCTTGGAAACAGGACTGAGGGGTGGCACCCACAGTGGCAGAGAGCCCTGTACCCTGTAGCTGATTTGTCTTTGGCATTAAATGTTAAAATAAAATGCAGCCTTATAAACTCTTGTGAGGTGATAGCCTTAGCATACTGTCATCACTTGGCAAGTTCAGCCTAGAAGTTCATGGACACTGAGCCTTGCATATTAAATATAGATAATGTAAATAGATTTGCCCATTGGCATTAAGAGGCCAAACTGAAGTACCTAAAGCCTCACACTTTTTAGTACCATGTAACTGTTTACATGTCTCTGTTCATGTAATTGGAGTACTAACAGGCCAAGAGAGAATGAACATGACAATGAGAATGTGTTTTATGCAGAGCTGGAGAGTTTGCATTAACAATTCAGGATGCTGGTGAGGCTCTCTTTAATGTTTAATGAATTCTTTTGGCCCACAAAACACAGGCCTTCACCTTTCCTACCATTTTGGCTACGTGGCCCTGCAGGCAGGTCCATCAACCAGGAGCAAATGGTCAGCAGAGGCAGAAAGCCCTAAGTGTGTGGGTCCCTGCTGAGGGGATGGGAAACAAAGAAGAGGGTGGCTGCAAAGCCCTGAGGACTTCAGCAAAACATCTTCAGTTGGAGGTCTGGGGGCTGGTCTCTTCCCCCAGGCAACCTGCACCAGAACAAGAGGACAGAGTCTCAAGCTGTGCCAGGGGAAGTTTAGGCTGGATGTTAGGAAGAAGTTCTTCACAGAAAGAGTGATTGCCCATTGGAATGGGCTCCCTGAGGAAGTGGTGGAATTGCCATCGTTGGGAGTGTTTGGGAGGAGACTTGATGGGGTGCTTGATGCCATGGTTTAGTTGATTAGATGGTGTTGGATGATGGCTTGGATGTGATGATCTTGAAGGTCTTTTCCAGCCTGGCTTATTCTATTCTATTGGTTTCTGCTTGACTTTTCTGTGCCAAATTTTGATACCACTTTTAATTGGCAGGTTTCATTATCTGCAATTTCATTAAGAGTAATATCTGTTGAAGGACCACTGACTTTTTGTTGTTATTATTATTTTTTGGCTTAATGGGTTCAATTATATCTGCAGCAAACCTTGCCATTTCCCCTCCCCCCCCCCCCCCCCCCAAACTTCATATTCTAGTCTATTACTCACTGTCTGTCTGGCCCCCATCGTGCTTTCACTGCAGATGTCATAACAGAGAAGAGATGAACAGGCAGCCCTTACTTCCCGATAAATTAATGTGCTGCAGTCTAATCCATATCCCAAATGATAAAGTTAACAACAGTTTGCAAGCCTGTCACATAATCTAAAAAATTCAGATGGATATTTTTTCCTCCCCTCGTGTGGGGAGGGAAAAGCTGCTTCGGGAATGAACAGTTATTAATATGTTTAAGCTGCAGCAGAATGTCATGGAAATGGCACAATTAATTCAGCTGCTGCCTCCATCCAGCGGCGGAAGCACTTTTATTGGGAGCAACCTGTTCGGCAGGCTGCTGGCTGCAGAGAGGTTCCTGGGCTGCTGCAGCCTGTCCTCCTTCCTTTTTGCCTGCTTCATCCAGCTGGGCTCAAGTCCCATTCAGCTGCCAGCCTTTTGGGGTGAATTTCTTTGAGGTCAGTCACCTGTGGCTCTCCCACACTCCCCAGCGTGTGGTTAGTGGGATGTGAAAACAGGGACTCTGTGAAGCTGCTCCAAATCTGCTGTGCTGCTCCAGAAACTGCTGTGTGCCTCAGCAGCACATGTCCGTTTGCAAGAGGCAAATTCATTTGCATACCCAAATGATAGATATGCCTAAATGTACTGCTGTGAGACAGGAAGGGAGGGATGAGCTTCCCAGCATCTGCCTCCAGTGTGGGAGTCCTGTGCTTGGGTCGCAACAACCCCATGCAATGTTTCAGGCTTGGGGCAGAGTAGCTGCAAAGCTACCTGATGGGAAAGGACCTGGGAGTGTTGGTTGACAGTTGGCTGAAGGTGAGCCAGTATGTGCCCAGGGGGCTAAGAAGGCCAACAGCATGCTGGCTTGTATCAGGAATAGTATGAGCAGCAGGACTAGGGAAGGAAGGGATTGTTCCCCTGTACTTGGCACTGGTGAGGCTGCCCTGCTAATACTGGGTTCAGTTTTGGGCCCTGCACTATAAGAAGGACGTTGAGATGGTAAAGCGTGCCCAAAGAAGAGCAATGAACATGATGAAAGGTTTAGAGCACAAGCCTTCTGAGGTGTGGCTGAGGGAACAGGAGTCATTTAGTCTAGAGAAAAGGAGACTGGGGAAATAGAATAGAATAAACCAGGTTGGAACAGACCTTTGAGATCATTGTGTCCAAGCCATCATCCAACACCATCTTATCAACTAAACCATGCAACCAAACACCCCATCAAATACCTTCTCACTCTCTACAAACATCTGAAAGGAGGTTGTGGTGAGGTGGGAGTCAGTCTCTTCTCCCAAGGATCAAACAACAGGACAAGAGGAAATTGCCTCCTGTTGTGCCAGGATAGGTTGATGTTGGATATTGGGAAAAACTTCTTCCCCCAAAAGATTAAGAAGCCCTGGAACAGGCTGCCTAGGACAGTGGTGAAGCCCCCATCCCTGGAGTGACTTAAAAGCCATGTAGATGTGCTGTTGAGAGACATGGGTTAGTGGTGAACTGGCAGTGCTGTGTTAATGCCTGGACTTGGTGATCTTACTAGTCTCTTCCAATTAAAATGATTATATGATTCTGTGACTCTATGGTTTCACTGGGGAAAATGGTGTTCAGAGCCTCTATGTTCACACAGAACAGCTCAGGTATGCAGGGCAGGCATCCAAGGGATAGATCCTCAGTCAAGGGGAACTGGATTAGCTTCTTAAAAATTCATGGAGCTAATCCAGTTTACACCAGTTGGTGATCAAGCCCTTACTGCATAAATGCCTGAGGTAGCTGAATGTGCAAAGGAGGTTGGCTAGGATAAACTCTCCAAAAATGGGAAATTACCTTAATTTCTTGGTCTGGAGTTCATACAAGAAGAATGTTTCTTGTCAGAGCTCCTCTGTCTTTCTCCAGCCATACCAGGTGTAACAGGAAGGCAATTTATCTTAAGATTTTCTGGTGATATTGACCACAATGCAGAGGGGCAGAAGAACAAGATGTGTGTGTGGAAATAAAGGTAATAATGGAATCTTTGCAACCTCTCTGTGCTGCAAAGTCAGAAGCTGAAGTAAGTCCTGGAAAAGAGGTGAGGAACAGAGAAATCATTATGTGAAAGCTAAGTTGCACATTTCAGTGCTTTGTTTTGCTCTTCTTGCCAGTTCCAGAGGTTGGTATTATTTGGGGTAGGCATGGCTGACATGAAACTTAGACCTGCAGTTCACGTTACTGATCTTATGGTGTAGCTCCCCTTTACCTCAATCTGCAACTCCACTTTGAAATCTGGGCTAAGTCCACTTTCAAGGTGCAGATATGTGGTGGATGAGGAGAGAGGGGAGGTGGTCAATGTTGGGATTTAGCTGTGTGGTAGTTTTAGGCTACGCCTTTAAAATTTAGCTGCAGATTTTGAGCAGAAAAGTAGAAAGATATAAATAAATCACTACTGGGTGTAAAAAGGAAAACAAAAGATTATTCTCAACAAATTCATTGGATGAATGTCTGGGATAAGAGAAGCTGCATCATAACAATTCTTCACATTTCATTTCCATTCCTCTTCCTTTCTCTTCTCATCTTGGTTGTTTTGCTTCACTGGGGAGAAGATAACATGCTACTGGCTGGCCTTTGAGATAAGCCTAATACTGCTTTCTCTCAGCTCCTCTGTGTGGCCAGTGTGGACCAGACCAGCCTCCTCCAAGCCTGCCTGGAAGTTCTTCCTTCACTTCAGAGTCACTTTTACTGCATGTAGGGAAGGTAAGGCCACGTACAGGCTCTACACCACTTGCTCCTATTTCAGCATATCTAGCATCAGTGCTACCCTCACCCTTCTCCAGCATGGGAGTTTTCCATCCTAAAGATGTGGGGTGGGTCTGGGTGTTCCTTGAGAGCCTGTTAATGACCAACAAATGTCTCATTCAGAGCAAAATGAATTCAACAGGAACTGAGCAAGTATAAATGCAGAAAATCTCACCACTGTGGGACACATACCTAAATTTAAAACAGTGAGAACCATAGCTCATCACTTTAAGGACATTCCTTTCCTTAGGAGACACTGATAGAGGCAACCCATTGTTCAGGAGTTTAATAGTCCCTAGACAAGGACCCTACAAGCAGTCCCTTTTCCTCTTGAGTGCTTCTGATGCCAAATAAGGGAAAGCAAAGCTTATTTCTGAGGCTGACCTATTTCTGTTGAGCAGCTGCAAGCTAGGCTAATAATCCACTTATCTGGTGAGAAAACCACAGCAGCACCTTCCAGACAGGCATGGTCTTGCAGAGCTCTGGTTCAGCAGCCCATGGGCTGATGGTCTCTTCTAGTGCCCCAGCTCAGCTGCTTAGGGCACCTGAGAGGAAAGTCTCTCCTAAAGATGCAGTGGTATGGACTACTAAAGCCTTCCCTGGGAATTTTGACTGGTGCTGGCTTTTACAACAAGCCTTACAAAATACCCAGAAATGCAAAATTAACAGAAAGGGGAATATAGCAGAATACCATGGGGAATGTCTGTCATTAAAACATCATCAGAGCATGACAATGTCATCACTGAGGAGTCACCAGAGAAAGCCTTTTCTGATGCCTTGCAGTTTGAAGATGGCAATGGCTGAGGGGTGAGCTGTATCCCCACAGCCACACCTTGCAGGCTTGTTGGGTGGTGGAACAAAGCACTTGGTGCCCAAATGCTACTGATCAGCTGCAGCAATGTCACCAGGTCTGGTTTCATCCCAAAAGCATGATGCTGAAAAGTGAGATCTCTGCAGCTCTGTACAAGGCCACTTAGGTCTTTGGCCAGGTGCCACCATTCTGTATTGTTGTCTTGGTTGGTTTTCTCACAAACCTCACAGAAGGGATGCTCTTGAGTTCAGAGCAGGTAACAGTTATTCCTAATACAAGGCACTAATGAGTGAGTGAGGAGGTGGAGACCTGTGGTTTATGTGCTGCTGGTGTCTGCAGTGAGTAAGCCATTCCTTGCTGACCAGGGCCTGCATGCAAGCAAGGCACCTGCACAAGGCTACCAAGAGATCTTCTTGCTACCACCACATAGCTCATGTTGGTTCCCACTCATTAGCAAGCTTTTCCCATATCAGCAATGAGATGACTCTCACTCACCCAGTTAGTTGTGTCTTCCAAGAGCCTTCCAGGCAAAGAGTGAGGTTCTCCATTGAGCAGGTCTGGATTATTTGAATACTTTTGCTGAGCTGTTCCCTGACTGAAAATTACCTTACCCCAGGGGATCCCTGTGCCCAAGGGAACACATTGTGTTCTGCCGGGCATGCCTGTTGAACACTGGCAGTAGATTAAGACTCTGGTGTGCTTGGTGATTATGCATTTTACAGAATCACAGAATGGTGGGGGTTGGAAGGCCATCTAGTCCAAAGCCCCTGCTAAAGCAAAATCACCTACAGTATTTCAAGACCTATATTATGATTTATTGAAGAGAGACTTCTACCTTTCCTCTGTTTTGTAAAAAACAACCCAGTGCCTCACCACCCTCATGGGGAAGAACTTCTTCCTAACATCCAATCTGAATCTACCCACTTCTAGTTTTTTTCCTTTCCCCCTAGTCCTATCACTACCCAACATCCTAAAAAAAGTCCCTCACCAGCTTTCTTGTAGGCCCCCTTCAGATACTGGAAGGGCACAATAGGGTCTTCTCAGAGCCTTCTCTTCTCCAGACTGAATAACCCCAACTCTGTCTGTCTCTATAGGAGAGGTGCTCCAGCCCTCTGATCATCCTCTTAGTCCTTCTTTGGACACATTCCAGCATGTCCAGATCTTTCCTGTAACAGGAGCTCCAGAACTGGAAGCAGTACTCCAGATATGGTCTCACTAGAGTGGAGTAGAGGAGGAGAATCACCTCCCTCAACCTGCTGGCTACACTTCTCTTGATGCAGCCCATGACCTGGTTTGCTTTCTGGGGTGCAAGTGCACACTGACTATGGAAACTGCATTTTTACAAGAGTCATGTGGACAAGATGAGAGGTGATGAGCACAAGTTGCTCCAATTGAACACAAGAGGAAAGTTCTTCACAGTGAGAAAAATCTCCCCAGGGAAGCGGTGGAGTCTCCAACACTGGGCTCTTTACAGATTCAGCTGGACAGGATGCTGGGCCATCTTGTCCAGATGGTATTTCTGTGGAGAAAGTAGCTGATCCCTGAGGTCCCTTCCAACATGGTGTTCTATGATTCTATGAAATCCATGTTGTGAGATATACACAGGGTACTCCTCCAAATGCAAGAGGCTGATGAGCTACAGAGGTTCTTCATTTGCAGTAGCCCTTAGCTCTGGGGACTCTGAAGGTTACCTAGATTTCCCAGGAGGGGAGCTAAGGAAGGTATATGGCCTTTTAATTAATTTATTTTTAACTAATGAGCTTGATGATGTAAACTATTCTGATAGCTGGTGATGAGTTGTGGGCCAGTAAAGGAACCAGATTCAAATCTGAATCCTTCCCAGCTCTGAAACAATGCATGCATTCATGCATTTTTATTTCTCATTTTCCTCAGGTACATCTTGCCCTGGAACTCAGCAAGTGCAATGAGAAGAGACCATGTTGCTTCATCAGATGGAAACCTGTGTAACCTCAAGTGATCCCTGTTGAAGTTAAAACAGCAGCAGAAGATCCACATTTTCATTAACTTGTGTGCATGCACATTTTTTTACAGTGGTAGTCTGAGTTTGGGAGGGGATGCTTATCAGCGCTGTAGAGACATCTTGTTAGCAGATGTTACTTATCTGGGAGGTTGAACTCGTTCTAATGACAGCACTTCTATTTTTTTTTTCTTGTTTTAACATTTGCAAGACACTGAACAGCCATAAAGACATAGCTACCACTTCACAAGCAACAAATTGTTTCCTAGTAGAAAATCCTGTCTAAAGGCAAATGGCTATTTTTACTTGGCAGACAGATTTGCCCACTAAAGTAAGTGTGTGTGTGTGTGTGGGCAAGTATTTGGAACCTGTTTATGGAAGTAACTGTTTCCTAATGTTTTAGGGAATTCAGGAATGCAAAGCACAGAGATAAAATCCCCCTCTGTGTGGGTGCATTTGTTCAGCAAAGTTGTCAGATGCCTTTTAAAAGGAAATAACACTTGTATGGCAGGTTTTCGCAGATGGAGGGTGTGAAAATTATTATTAAAGCATTTCCAAGCTATTTCCAGCAGAATGAATAGAGTGTGATCACAGGATCACAGGATGTTAGGGGTTGGAAGGGACCTCTGGAGAGCAGGACCGCATAATCTAGTGTAGGTCACACAGGAATGCATCCAGATGAGTCTTGAAAGTCTCCATAGAAGATTTGTATGTGATTTGTGAAATTATTATTTTGAGGCCAAGACACTGAGAAAGTCAGAATATGAATTCAGATATACGTGGTTCTCCTTTTATCAGACCTCTGGATTGTCCCTGTGAAGAAAATGTTTCAAGATGTTTCTCTCGATAGTTGAATGCAGTAATTCAGTGAAGTAAATCTCACACTCCCCACAATGATATGGGACCACAGTGGTCGCTTCTGATGGAAATTGGTTGTCTCTGTTTCCACTTTGCTGTGTCAGGCTAAACCTACTCCTTCTCCTGTTTGGCTCAGGCTCCTGAAGCACTTCTTTCCTCTGTTGGATATTTTTTGCTGGGGGAAGGAGGCAGCTTACAGACCACACCAGAGACAGGAGGCATTTGTGAGACCTCTCTGTGTTCTGCCCATCTTCTGTTTCCCAAGGGAAAAAGGATGTGGAGCTGAAACACCTTCTCAGATGAAGAGCAGCATCTGAAGATTTTCCTGATTTGAAGCTGAACAAATGGGCTCTTCCCATTGTTGAAATCTACCTTCAAACAGGTAACGCAGAGCACCGCTGGCAGAATATACGCTTCGAGCTCTTGGGCTACAATAACCTTTGGGGAAACTTCTGGACATGGATCAGGAGATGCTCATTAAAGCTACTGTTGCCACCACTCTAATATGATCTTCATAACCCAGTCAAAGTTTTAATTACCACTCTCATTCATCAAGAAGTCTTACTGGCTTAAGCTTCACAGTTTGGAGGTTTGTTTTATGGTGGAGGAGGACATGTTGGGTTCTATTCCTTTCAGTGCTGAAGAAGGAGCTCTGAAATTAACCTTAAATGCATTGTAAAGATGAAAAGAACAAAGAACACAGACCATTGCTTGAAAAGGATTTTTTCCTTTGTTTGCTCTCTCTTTGTTTTGTTTTGGTTTTTTTGTATTGTAAGCCAATGCTGTGATTTCACCCTGATGGATGTCTTCAAATGCTAGAGGTTGGCAAGCAGGGGTCAATCTGAATAAATATCAAAACTTGATTAATACCTAAAGCATTTGCATTTCCAGACATACACATGAGCCAGCTCCACCCTGATTAATCAGTTCTGACCGTACTGCATAATACTTACCATTTTTTAATTAAAATTGAAAGCTCTAGTTGTCCAGAGTGCTACATGTGTGCTCTCTGAAAAAATTACAGCACAGGCAGAGACCATTTCTGCCCCCCCTGCTACTGCTGCTGCAAATTTCATACTGAACTTTAAAGGCAATTTCAGGTACAGCCAAATACTATCCATTATCTTTGCCTGTACTCCTAATCAGAGCAGCACAAGCTGCTTCCAAAAACATTTGTTCTGAGTGGCTGCTGTTTCTGAAAGCAGATGCTCTTGAAAATGTAGCTGTCAATAGCTCCCACTTATCAGTGTTTTCTTACCAGAACTACACCAGTTAAGGTTTACTCAGATTTTACTACACGTTTATGAGCGTGCTGGCGAGGTAAAATGTTTTTTGCCTGCACGCATGGAACTAATCAATAAGCTGCTTCCTCGTGGCCCTGGTTTTGCTTTTGCTTCTGCCTGTGTAAATCAGGACCATCTCTGCTCAAATGAGTACTTACACCTAGCTAAAATCGTGGGAGAGGAGACTCAATTCCTTTGTTTGAGGTAGAAGCAGGGTGGTTTTTCTTTGCATGAGGAATAGAATAATCGAGTACTTCATGGTTGCCTTCTCTCTGTGCTCCCTTTCCCCCTCCTTTTTTATTATTGGAGCAAATAAAATTTTCCTCATTTATTACTCCAAACCAATGACTCCATCTAGCTTCCCACAGCAGACTTTTTATAGCGGGGAACACTCCTTTCCTTGTTTTGCTGAAGCACGTATTTTCACATGATTTGCACTGATAATATAGCTCCACGGAGTAGCTTGATAGAATGTATCACTCTTCACAGTCTAGCAGTCCCCCTCCTTAAATAATGGAAGTGGTAGACTCCTGGTAGGCTTGATTTTAAACATTTAAAATATATATAATGGTTTGCATACTGTGCAGTGATTTGTAAAATGTGAATGCCTACAAAAACCATGGTTACCAAGCATAACATTATCTTATTTTTACTTACACAACCAGTAAAACAGCTGGAGGTCTAAAATCATGGCCCGGCATTAAACGCATTACTACATTTTAACCATGCAGGATTGAGGCTGTCCTTTCAACTGGGAGATAGGAAGAGAAAGACAGTGCAGTGATTACTGGAAAATTAACACCTCCCATTTTAATAGACTGATTATACCACCAGCACTTAAATAGAAACCCTTCAATTGAAATGAATTGGAATTTTATCTGTCTATCTCAAGAGTGAGACAGGCACAAGTGGCTTTGAGCTGCACGGATCGCGGTATCAATCTTCAGAGTGGAAATGGAGCGTTAGCAGAAACTGAGTATTTTACTAATGGAAATTGTATCTTTCATTTTAAGTCCCACCTGTAAAACACTGCTTAAATGTCTTCCTTTTTATTCTTATCCTTGAAAAAAAAGATCCATGCCTCACCCAGGTTCTCTTCCTAATACCCATCATTGTAATCAACTTGCAATGAATTAATCTGTAAGCCTTAAGCCCAGGTCATTGCAACATCCATACAATGTTTAGGGCTAGGTGTCCACACCTCAGGTTGTGTTCCTGAGTCTTATCAGAACACCTTGACAAAAGTGAATAGAATAGATTTAACCACTGTCTGCTCAAGTCCAGCTTCTCATCCATCAGCACCCCCAAGTCCTTTTCCACAGGGCTGCTTTCTAACACCTCATCCCCCAGTCTGTATTGTTAGTAAGGATTGTTCCAGCCCAGCTGCAGAACTCTGCATTTGCTTTTGTTGGATCTCATGAGGTTCACCTGGGCCAAATTTCCAGCTTGTCCAGGTCACCCAGGTTGGGTTGGTTTTTTTTTCACACTCAGGGTGGTGAAACATTGGCCCAGGTTACCAGAGAGGTGGCAGACGCTCATGGAAACATTCCAGGTCAGGTTGGATAGGACTCTGAGCAACCTGATCTAGCTGAAGGTGTCCCTGCTTACGGCAGAAGTGCTTGGACTAAGTAACCTTTGAAGGTCCCTTCCAACACAAACCATTCTATGATTCTCTGAAAAAAGCACTAGAGAGTTCCCAAATTCCTCAGATTTCAGGAGTCTGAGGACTATCAGAAATTCCAAAGGGTTACTTGGCACCTGATCAGTGTGGCTGCACTATCTGGTCAGTAATGCAGGGTCAGATTGAAAACTATCAGTACTTCCCAAATCAGCCCCAAGAGGCTGTCTACTATTCTCTTGGGTAGACCTCTTCCAGCTGTAAGCCTATTCGTGGCATGTGCTGTCTGCAGTGGGTTAAACAGCTATTGGGTGGTTCCTCCAAACCCAATGAAGTATAGCAAGGGGTGGCCAGGAGCTGCTATACTTCTTTCTTTCTTACTCTGCCTGTGCTGGGGAACAGTGGGAAATTTCAGTGAAACTTTAAGCTTGCAATATTAGGAGACCAGTATCTGATTCATCTGTCTGATAAAGCTTTGAACAAGGTACAGGGGAAATAAAAAGGGTTTGATTCTTGTCTCACAACACAAGTTTTACATCACTAGTATTACTGGCTGTGTTTACACAGGCTGCTGAGCCAAATTTCAGACTCCACAAAGTCCATTAAAACCAGCTTGTGCATCTCCCTCCAAAGCCTCCCAGCTTGACTGCCTGATGCACGCTCAAAGGGATGTTCCAACTGCACTCCCCCCAACTCCCCAAGCACCAGCACCTTGCAGGCACAAGCTCCCAGGTCCCTTAGGGAGAGGAGAGCCCTTCCTTGCTCCTAGGATGCCAAACCAATGGTGGAAAGAGAGAGATGGCTGCAGTGTTGCCTGCCTCAGACTCTCTGGTGCTGCCCTGTGTCCTGGTTTGAGCTAAGCCAGAACTGATTCTGTTTAGCAATTTGCATTTTCAGCTCAGGCTCTTCTCACTGATGGAACTTTCTGAAGTTAACAGCACATTTTCACAGACACTGACTGCTGCTAGCAGTGGTGGTGCTGATGGTTAGAGATAGTGCCAAGAGTTGAGGTACAGAAAGGTTCTTGCTTAGACTTGCTCCTGTGCAGACCAAGGTACACCACATTGAGGTGCTGTAAGTAAGAAGTGGCACCTGCAGAGAGGAGTGGGCAGGACAGGTGACCCTAAAGTGACCAACAAGGATTCCATTCCATGTACATCATATTTAGCATAAAGCTGAGAGATCAGCAGGGTCAGGACTCTTCTTCAATGGTCTATGCCTGAGGAGGACTCTGTTTTGCCCTTGATCTTGATCTGGAGAGGGATTAATAGAAAGTCTATCATTTGTCTAGTGGCCAGTCCGGCCCTAACCCATGACACTAGATCACAGAATCACAGAATTTACCAGGTTGGAAAAGACCTTTGACATCATTGAGTCCAACCTATCACACAACACCATCCAATCAACTAAACCATGGCACTAAGAGCTTCATCCAGTCTTATTTTGAACACTTCCTGGGATGGTGACTCCACCACCTCCCTGGGCAGCCCATTCTAATGGCCAATCACTCTTTCTGTGAATAATTTCTTCCTAACATCCAGCCTAAGCCTCCTCTGGTGCAGCTTGAGACTGTGTCCTCTTGCTCTGCTGCTGGTTGCCAGGGAGAAGAGACCAGCCCTCACTTTGCTACAACCACCCTTCAGGTAGTTGTAAATGGCAATAAGGTCTCCCCTGAGCCTCCTCTTCTCCAGACTAAACAACCCCAGCTCCCTCAGCTGCTCCTCATAGGACAGGCATCCTTGACACTGAAGACCTCCACCACATACTTAAGTAGCCAGAGCAGGTTAGCCAGGCTATGCAGCAGATTCCCAGACTCCCCAAGACCTAACCCAGACCTCTTCAGTTATGGCACAGATATTGCAAAGGGAAGGTTGTGGTGGTGACGGCACAGCGTCCTGAAGTTAAAAATGACTTATTTACTTTGGAGAGGATCAGAGAAGGACACAGATTATACAACCCAAAAGAAGAATGCAGCTAGTTAACAGGGCTGGCAAATAACAGAGGAAAAAAATCTGCACTTCTATTCAAAGAAGAAAATGAGCGTTGCAGTAAATATGTAGACAATCCACACCAAGTACAGTTCTGGTTTCTGTGTGTAAATGTGTGGTCTAGCTGCAATCTTCATGGAAGCTGTTTCAGCTTCAAATGAATGTAGTATTTCTGAAATAGTTTAAATGGATGTGATCTGTCTCTGGAAGGAAACAATGGGTAGAGTAAATGAGCAAATATGTCGTCAATAGCTGAGCGAGAGAAACGCTGAATGTCTCACCAGAGGAGGACTGAGCAGGGCATATCTGAGGTTCCACCTGTCCGGTGCCTCTGCTTGCTGGGTACAGGAGTGGGTTTGCAGCTCATGGAGAACACATCAGCCCCGCACACTCCAAAGTCAGCTGCTTTTAGCAGCTTCTAAGGATATCAATGGAAAGGTGTTCAAAACTAGAGATTAGCTACATGCCTTAAAAATGAAAAGCCTAGGCATTCAATTTGGTTCAGATGTGGGTTTGCATTTGTAGCACCTGAGCCTTTATCACACCGCCTCAGAAGCACAATATGTTACAGAAGAGCTTTTTAGGGCAGCATGGCTCTCCTGCCCTGGCTAATCCACTTTCAGGATTTGCTACCACTGGCAGTACCTGAGTTTCGTAGACTCATAGAATGGTTTGGGTTGGAAGGGACCTAGCCCAAGCCCCTTGCAGTGAGCAGGGACATCTTGAGTTAGATCAGATTGCTCAATGCTCCATCCAACCTGACTTGGAATGTTTCCAGGTATGGGGCATCTACCATGCATCTGGGCAACCTAATCTGGTGCCTCACCACACTCACAGGGAAGGTTTTCTTCCTAATAGCTAATATAAATCTACTTTATAGGCCCCCTTTAATTACTGAATGTCTTCAATAAAATCTCTTTGGAGCCTTCTCTTCTCCAGGCTGAACAACTCCACCTCTCTCAGCCTGTCCTTATAGCAGAAGTATTTTAGCCCTCTGATCATTTTTGTGTCTTCCTCTGGACCCACTCCAACAGGTCTTTGTCTTTCCTGTGCTGAGCTTTGTGCCATTTCCTCTGCTGCTCAGTCCCTCAGGCATGAGCTTTAACCTCTTGATGTGGCAAAGTTTAAACAGCTTTGCCCAGCTTCACCTGAGCTTGTACTCCACACTCAAGTGCAGTGTGAGAAGGAGAAGGAGAAAGTTCTTCATTGAGAGAGTCATTAGCCATTGGAATGGGCTGCCCAGGGAGGTGGTGGAGTCACCATCCCTGGAGGTGTTCAAGAGGGGATTGGACGTGGCACTTGGTGCCATGGTTTAGTCATGAGGTCTGTGTTGGCAGGTTGGACTTGGTGATCTTTGAGGTCTCTTCCAACCTTGGTGATTCTGTGATTCTGTGACCCTTGTCTAGCCTGCTCCTTCTGCATCAGTTTTTGTGTGGAAGTCAGCATTTGCTCCAAAGTCTGCTCTTGGAGTGAGGGTGGTAGTCCAAGAGTAATCACCCTGCCAAGAAGTGGGGGCATCCCCTTGCCCTGAAAAATTTACTGCCTGCAGCAGGAACTCTGTGTGGCTAATGCTTTTAGCTCAGCTGTGTGGGCAAGGGTGGGTATGAAGTTGGTGCAGCGAGCAAAGCCCAGCATTTTACTGTTAAAACAGATCAAAAAGATCCTACAAGCACGAAGCGTGGTGCCATAAATACTGCAGGACTTGCTAATTACTTACACATTCCTGACTTAAAAGCATGTGATTTTATTTTTTTGTTTTTGCAGCCTTCATTTTTCACTGGTGTGATTTTTAAAAATTAATTTATTACTGCTTTATTTTTTAGGGTGACATGCAAGAACCTCAGCTGTGCATCTCCTGACAATTAGCTGTTTAGCCCTTGACCCACAACTGAGAACTTGGGAAACTTTATTGTGGCCTTTCAGTACTTAAATGAGGCCTTAAAGAAAGATGGGGACAGACTATTTAGCAGAGCCTCTTGTGCCAGGGCAAGGAGGGATGGTTTAGATTGGACAGAAGGAAGAAATGTTTGACACTGAGGGCAATGACACACTGGTTTCCCAGAGAGGTGGTAAATACCCCATCGCTGGAGGCACTCCAGGTCAGGTTGGATGGGGTTCTGAGCAACCTGATTTAGTTGAAGTTGTCTCTGCACAGCCTCAAACGGTCACACTCACTTCAAAGGGCTGGACCAGATAACCTTTAAAGGTCCTTTCTGAACCAAAGCATTCTATGATTCTATGAAAGGCTTGTGTGACTTAGAAAGTCTCACAGGTGTTGCCAGAGGAACCTCAACAGCTTTTCTCTCCATTCCTAGTAGGGCTTTGGATTTGCAAACCCACTTTAAGGAGTTTAGTCTGAGGCTGAGCAGTTGGCTGTGTTTAAAAGCTCTGCTTACTCTCTGTAAATCCAAAAGATTTCATATGTTCCTTCTCCTCAAGTTTCCATAGAAGACCTTGTAAATGCCTTGGACCAAAGAGCTGTGCAGTTAATGAACTGTGCACACCACAGGCACTGTGTCCAGCTAGGAATTCACACTTTATAGTTTAACAAAGATGTCTGGCTTCATGTGTTTCTCATTCCTTTGTTTTTTTTTTTTTTTTAAGTAGTGATAGGCTTGTCAATTAAATCAATCTTTGGAATAGATTTTAGCCAGCATATGTACTGCTCATTGAGATTCATTTACTTTTATCCTTTCAACATGCTTTTCCAAGTGAAATCAATGAAATACATTCTATGATAGTAAGTGGGTTTTTTTCCCCCACAACTTCCCCAAGTACCAAACATCAGACAGGATACTGTAAAACACTGGAGAGATTTTCCTCCTGTGGAAAGACTGGTGTGAAAATTTTCATTCTGAAGTGCACATAAGGCTAGATTTTCAAAAGCATATGTTGCTGCCTCCACTTGTGGATTCCAATCCAAGATACCAAACTTTCCAGGAATGCTTAGCTAACACAACTGCTAAGGACTCCAGCCACAGTTTTTCCCTGTTTGCCACCACTGCAAATCAAGCTCTGCATGGCCAAAAGGACCAGAGACCATTTCTTCAACACTTTTTCCTTCTAATATTTTCTTATTCTGGAAACAGGCTTAAGTGATGCTTGATGGCATTCAGTCACAGATGATACAGCTCATAAAGCCCCAAAACGAGGTAAAACTCAGGTGGTGGAAATTCACCTCAGCGAGTGAGAAGGAGATGAGGGAGAGAGTTTGTGAGGGAAGGCTTGACTCTTTGAAAAGGACACAGATGGTTTGCATCTACTGGCATGAATGCTTTCAGGTGTCCCAAAATGCTGTGAAAAGCAACATTAGAAACTGGTGGTGAATAATACACCCAAGGTATACAGGAAAACAACAGCTTTTGTCTCTGCTACAGGTAATCTGGGGAAACTTTCCCTTTTTTTAAAGACAAAACTCTTTGCAGAGTATGAGCATGAAGAGAAGTTGATTCCATTATAAATTGCTACGTGTATCAAAGTATTGTTAGTGTTTATTTTCAGTTTTGCTGGGTCATAGACTCCTTAGCACCCCTGAAAACCTACTCTCCTCCATTCCTGTCTATAACTTTTAATCAGCTCCTTTCTTTCCCCTAAGCGGGCAGTCCTTCATTACGCTTCACAGACAGAGCAATGCAGTGCAAGCTGGTCAAAACAGCTGGGGGAAAGTTTCTGCTTTGAAGGGGGGTACTACTGGTGAAGAGAATTTTGTGGCCAAATGGAGCTTTCCTTTATTTGTATTGACATAGTGTCTTCTATCTGCTCCCAACCATTTTTCATATGGCGGCAGTGTTCATGTTTAGTCACATAACAGTTTCTGCTGTGGCTTTCTGCACTCTGTGAGCCAATGGTCAAACATGGATGCTTAGTGCTAAGGTCAGAATGAGACATTCTCTGGATCTGCTTCAGCACCTCAATGTCCTCATTATAGTAAGAACCAAATACTGAACCCAGTATTTAGGTGACCAAGAAAGGATTGGATGTGGCACTTGGAGCCATGGTTTAGTTAGTCATGAGGTGTTGGGTGACAGGTTGGACCTGATGATCTCTGAGGTCTTTTCCAACCTTATTGATTCTATGGTTTTTTTTTTTTCCTATGGTACCCTTGAAGGTCTCTTCCAACCTGGCTTCTTCCCCCTCTCCCTCTCCCTCTCCCTCTCCCTCTCCCTCTCCCTCTCCCTCTCCCTCTCCCTCTCCCTCTCCCTCTCCCTCTCCCTCTCCCTCTCCCTCTCCCTCTCCCTCTCCCTCTCCCTCTCCCTCTCCCTCTCCCTCTCCCTCTCCCCTCCCCTGCCCTCCCCTCTCCCTTGAGATTAACTAATATGCGTTCTCCTATAGGATGCAGGGAAAACATTCATAAAAGATAGAAGTGTAAAAAACAAATAATAGAAGTTCACAAATCTAAATTTAGACTTTTCAAAAACTTATGACACTCAGTGAGTGCCACCTGGGGCAAAGGAAATTCTTTGCTCTGAGGGTGACAGAACACTGGAACAGGCTGCCCTCCCATCCACTATCATTTTGTGATTCTGTGCAAATACCAAGAATCCTACATAGTTAGTGATGGAACAAGGGGCAATTGTTTCAAACTATGGAAGAGTAGATTTGGACTGGATGTTAGGAACAAGTTCTTTGCCATGAGGGTAGCGGAACGCTGGAACAGTTTGCCCAGGGAGGTGGTTGAGGCCCCATCCCTGGAAATATACAAGGTGAGGCTCAACAGTGCTCCGGCAACCTGATCTAGTTGAGGAAGTCCCTGCTTAGTGTTGAGGGGGTTGGACTAGATCAACTTTGGAGATCCCTTCCAACCCAGACCACTCTATGATTCTATAATTCTATGATATTTGCAAGCCAACCTATTGCCATATTTTACTGTGGTCTTGTTCTGGATTCCAGAATAGAATAGAATAGAATAGAATAGAATAGAATAGAATAGAATAGAATAGAATAGGACCAGACCAGGTTGGAAGAGACCTTTGAGATCATCGCGTCCAACCCATCATCCAACACCATCTAGTCAACTAAACCATGGCACCAAGCACTCCAGCAAGTCTCCTAAAGACTCCCAATGATGGCGACTCCACCACCTCCCTGGGCAGCCCATTCCAACGGCCAATCACTCTCATTATGTCACCCTCACTATGAAGAATTTCTAACATCCAGTCTAAACCTCCCCTGGTGCAGCTTGAGACTGTGTCCTCTTGATCTGGTGCTGGTTGCCTGGGAGAAGAGACCAGCCCCCACCTGTCTACAACCTCCCTTCAGGGAGTTGTAGAGAGCAAGAAGGTCTCCCCTGAGCCTCCTCTTCTCCAGGCTAAGCAACCCCAGCTCCCTCAACCTCTCCTCGTAGGGCTTGTGCTCCAGAACCCTCACCAACTTTGTTGCCCTTCTGTGGACATGTTCCAGCAAGTCAACATCTGTCCTAAACTGATCTACCCCTGATACTGCCTTTTTTTTTTTTCTCTAGCTGACTTGTGCCTAAATGGACCCTTATAACGTGTCATTCACTGCAGTTAGCCTTGGAAACCTGCTTGACCTGAGCTCAACCACCAAACTCAAGATGACATTGACCTGTATTTCCTGCATTGTGAACCTGCCCCAGAAGACATGCAGATTCCGTTTGCAAGCCTTTTCCCAGCCCATAATGCACGGTGTGATTATCTTCTCGTGCCTGCTTTGCTGTGGTCCAAGTCTGCTTATTTGCACAGGGTTATTTGTCATTTACATGGCTCCAGAAAAACCATCCTGCAAGACACTAAGGACTGAGGGTTCACCAGAGAATGCAGAATAAACTGCTTACACCGAGTCACAGAAGTGTGATTGCTGAGCTTACATTTGCAAGCATCCTTTCTTAGCAGCCCTGATTGTTTCTTCCTGTGAAACAATTTCCTATAGCAGAGCTGTGGTATGTAAAGAAATGTGTTTCATAATTTGTGTTTATTAAAATGCTCTTTTCACATTTCTTTTGAGTGTCTGTTATTGGATCTTTTGCTGGATGTTAATGGATGTTATTCAGCTCTCAAGGGATCTTGGACGTTTGCTCAAGTAACTGAATTCTGCAGCTCCTGTTTTGTTCTCACTTCCCATTGTTCTTTTTCACTTTTTATCATGTAGCACTGTAAGTACATTGAATTAGTAATGAAAAATGAAACCACAGGAGTCCCCTGTATTCTGGATAATGACTGATAACATCTTCTCACTTATCTGCGTTACCTTATAGTGTCATAACTTTCCTTTACATCCAATAATATTTTTCATTATTGCACCATCCACAGTGCTAAACTGTAGGGGTTTGTTCAGATTCTATCAATATTTTCCTTAAGTAAATCCATACCTAATAACAACATTTATTTTCTTTTTCTTTTCCTGACTGTGTAGTGGAAGGTGCTGCCTCTTAAACCTCATATTGGTTTTACAGGTGCTCAAAGATGTCATCAACAGATATTAAAACAGATCCATCAGAAAATTGAAGAGGCCAAGGTGCACTACTGCTCAGAGGCTACAAAAGCTTTATCTCCATGCCCTGGTGTCAGGAGGATTAAATGTGAATTTGACAGCAAAGAATGGATGGAGGAGTCAGTGGCTTTAAGTCCTTGCTCTCCCCAGGTAAGCACGTGGAGGCTGCCCAGGTGAAAGGCACAGCTGCCTTCTGTCTCAGGCTGCAGTTAAGACAGAATGTGTGGCTTGTTAGTGACTATTTCCCCTCCTCCCTTTCCTTTTATGTCCCTTTCCTTCAGGTCTGCCTGTTAGTTGTGCTTTTCTGTAGGGCTGTTTTCTTCCTTCTTCTTACTGGTGGCCTTGCTTGCCCAGGCTACCTTTGCTTTGGCGGCTTGCAGCAGAACCAACATGTACTCTGCAGCAGTGCTTTGTGGAGGCTTTGGTGTTTATTTGTATCCTGAATGCACCCTTTCTGGAAGCAAATGTGGCCCATGTTACTGTCTGCCTGGAGAGTTTCTTGCAATTATTGGAGAAAACAGGAATCCATCATCTGCTTAAAGCCCCTTAAAGTCTCAGAGGCTCTTTCCTGTCCCACAGCTGTGCATTGAAGTGTTGGAGCACTGCGATGTCCTTCAGAGCCACTTGGTGAGTAACTTTATTTGTTTTATTATTGTCTATATTGGGTCTTCCTGCAGAGACAGAGTGTCAAGGCTTCTTTTTTCTTCCTGTGGGGGATGAACCAGGAGAAACATACAATGTGTGTGCAGAGAACCTCTCGCTTTCCTCTGAGTAGAAAGGTGAAAAGGATGAATTTGAATACTAAAAATGCATTTAGTGGTTGCAGTAGCTAAACCAAGACATTTGCCTAACACAGTCACTGTCAAACATATTTATTTCTGGTAATCTCCATTCCCCTTTAAGTGAATTTTGTATTGTGGAGTGGTGCGGGGTTGGTGTGTGTATGTTGGAGATAACTGGTGCCCTCAGTCAGTGGTAAGCAAACTACGCACTGGTGTAAAAAGTAAAGTGGGGGCAGGAGGTCCAAGACAGAATCTCTTACCTTTGCTGGGTGTACTTTAGCACTTTTTTTCTCTTCTGTTTATGGATTATGTTGCAAAGGGGCAGCTTGGAGCAGAAGACATCTGTTGATGGTTTAAGTCTTCTGTTTGTTGTGCACAGAGCACAAGGACCTAAATGTAGTTTACATAAGTACCTGCTATTGCTTATGGTTATGTAAAGTAGGGATGAATATCTGAACCTGGGATCAAAAGCCTCCTACACATGAATGAGTCCATTAAGGGGGAAAGCAAACAAGGCAGAGCCGTGCCAGTGAAAGCACGGGTCGCTTCACATTTGGGTTTGTGGAAGAGCTGAAAGTAAAGACAAACAGGGAGAACATATGGAATTTCTCAACCACTAGGTCAGTGGGGAAAGTAGTCATGGAAAAACAAATTCCTTTCCCTCCCCTCCACGTGCACACACAAGCACAGAAAAATCCACTTAACTGGAGGGAGATGCCAGGCAGGATTTTGAGGATGGTTTTAATGAAAGAGAAGGAGGAACTATTGTTTAATGGGCAGCAACTCTAACTGCCTGAGCATACCACATGTGCTGCAGGCAGCAGCCAAAAGGATGAGTGGTCTGTTGTGCCTCCCTTACAGCATGCCAGCAAGCTTGGAGAAATGACAAAGATAAGTTAATATTTGAAGGGAGAAAGCCACCCTTCTCCAAAACCATCTGTGTTTTGGGAAAGCCTCCACTGACTTCAGATGGCTTGGGGATCCAAGCTGCTTAGAAAAAGTTCTCAGCATGCTCCTCATTGCAGGTGTGTGTTATCTGTTTTGTCAGGAAGAAGTGGTATGGAAGACAGCCTGATGTGAAGGGCTATCACCTGCTCCTGCTGCTAGGACTAAGAGCTTCAGGATATGTCTTTATTTGCATCTAGCCATTTCCCCCCCTACTGCAAAGGGGTTGCAGGCATAGTAACAATGGAGCAAAACCTTTGCAGCAAAATGTCATCTTTGCTTTGAGTGGTGTGTGTGTTTCCCTGACTCTATTCTACAACGTGGCCTCTCACATTCTAGAGCACTAGTCTTACAAGGTGGGAACTGGGCTTATTTTGCCTGGAGGAAAGAAAGCTGAGGGGAGACCTTTTCACTCTCTACAACTACTAGAAGGGAAGTTGTAGCGAGTCAGTTGTCCCAGGAACAAAGGGCAGGACAAGAAGAAAAGGCCTCAAGTTGAAGCTTAGGTTGGATGTTAGGAAAAATTTCTTCCCTGAAAGTGTTGTCAAGCCCTAGAACAGGCTGCCCAGGAAAGTGGTGGAGTCTCCATCCCTAGAAGTTTTTAAGAGTCATGTAGAGGGGCAGGATTTGTAGTGATCTGGGAGTGCTGAGTTGTCCTTGTTTGAGCCACAAGCTGCCCAGGGCAAAAGGACAGAAAGTATTTTACCCTAAAGGAATAAATAAAAACACTGGCACAGAATTGGAGGCTAAATGAAAAATACTAGTTACAAAAAACCAACAGAAATACAAAAATAATATAAAGGTATAAAGGAGCAGAGAGTAGGGAGGAAAGGGCAAGAACAGGCTGTGATGTCTGGTTATATAGAGACTGCAAGATGATGGGATAACAAAAATTGCAATATCTTTTCTCTTCCCCCTAGACTGTCTAGCCCTTGGAAGACTTTTTACCTCTGCGGTAGGACAGATAATTCTTGACCTATAACACAGGTTAATGATTGGACTTGATGATTTTAGGCCTTTCTACCAATGTAAAAGATTCTGTAGTTCCTGGAGGTGACTGTTTTATGTTTGCAGATGGAGTTAAAAAACTGTTGTTGGTGCACTGTCTTCAGAGGAAATTAACACTGAGTAGCCCATACAAAAGAGGAGCTGTGATCTCAGTTTAGGACTCTATAAACCAAAATGGATGCAGGATGTGCTTGTGACTTCTTTTTGCAGTTCTAGGTAGTGATGAGTTAAGAGTTGAGCATCCTTAAAGCTGGCTATGGGCCACATGGAGAAGATGGAGTATCAGGGTGGATATTGTTCCATGCTAAATGTGTTCTTTCTCTATCCTCCCTGCCTGCCTTCACTTCCCGACCTGTCTTACATCTCCATCTCTTCCTTGAGTTGCCAGCCCGTGTAAAACTCCCCCAGAAGCACTCTTCCTGTAGCTTCTCCAAGGAGTTTCACCTCCTAACACCGACAGTCTTCAGCAGTGCTGAAGTTTGAATTTCTGTATGCTTGCTGCGAGGGCCGGAAACCATCCAGACGACTAAGCCATCCTATACAGCCCTTCTAGTAGCATTTTATTCCTTATTACAAATGAGGATTTTAATTCTAAGCTTAGTTTGATAGAATGTAATTTAAAGCCATTTAGGATGGCTTAGCCTTCAAAGCAAACTCAAGATTGTTTAATTAGTCATGCAAGCCGCTGAACGCTACCCGTAACACAAAGCAACTAAAGCATTTATTAGTTTTAGAGCTAAGCTAAGCCTTGCTTGTTCTAAATTTTCCATAAAGTGCATCAAGTGTTAAGCACATCTTGCTTTTTTCGTAATCTTCCAATGCTCAGTAAATTTTATTTGTGAATAAAAGCGCACCCCAAGTGTTGCAAGATGTAGAATGAAAACCAAATTCAATCAGTTCTTGTATGCATTAGACAAAATAGTGGCAGTACTTGATGTTCAGACTTTCTCCCTCCCCTTCTCCCCCCTCCCCCATTATTTCTTTTATATTGTCTTCAAAACAAATGCAAACCAGTTCAGGTTTTGTTTTGTCACTTCTGAATGTCTTTTTGTTCTGTTTACTCAAGTTTCTGAAGTTGCAAAACACAGAGAGGAATAAATTTGTTGCAGAAAGAGATTTATCCCTCTCCGTGGCTTCTCCTAAGAAGGGACCCAAATTTCAGCTGGAACTGGTTTTGATGGAGCCAACACACAGTTCAAGGTTGTGAAGTTCCTTATTGCTTGTGTTATTTGGATATTTGGAATATTATTGTAATAAAATCATAGTATTTGGGATGTCTGGCTGGAATCAAGAGCATTGCTCAGGACGAGGCTATCCCAAGTCTATAGAAGCAACATTGGAGACTTGACAGGGTGCTTGGTTGCATGGTTTAGTTGGTTGGGTGGTGTTGGATGATAGGTTGGACGCAATGATCTTGAAGGTCTTTTCCAACCTGGTTTATTCTATTCTAGATGTCTTATTTGAGGGACTGGGGCAGAAAGTGATTTGTAAATTGAGAAGGGCTGATATTAGGTTCAACACAGGGTTTCAGCAGCTTATGGTAGTCTGCAGAGTTGTCTGGGATTTATTATGAGGACACAAGTTCTTAACTGTGAGCCCAGGACTGATGAGCCTTAAAATACATCGCAGCCAGAAGAATCTGAATGGCAATGTTTTGAGTTGGGAAAGGCATCACCTTCAGGAGTAACTTGATGAAAGGCTGAGATTATTAGATGGGTTTAGCCCCATCAGAGGTTTTTCTTCCTTTGCCTCTCCTATCTTGCAGGAGAAGG
This sequence comes from Melanerpes formicivorus, assembly GCF_026170545.1. Classification (NCBI taxonomy): domain Eukaryota; kingdom Metazoa; phylum Chordata; class Aves; order Piciformes; family Picidae; genus Melanerpes; species Melanerpes formicivorus. The sequence continues at coordinate 775,157 of NW_027142461.1, read as the reverse complement.
TGTAATACTTGTGTGGTGCTGGGAATGCAAAGGGTTGCAGCTTGTGTCAGTCTCTTCTCACAAGTAACAGAACAAGACAAAACAGACTCCTGTTCTCCAGGGAGGGTTTAGGTTGGATATTAGGAAAAATTCCATCATGTAAAGGTTTGTCAAGCCCTAGAACAGGCTGCCTAGTGAAGTGGCAGTTACCACCCCGGAGGTATTTAAAAGCCATGTAGATGTAGTGTTGAGGGACGTGGTTTAGTGGTGACCTGGTAGTGCTGGGTTAACAGTTGTACTGGATGATCATAAAGATCTTTTTCAACCAAAATGATTCTATTCTATGCCAAAGTAGGATTTAGCCAGTGTGTGTCATTTTGATCTGTAAAATGCTCCACTTGCTGCCTGAGACACAATTTGAGCTGGAGCATGTCTCTGCACTTTTGTGGAGAGAAATCTCCTCCCAATTTGAAAGCAAACTTGGGGATAAGCTTTCACCCACACAACCTCTATTCCAGGGTGAGCTGAAATCATTGCTGTAATGCTCTTCAAATATTCTGCAACTCACTCATGGGGGGGGGGGGGGGGGGGGAGAGGGGGTGTGAGTTGCTGTTGATTCTTCTCAATGCTTCAGGAATTTTTTTGGTCACAGCAGCCATCTTTTTACAGGTGAATTGTTTCCTTGATTCTGTTGGTGTTTGTGATGAATTATGTACCAAACAGCAGGAAATGAATTGCTTTTCTCTATGAAAATCAAGCCTGGAGTTGCAAACATCCCATAACAAATTAGCTGCATCTTTGGGAGTGGATTTATGTGGCTCTTGTTTGGGAGCAGTTTTTTTGCTTTTATGACTTCGGGTTTTGGTGGGAGGTTGTTTGCTTGTTTATGCTTGCTTGTTGGTGGGGGGGATAGCGATAAAAGGAGACCATAAGACAACTGTTGCTGGTGTTTTTCTGTTTTCCTAACTGCCCTACTCTTATTCCTCTTCTTTCTATAGTAAAGAGCTCTCTTACTAGTCTGTGGGAAATAGGAGTACAAAAGGGCTATTATTGAAGAAGTTAATGTTATGTAAAGAACAAATTACCTATGGGAAGAAACACATCCTTAAGCAACAGAAGCAGTTGTTTTCAGAACCAACATGCTTGTGACACACATGCAACACATATGGGCAAGGCTTTTGGCTCACTGAGGTGCAAGTGCTGGCTTGTTTTGGTCAGGACTTGGGCACTGCTAAAAGCTTGGGATTGTTCTTTACTCTGGTGGCTTTTGGGGTCTTTGCATTGTGAAATAATTCCTGGTTAAAGTAAGAGCTTGCTGGTAAAGCTGCCTGGTGTTCTGGCAGCCCAGAATACCTGCCCACAGAGCATCCTGCTCAAGAAAAGGATCCTGTCTGTGACTGGGCAGAGGTACTTCTCACGCAGATGATCTGATGATGTGGAGTTTTCACAGAATTGTAGAATGGTGGAGGTTGGAAAGGACCTCTGGGGATGTAGTCCACACCCCCTGCTGAAGTGGGGCCACCTAGAGCAGATTGCCCAGGATCACCCTGAGGTGGGTTTTGAATGCTTCCAGAGAAGGAATAGAATAGAACAGACCAGGTTAGAAGAGACCTTCAAGATCGTGTCCAACCTATCAACTAATCCAACCCACCTAATCAACTAAACCATGGCACCAAGCACCCCATCAAGCCTCCTCCTGAACACTTCCAATGATGGTGACTCCACCAACTCACTGGTCAGCCCATTCCAATGGACAATCACTCTATCTATGAAACCTCCACAACCTCTCTGTGTAGCTTGTTCCAATGCTCTGTTACCCTTGCAGGAAAGAAGTTTTTTCTCTTGTGCATTCTATATGAACTAGCTTTCTTGTTCTGACACAAGTGTTCAGAAAACTCCCCCTTGCTTCTGCATTACAGCAATACTTGCAAACCAAAGGTTTGGCAAGCTGTTGGGTATCTTTTGATATGACATTCCCATATGAGGACAAAATGTTATAAAACTATTGCTTGTTGATTTCCTGTCCTGTGAAATGTTACTTGCTGCGGCGAATGAGAGAAACTCTTACACATTATCAGTCTTTAAATTGCTCTGCCCTAAGGCTTTGGTAATTTAACTTCATCCTCTTTCAAAGTTTGTGTGTATTTTCCTCTTCTTACCCTTTTTTTTCTTAATTTGGAACTTAAGGGGGAAAAATCTCTAAGCCTTTCCAAATCTGCCCCCATGCCCTCAGGTAATGCTCTTCTGAAGTGTAAATGCTCAATTATGTGAAGATAACATGAGAAACTTTCAGAAAGGGGGAAAGAAAACAGCAACAGAAAAAAGAGGTTACCTTGATTAATGAGTAAAGCTGTGTTAATAGAGTTTTAGTCTCCTGGCCAAACCGAAGAAGGGATGGGGGAAGTGCAATGATTTAACCCAACCTGAAGTAGTACTTGCATAAAGCCAGAAGCCACACCAGGGACAGAAGAAAAATGCAGGTGGCTGGGAACCTTTCTCATTGTTGAAGTCTCTCTCATCTACCACCCAGAGAAGTGTGGCTACTTTAAACCCTGGAAACAGGGATCTGGAATTGTTTAGCCTAGAGAAGAGGAGGCTCAGGGGAGACTTTATTGCTCTGTACAGCTACCTGAAGGGTGGTTGTAGCCAGAAAGGTCTCTTTTCCCAGGCAAACAGCACCAGAACAAGAGGACACAGTCTCAAGCTGTGCCAGGGAAAGTTTAGGCTCGAGGTGAGGAGAAAGTTCTTCACTGAGTCATTAGCCATTGGAATGGGCTGCCCAGGGAGGTGGTGGAGTCACCATCCCTGGAGGTGTTCAAGAGGGGATTGGACATGGCACTTGGTGCCATGGTTTAGTCATGGGGTCTGTGGTGACAGGTTGGACTTGATGATCTGTGAGGTCTCTTCCAACCTTGGTGATTCTGTGATTACATGTCAGGCTGGACTGGGCTCTGAGCAACCTGATCAAGCTGCACATGTCCTGGCACAGAGCAGGGGATTGGACTAGATGGCCTTGGAAAGTCATTTCTGACCCAAACCATTCTATGACTCTGGTCTGTTCCCACTTTATCTGTGGCAAGGAGGAATTGGTGAGAACAGACTTGGTGCAATCATTCTTGGGATAGGAGCCTGGGTAAAGATGTTATCCTTTTCCTGCCAGGAGAATTGGGAAGGGCTGCTCTTTCTTTAGGAGCTCTAGACAGTTACTGTACCAATCACCATGCACAAGCTTAGGCTGAACTGTGTCCGTGTCCCTCCACATGAGGCAAGCTACAGGCTGTTTCACTCAGTGGAGATGCTAAAAGGGAATATTCTGTGAAGTGTTCAGGGGAAGATCTGGTCTTATGAATTTTGGCTCTTCTGTGCCATCCATCACAGTTTAAAAGTGTGGATGTGTAGCTATCCTTATATACAGGAGGTTATATGCATAAAAAATTAAATGTGGCCACTTTGACCACTTCTGAGTGCCTCCAAGGCGCTGTTAGGTTAACCTAAGCATTTATTTCTAATCAGTTTGGTTTTTCCTAATCAGTTTAGCATGACCTAATTTCAACAAGATACTGGAATTAAACATACTTTTCAATATAATATTGCCTGTAAGTTGCTAGGTAAACTTGGTAAACAGGATGATTTCAGTCATGAAAAACAATAATTTCTTTAGAGAGAGCTTAGTTATGGGGGGTTTGTACTTTGGAGAGCACAAATCATGCACTCAGCACTCATGCATGAGATGCTTCTGGTATTTGAACTAGTACCATATATTATGCTGTCACTTTCAGGTCTGAGTAGATTAAGTGTGTGGTATAATGCTGGAATCTTAAGGTTGAAGAAGTCTCCTTCCAAGAGTACAAGAATTTATATGTTGCTGGTAGTGTCTCCTCCTTCCCTGGTTGCACTTTACTGGTGTGTGGTGATTCTCTTCCTTGTTCATCTTTCTGCCATTCCACATTTTTCTTCAGATTATCTTTTTGTTTGATTACAGAGCATGCAAGCATTTCCTGTTGTTTGCCTCTGTCTTCTAACTGATGTCCTGAATAACTTTGGTTTTGGGTGTAGTTTGTCCCGTTCCAGTTGTTTGTCTGCTGGATGTCACTGCAGAAATGCCAAGATGCTCCTTTGTGAACCACAGGCATCTGCAAATGCCCATACAGGGCTGGGGAACTGTTTAATAACTCTTCAACATGGTGTCTCTTGAATTCTTTTTCTTTTCTCTTAAACATTTTTTATTTAATTCAAATGGAGTTGGCATTTTCCAAGCTTTAGTAAACTGCATCTGTTATCCTTATGTACAAAGTCACCCATACTGAGCAGACCTGTATTAAGGATACCTTGTTTGTGTCCAAGCCAGCCAATGAAGCCTAGCAGCATTCAATTAAATACATGAGCTGTTTGAAATGCCATGCACATCATTTGTGTGCCTGCCAGAGACCCCCACCATCCTACAGCATGTTCTTTGTTCTGTGGGATCTTGGTCACCACCTCTACAGGTTTGAAATCTCTTGAGAGAGAAAATCTCCCCTGTCAGAGTTGTAATTGATTTTCAAACCAGCCTCTTGATGTGCGCAAGCTAACCACTCACTTCTCCAGGCAAAGGACCTGATGGTTATCGCTTACTCAATTAGGTATCAGTGAGATTACAGTCAGGTAAAAAAGGTAATAATGATTCTCAGGCCCAGAGAAACAAAGCTAAATGTAAGTTGTAGCAGCCTCTTGACCATAATACTTGGAGACTTCAGTTACAAAGGTCTGTTCTGAACTGGAATTTCCTCTAGATGCTGAGTGGTGGAGGTCAAGGGATTGAATCTACCTGAAGGTGTGCTAAAAAACCAGAGCTCTCCAAATACTGCAGCAGCTTCATGCCCAAGCAATTCATAATAAAGACAAAATGTTAAAGGTCTGGGTATTTAAGAGTATTTAAATACCCAACATTTTGGGGTGTTTGATACCTAAATAAATTAAACTCGTCCCATCTGTCTCCCTTTTGAGAACTTAAGGTGAACTGGGAGCTTTGAAAACTGTTGCCTCCCAAGCTTAGAGATGCTTGTGTCTTGATCTGGAATTGGGTCAGCCTTTCAATCATCTGTCCTTTGTACTTCCACCTTTTCCAATAACTAACACCCCTCACCCATCTTCAAATCCTGCCTCGTGCTCCATTAAATGTGGTTTAGGTTTGAACACAGGTGCCTGGGACAGCTGTGCAATGGAAGCTGCCTTCCAGCTGGAAGGGCTCAAAGCCTGCTTAACTGTCTTAGCAAAACATGAATAATATATAGGTGTGAGCTTATTTATTTTTATAAGACAAGGCACAATGGTCTTGTACAGTTTCATTTAAAGAAGACTCAAAAACCATTCAGTAGGCAGGAATCACAAAGCGGGCCATAAAATGAAGGAGAAGCTTTGAAACCCCTTTCCCTCTGGGATTCATAGTGAAACCAGTGCTGTTTAATATCTTCATCAATGATGTGTGACTGAGTGCATACTCAGCAAGCTTGCAGATAGTACCAAGCTGCTGTTGTGTTTGACACAGCTGAGGAATGTCATCCCCAGGGACCTGGACAAGCTAGAGCAGTGGGCTTGTGTGAAAATTATTAGGCTCAACAAGACCGAGTGCAAGGTCCTGCACCTGGGTTGGGGCAATCCCTGGTATTGATACAGGCTGTGGGATGGTGTGATTAGATACCTTGTGGAGAAGGACTTGGAAGTACTGGTGGATGTAATCTGGATGTGAACTGGCAATATGTGCTCACAGTTAATAGTATTCTGCATCGATAAAAGTGTGGCAAACAGGTCAAGAGATGAGGTTTTGCCTCTGCTGTTGTGAGACCCCAATGGCAGTACTGTGTCTAGCTCTGGAGTTCTTCAGCATAGGAAACACATTGCAGCAAGTCCAGAGGGGGCCACAGTTACCAGAGGGCTGCAACACTTCTCTGATGATGAAAGGCTGGGATTGTTAGGTTTGGAGGAGAGAAGGCTCTGGGAAGACCTTACCATGGCCTTTCCGTGCCTAAAGGGGGCTTGCACTAAAGATGGGGACAGTTTAGCAAGACTTGCTTGTGACAGAAGAGGTGATGATTTTAAGCTAAAAGAGGGCAGATCTAGACTAGATAGAAGGAAGAAATCTTTTACAGTGAGGGTGGTGAAACACTGGCCCAGGTTGCCTGCAGAGGTGGTAGATGCCCCATCCCTGGAAACATTCTAGGTCTAGTTGAACTGGGCTTTGAGCGACCTGACCTAGCGAAAAATATCCCTGCTGAGTGAAAGACGGTTGGACTAGAGGACCTTTGAAGGCTCCTTCCAACTCAAAGCCTTCCATAATTCTGTGACAAATGCTTAAAATAGGTCAGTTAAAGCATTTTTTTTAGCATTTCTTGACCTTCTGACCACAAAAGCGGAAGTCCCCCATCCCTGCTTTGTCTTCTGTGTTCTCTGTGAATTTGAAGTGGTGCAGTGCCTTTGTTGCCACTAAAATATCCTTCCAGGAAACTAAATTAAAATGTTATGAGAAGGAAGCTTGTCTCATCAGTGCAGTGGGAGTGACATCTATAATCAAGTAAACGTTTTTGTCTATTCAAGTAATCTGAAAGAATGCACAGCCCTCTGAATTAATAGGCAGGAAGTCAATCAAATTGTTCTGTTAACTTTATAAACCTCTGAAAGCCATGGCTTGAGCGGGTAGAGAATGTCAGCAGAGCTTGAGTGATGCTTAGCAATAAACAATTAATTTGGCAATGTGTATTTAAAGGGCAGTGAACACAGTTCACTTCCCCAGAGCAGGTTTTCTCTGCAGAGGGGGCATAAAATTGAAGTAAGGAGTTGTAGGAATACTGCTTGGGCTTTTCCTGTGGTGTCATTGTGTGGGATCTACCTGTATTTTCGTGACAGTGGCTGTTGGTTAAGACACTCTCCAATTTATTAAGCTGCTGCTGCACCTCAGTGAGTCATTAGATATAGGACTTGCATGTCACTTCGTGAACACTGAGATTCCTGTGTGAGGTTATTTGTTGTCCCATAGTAGTTGGTTATTAGCTATAGTTAATGCATTAAGTAGTCACCTGAAATTATTGAACTGGAGGCTGAGCAACAGCAGCACAGTGGTAAAGTGTGGATGCAATTTGTTAAGATCTGTGAGCTGAAGATCTCCTAGATATCAGGCCACTGGAATTTAGCTCATTTGCCTATCTTTTCTAGCAACAATTTAATGTTCTTGATGCCCTTTTGTTATGTCTGATAATATCTTGAAAGCAGGACTCAAGTGTGGCCTGATTGGTAAAGTAAAACAGTGCTATTGATTTCTCTCTTCCCTTGAAGACTAGGGTGTGTTTCTGGCAACCTGAGGCATTTGAGTAACTTTTAGCATTTGAACAGGTAGCTAAGGTCAGGGGTTGGGTTTTGCCCTCAAGCCCTCTTTTGAGCTTGTGAGACCAAGCCTTCAGTCTGGGCTATTAAATAGAGCTGGCAGAAGCTAATTTCACAGGCCTTTGCAGCACAAACAGGATCAGGATGGAGGTCAGGCTGTGGTATGTGTAGGCTCAGCATGGAGCAGTTCAGCAGCAGAGCAGGAAGCCTTCTGTTGCCTGGGCTGGAGCTGATGGCCCTACTTGGTCATGAAGTCATGTATTACCTTCTAGATTCCAACAGCAGCAACAAGAAGTATTCTGGCTGTTTATGACAGTGTTGTATGTAGTTGTTTTTCAAGCAAGCCAGAAAATTTCTACTCAAAGTGCAGTCTTTTGCCTTCTGAAATGCCAAGGCAAGTGCCTCTTGAAGAAACATCTGGGTACTGTGAATGCAGCAGAAACTCTGTTGATAAATGTTGGCTAGGTGGGAGCCACAAGGATGATTAGGGTAATTGAGCATTTCCCTTATGAAGAGAGACTGAGAAACCTGGGGCTGCTTAGTCCTGAGAGGGATTTCCTCAATTTGTGTGAATATGAGGGGTGGGGTGTCAAGTGGAGGGGCCAAACTCTTTTCAGTGGTGTGAACTAATAAAACAAGGAACAACATGCTCCATCTTGATCATAGAAGATTTCACCTCAACATGAGGAGAAACTTCTTTACAGTGAGGATGACAGAGCACTGGAACAGGCTGTCCAGAAAGGTTGTGGAGTCTCCTTCTCTGGAGACTTTCAAAACCCACCTGGATGCATTCCTGTGTGGACTACCCTGGGTGATCCTGCTTTGGCAGGGGGGTTGGACCTGATGATCTTTGGAGGTGCCTTCCAACCTCTAATGTACTGTGATACCATGAAAATGTGCATTGCTGTGTTCACCAGACTGCTGCTGACCAAGTTTGAGAGGTTCTGTCTTGTACCATGGAGTTTCTTTTCTACAGTGGATTTTCACATGACTCTTCATGCACTACAACATTAGTCCCGCTTGATATCTGAACGATTCTATCCTATATTGGTTAATTCAGGGTACTTTAGACACATTTATCTAGGGCTAGTACTCTGATCCAGATCTAGTAAACCAGCTACAGACTTGCACAGCTTCAAGCATGTGAGCAGATTCAGTTACAGGACTTCAAACTACTCTTGATTAGATCTAGGCTAATTTCACTCTCGATTAAGCATAGACAGTAAAAACATGATGATAGACAACAAGGCTTTGTAAAGTAGATGTTGAGCATGGCTACTGTGCAGAGGTATGAAGCCCTGAGATGTACCAAAGGCAGTGCTGTGCTGTTTCTTTTCCCTGGTGCTGGTTAGTCTATTTGCCCTTGTCTGGGATTGGAGGTAAAACACCCTTTCAAATTTTACACCAGTGAGGTAGGTTAGAGGAACTCAGTGTCAGCACAAACTAATACTGGTCTGGTGCAGGGACCAGTGGGGTCTAATGGCTCTGGGGTGCAGGACAAGAGTAGGAAACTGCAGTAAGAGAAGAGGGGACATCATCTAGTGCATGTCACACCCCTTGTCTAGCAGGAAAGGAAAAAAGAAAGAGATTCAGATCCTGGAAGAAATCTTCCTCCAATGCAATTAGCTCAGGATTGCTTAACTGTGTTTTGCTCTTCTGCAACTGAGGTAGGTAACCTCTAGGATTGTCACTTGTAATAGGTTTCTATCCATGTTTGGAGGCAATGGTGGGAAGCTGTACAAGGAGGTGCTGGCATGGGGCTAGGTCCTCAGCCCCTCGCCTTGTGTTGTTGTGTGTGTCAGAGGGGTTACAGTGGTGAAAGTGGCAGAGCGTTGTTGCTTGAGTGAGATTGGGGTGCTTGGCTCTCTACTTGAGCTTTTTCTCTGGAGTCTGAGGAAATATGAGGCACTTCCAAAGGTTTCCATTTTTATTCCAAAAGCAGGAATAATGGAGGGTCGTGCATGAAGAAATTGCAGTAGGCTTGGGGGAAGAATCTATGAAACTGGAGTGGGAGCACTGAAGCCAGGAGTGTTGGAAAATGGGGATCGAGTTGTGTAAGTGAGATAAAGAAGAATTGTTGCCCCTAAATAACTAGAAATCTTTTTTAGGAAGAAAAAAAAAAAAAGACATTGTGGCAGTTTAGGCTGGGTGCCTCCTGTTACTGCCACAGAAGTTACACTGCTGGTGTCCTGAGGGTCCAGGCCAGTAGGTGCACACAGGAAACAGCCTATTTCATGCCCTTAAATCATTCACCCTATAAATTAATCTGCAAAGTGATTCTCTTCCTCTTTCCTCCCTCTCTGCTCCAGTGGGAGATGCTCCCTATTGGGTAATGGTGGGGGAGTATCTCAAGACCTCTTAGGCTTGTCCAGCCCAAATGCCAGGAGGAGAAGGGGGGGGGAGTCTGAGACTAGCCTGGTGGGGGGGAAGGAGGAAAGAAAGAGCCCTGGGGGGTTTTGGGTGTACCCTCAGGTGGGGAGAAGGGAGGTACCGGGAGGCCTTTGGGTGTGCTGGAAGGGACTCTGTGTGCTTTGGGGTATCTTTGCCACTATGCTTTGTAGCTTCCATAAAACACTTACTGCTTTTATGTTTATATTGTCCATCAATTTTGCAATCCATTTGTGTGAGTGTCATTCTTTTGCCCCTCTCAGGGGCAAGAGAGGATCCACCTGGCCTCAAACCAGGACAGACATGCATGTGGTACCTAGCTGCCTGACACTGAATCATATTCTGAGGCTTGCCATCTCGTTTATTCGGCCTAGTTTTCCCATCTTTATGGCATGTAGACCTGGCGTAAAGCTACTACACTGGAATTTCTGGGTGGAGTTACACTAGAGTTATAAAAGCCTAATTTGACCTGGTGTTAAATAAGCTTCAAAAATATCAGACTCTTTTTTTTTTTTTTTCATTCCATTGTTGCACTTTGGAGGACTGGCTGGAGAAAAGCAAGACTGAGTAAACCTCACGTAACAGATTTGGCTTGGAAAGCAAATTGATTGGATTCTATAAGACAACAGCAGTGAGCTTTGGTTAAGGTAGCATCAAGACCTGTTGTAAACCCAACAGCACTTCTGAATAAAGCACACAAGTAAAGCTTTTCTTAGCCAAAGGTGGCCTCAGTGTTTGGTAGAGCTGTCACGTGCCCTGTCCATATATTATTTTTATGCTCCCAGCATACAGAAACAGCAGCTGGGGGAAATTTTAGTTTTGCATTTGACAAGCCACATTTTGTTACTTTTCAACTTGCCTTTTCTTCCCCCCCTTGCTGTAAGGAGTTATGACTAGGGCTTAGAAACTGCAACTGTTGTTCGGGCATATGCTAAGAATTTCAACTTCATCTCTGCAACTTCTATATTGTTCTTGTGGTATTGTTCACTTATTGGTTCCACTTCAGTTTAAATCTTCTACTTGGGGGCTTTAGGGCTTATGTAGCTTCTTAATCAAACTTTAGATAAGAATATATTTTGGTTTTAATTGAGATTGCAGAATGGTTTACTTACTACAACAGAAGCACTTTGAGGAAAAAAACAGTTATTAAACCCCAAAATTAACTCAACTTGGCAGTTGCTTTCTTCTCCCTTCCAAAGGAGGCTGAAATTAATGTTTAAAAATTAATGTTGGAAATTAATCACTTGATATACACCATATGCTTGCTGTCTTTCCAGTCAGTTGTGTTGGATCAGTTTCTCTACCTCTGAGTTGGGCTCTGATCCAAACTGCAGCTTAGCACGTGAAAAACGTGGGGGCTAGGATGGCTTCATCTAGTTTTGGTTGTGTGTCGCCCTGGAATGTGTTCAGGTCTTATCTGAAGAACCATGGTTCAACCTTAGCAATGGAACTTTTGAATTGCTCTTTCTGTGGCAGCATGCAGAAAACTAAGCTAGGTATGGAGAATGGCGGGGGGGGGAATGGAATTCTACCTGGAACAGCTGTGAATATCAGCAGGACTGCAGAATAGTATGCAGGCAGGAAACAACTTGGAAATTAAGAGCAATGATATTAAAAAGTGTATTTATATACTGCATGTATTGAGTATAGAGAGTATCAGAGATTAATTAATATGCTTCAAAGAGAATTTCCTCATAAAACCAATAATCCTAAAATTGCTCTGGTTGGAAGAGGCCTTTCAGCAGTGCCAGGCTGCCACTAAACCATATCCCTCAGCACCATGCATATATGGTTTCAAAAATTCCTCCAGGGATTGTGACTCCACCACTTCCCTGGGCAGCCTGTTGTGGGGCTTGACAACCCTTTTGGGAAAGAAATTGTTCCTAATATCCAACCTGAACCTCTCCTGGTGCAAATAGAGGTTGTTCTTGTCCTATCAGTTGTGACTTGGAAGAAGAGACTGACCCCACTTTGCTCTAACCTTCTTTCAGGTAGCATGGATAGCAAAAGCCTGAGCCTCCTTTTCTCCAGGCTAAGCACCCCCAGTTTCCTTAGCTGTTCCTAGTAATACTCATGCTCTAGACCCTTCAGCAACTTTGTGGCTCTTCTTTGGACATGCTCTAGCAGCTTAATGTCCTTGTACTGAGGGGCTGAAAACTGAACACACTATTGAAGGTGCAGCCTCACCAGTGTTGAGTGCACAGGGACATTCACTTCCCCAGTTCTGCTGGCTACACTAATGCATTTTTTGCAAACGTGCTTGTTGCTGTATATTTTGCCCCTCCAATTCCATGTGAGGCTTAAAACAGTGTGGTGAGCAAGCCAAGCTTGGTGTAAGATAGGCAATGTACCCTTCCCAGCCACTGTTGGGCCTGATCTTCAGCAGCAGGCAGAGGGAGGAGGGGAGAGTTGGCTGCCTCACGTGCTGCGTAGGTGCTCCTTGAGCGTGTACTTGTGTAACCTTCCCAAAAAATCAGGCCCTGACAGCTCCAGAGAAACTTGGCTCATTGGGCTGCACGTATGCCACCTGAATTCAGCTGGCACCTCTTGCAGGGCAATTATGTGAGCAGTTGTAAAACACAGGCAGCGGGGGAGAGCAGAGCCTCTGCCAGGACTGCTGTCTGGCTCCCTCCATGGGATGAAGCTGCCCACGACAGAAAGGGACTTGTCGCTTCCAGCTTGGCAGAACTCTTGGGAGGAAATGACTAGGTTTGTCTTGGGGTCTCCTAGAGCTCTGTGGGCATCTTAAAATAAAAAAAACCAAAAACCAAAACAAACAACCCACCCATTTATTTATTTTTTTTAAACAGACCAAATCATAGGATCATAGAATAGTTTGGGTTTGAAGTAACCTCTAAACACCATCTAGTTCAACCCTCTTGCAGTCAGCAGGGACATTGTGGTGGGTTGAAACTACCAGAGACCTCTTTAGCTAGATCAGGTTGCTGAAGAGCCTTGTCCAACCTGATGTGGAATATTTCCATGGATTTGGCATCTGTGTCTGAGCGACCTGTGTCAGCATTTCACCACCATCATTATAAAGATTTTTTTTTTCCTTATACATAGTCTTAATCACCTCTCTTTTAGATTGAAACCATTATCCCTTTTCTTATTGCAATAGGCCTTGCAAAAAAAATTGTCCCCATCTTTCTTATGCCTCCCCAAATTACTCAGCACTGCTTATATAGCTTCCTCCTTTCAATCCTGTTCTGCTTTTTTTTTGCCCTAACACTGTCTAGGCAGAAGGGAGGTGCATAAGAGTATCCTCTAATTCTTGACTGCAGCACCCAAGGCCAAATCTGCAAGGTGATTTAGATTCTTCCAGCCTGTGTAGGTGCCTGAGAGCATTGCAAAACCGCCTTGGGGTCGGGCACCCTGCTCTGCTGACTTCATTGAGGATTAGATGTCTTACCTGCTTAGGTGCTTTGAAAGAGACATCTAATATTTCTGAATGTCTAAGCAGCTTGGAAAATCCTGATCTTCCTCTTTTAATCTTTTAGCTTCTAAATGCTTCAACGGTCTGGCAGTTCTAATTGTTCTGAAGAGACTCCAGGCTTGCTAAACGCACAGTAACTCTTCCTGTGCTGGTTATACACGTCTGTGTGAAAGACTGTGCTGTCACTTGAGCATAAATCATAAATGCAAAGAATCTTAGATACCTTCTATAGTTCCTATCTCTACCATAAAGGGTAGAGAATGCATCAGTGTAAATTAATGGTATCTCCTCAGTCTCATCAGTTTTAAGGTTGCCTCTGGGGCCACAATCTCAATTTTGCAATTGCTTTTGTTTGCTCCTGTAGAGTTTCTGTGCTTCGGGTCTAGCTTCCTTGTGGTGTTCTCATCTCACCTGTTCACTTCTGCTCTTCTACTTCCCTTACCATTTTGATGAGTCTCCTTACCTAGGTCTGTTTCAGTGGTCCATTTGATTGTGTTTGGGCTTCTGTTTTCCCTCCTATTAACTACAATGCATGTGAGCCATGAACATAATTTTCCTGTGGACTTGCTATTGGACTGGCTTTTGTTCCTTTGAGGGAAGAGCAAGCATGGAGTGAATTTCAAAGATAATGCTTCAGTATATTCCAGAGCTGAGAACTAAATTTGGTTTTAAAAGCAGAACAAATTTTTCAGTCTTTACTTATAATAATCTAAATTGTTAAAAACTCACCCCACAAGAACCCCAAACCAAACAACAAAACCCACCAATCCCCCAACATTTCTGTAGGAAATGTTGTGCCTAGTTTTCCAAATGAAGATCTTTTAGTTTTGGCTAAACAGAATCACGGAATTGTCAGGGTTGGAAGCGACCTCAAAGTTCATCCAGTTCTAACCCCCTGCTATGGGCAGGGACACCTCACACTAGATCAGGTTGCCCAGAGCCCCATCCAGCCTGGTCTTAAAATCTTCCAGGGATGAGGCTTCTACGACTGCCTTGGGCAACCTGCTGCCACCTTAATTGTGGTGTTGGGTGATAGGCTGGACTTGATGATCTTGAAGGTCTTTTCCAACCTGGTTAATTCTATTCTATTCTAATTTCTTAGTTAAAAAGCCCTCCCTCCCCAGTGATTATTAGAAATCTTTGTGGAAATTTGACACAAAATGTGTTCTTATTGTCAAAATGTCCTGCTGTTGCCCTCTGCTTTTTCCTTTTTGCCTCCCTCTAAAACCAGCATAAATTCACCACTCATCTGGAGGTTATGTGCCCCTGGGTGCCTACAGTTCCTTCCTGAAGGTGACTGCAAACATCCTTTTGAAATGCTTGCCCTTGGTTTTCTCAAGAACTGGGATGGCAGACAGGTGTAAACACCCTCTGCTCTCTGTGGGGTTCCCTTCATGTCTGGGGAGGATCCAAGAGAAAGGAGGGTGTCATCTGTGGCTGCAGACAAGACAAGGAGCCAAGATGACTTGATTCCTGTTTTCCTCATTTGTAAGACAGGGAGGTTGGTACTTGTGTCCCCTAACTGGATCTTGAAGGACAACCTGCTGGTCCTTTTCTTATGCCCAGAGCAGGGTGTGGAGGGAGCTGTTGCTCTGGGGACTGTCAAGGGTTAGGGCTGGTCTGGCCGCTAAGTGCATGAAAGATGCTCTTTATAAACCCCTCTCACTTCCCAAAGCGATGAGAGAGGGAATAAGGGAGAGTGAATTACAGGTTGGAAAAGTAAACTAGCTTTAATGAAAATGATAGCAATAAAATGAAATGGATACAAATAGACACAAATCAATATAAACCCCAACCTCCTCATGGCAGTTATGTCCCTGTCACTACTGATGCTGTGGGCAGGCAGCTGGGAAAAGTATCAGAGTGGACTCAGTCTCAGATACAAAGCTGATTCTGGAACTGGATTCAGGAACACACAGATCAGAATCAGAAGGTAGAATGGACAGAGCCCTCCCTGTGATCCCTCAGCTTTACACTGAATGTGATGTAGATGGAATGGAATTCCTTCTTGGTCAGTTCAGGGCCACCTGTCCTGTCTGCTCCTCCCTGCAGGTACTAACTTTGACTTCAGGGTTTAGCAGTGACCTTGATCTGCACAGGAGTAAGTTTTAAGAGCCTTAATACACTCTAACCCATAGTAGCAACTCTAACCATCATTATCACTGTTAGAAGCAGCCAGTGTCTGTGAAAACATGTCATTAAGTTTGACAAGTGCTGTCACTGAGGAGAGCTTGAGCTGAAAATTCAGATCCCTGAACTGACTTAGTTCTGTCTTAGCTCAAAACAGGAGAGGTGCCTTCTCACTCCCTGTTCCTTTACCCCTCTGCTATTTATTAGCTCCAGGTATTCTTGTTATCCTGTGTATTTTGACCACACCTCTTTAAATCCCTCAGTGGTTTGGCCTTGTTGATGTTTCACATCCATGGATTAGTCAGGCTCGTGTGCTGTGTCTTACAGGGGAGAGGTGGGAAAACCCACACATGTCTTGTGTGGGGTGTCTTTCCCCCCCACTCCCCTCTTTTGTATCTAAAGCTTTCCATTTTAATTTAAAAAAAAAAAAATCTCAAAGCACCCTGACTGCCCTTGCAGGGGGCTGATGTCTCCACTCCTGTTCATTCTGTGTTTAGAAGACTTTCAAAACCAAATTCTCCATGAAGTATAAAAATGATTTTATTTTTCTCCCTTCACATTAATATTAAGTGGAGAGGGGGGGAAAAAAAAAAATCTCATAATAAGAATATCTATCAAACATTAGGGAGGAGGAGGAGGCTCTCCCTGATGTTTAAATGAATCTCTGTATCAACCAGAGGACCATAAAAGTGTGGGGTTGAATGCAAGCAGAGTTAAAGAAACGCCAGAAGGTTGATTCTTGTGCTAGCAAAGAGCCTGTAATTTAGAGGGATATTGCAGAATAGCCTAAGGCCCCAAACCTTGTGACTTTCAAGGTTTGATTCTTTCTGTCTTATACCACTGGCTTGGCTTTATCTTGTTGTTTTTTCTTCCAAGAAACTCTTTCAAGTGAAGTTCTGAATTGGGACCAGAACTTCTGGAAAGGTTAATTCAGCTGAGGTTGGTTTGTTCAGCTTGAAGTGGCTTGTTAGCTTGGGTGGATTTTTCTTTTGGTGAAGTGGTGATGTATCTTTGTCTAGTCATCCTCATCATGTGTGTGAATGCATTTTCTCTCTCTTCTGTACACCCTTTTAGCTTCATGTGCTTGCAGAAGACCTTAGTGTTGCTCCCCACTGTGGACAGAGGAGGAGGAGGAGGAGGTTGGGTATGAAATCTGGTAGAGCTGAGGGCATGACTTAAATTTTTGGACCCTTTTAAAGCTCAGTAGCACTGGCATATTTATTTATTTACTTAGTTACTTTTTTGTCTGAACTTGGATGTGAGGTGAGAATGGAAGCAGCTGGCCTGGCTTCTGGACTGTGTGAACTTCGTCACCATGTGTCCCGGTGCTCAGCGATGCCAGTGGAGACTGCATCCTCTGACAGCACGCTCAGTCTGGTGCAATCCACCACAGCCAGTGTTTCAAAAGCAGAGGTTCTAAAGGAGTTTAAAAAGCTTGAGTAGCCCTTGTGCAGGACAGAATGTGCTGAAATAGGATTTTCAGTAAGACTTGAGGTTTTTGTATGTGGGTTCTCGAAGGTGAGTAAAGCTCACTTTGGGGGAGGACATGCAAGCAACATGCTGTGTAATAGCCTGTGTGAAAATACCCTTCTGTACAGGAGGTTCCTCTTTGTTTCCCACATTTGTGGGGAAAAAAGGGTGTGAAATTTGGAGTACATTCCAGGAAAAACAGTTGGCTTCTTTTACCTCAAGGCAATGCAAGCCTGGCCCCTTGCCACGTTTTGGACACTCTGCTCCTGCTTGCAGAATGAGGCCAGTACTTCAAAAGGAGGAGAATGCACGGCCTGGAAGAAGCAGCAGCACTGAAAGGCAGGGCAAGCATGACAAGGAGACCACTGAATTGGGCAGACAAAAAGCAATGTCCCCACCTGTGTCCTGGTGGGGCTGCGTGTTGAGCCGAGCCAGAAAGCAGCCAGGAGTGCTCCTTGAGTCTTTCCCCTGCCGTGCTGGGTGTGCAGGCGTTTGGAAGGGGGCAGGTTTGGGCATGCATGGAAGCCTCTTCCACCTTTTACAATCACTGCAGCTTGCAAGGAGAAGCTGTCATTTTTTCCCAGGGCGTGTAGAACCAGTTTCACTGGTCCAGCCTGCCACAGAGCCAAGGCCTAGCATGAAAGGGGCTGCCTGAATATGTCTGCCTGATGGTGCTCTTGATTTGTGGGAGGGGTGTGGATGGGGAGCTCAGAGGCTGTGCATTCTCTTTGCCCCCCTGCAGAAACATGTGTTCTCCACAAAGGGCTGCCACCACATTGTGTTGCAGGGTTATTGGCTGTATGCTCAGCACCATTTCAAGTAGTGGTCATGCAGATATTAAGCCAAGGAAAGGAAAGGGATGTGGGGGTACTGGTTGATAGTAGGCTGAACATGAGCCAGGAGTGTGCCCAGGCAGCCAAGAGGACCAATGGCATCCTGGACTGTATCAGGAACAGTGTGGCCAGCAGGAGAAGGGAGGTCATTCTGCCCATGTACTCACCACTGGTTAGGTCACTCCTTGAGTACTGTGTCCAGTTCTGGGCCTCTCAGTTCAGGAAAGATGTTGAGTTGCTGGAACCTGTCCAGAGAAGGGCAACAAAGTTGGTAAAGGGTTTGGAACACAAGCCCTATGAGGAGAGGCTGAGGGATCTGGGGCTGCTTAGCCTGGAGAAGAGGAGGCTGAGGGGACACCTTATTGCTCTCTACAACTACCTGAAGGGAGGTTGTAGCCAGGTAGGGATTAGTCTCTTCTCCCAGGTAATCAGCACCAGAACAAGAGGACACAGTCTCAAGCTGCACCAGGGGAGGTTTAGGCTGGATATTAGGAAGAAGTTATTCACAGAAAGAGTGATTTCCCATTGGAATGGGATGCCCAGGGAGGTGGTGGAGTCACCATCATTGGAGGTATTTAGGAAGAGACTGGATGAGGCACTTAGCGCCACGGTTTAGTTGATTAGATGGTATTAGGTGATCAGTTGGACTTGATCTCAAAGGTCTTTTCCAACCTGGTTAATTCTGTAGTCCTAAAAGATGACCTCCTTTCACTGCTGTTTTTGATTCCATTCACAGTGTCATATTTGTGATTTCTAATGTCCCTGCTTCTCCAGCAGGTTTTTCAGAGTGGTATTGTTATCTTTTTTGATTGATTTGTATTGTATTTTGTCATGACACTTAATGCTTTTTTTCCTCATGCAGTGCATGGTTTTCGGATCTTCTGAATGCAGCAGTCTCAGACTGCAAAAAATACAGTTTTAATCCTGATGATGAAGAAAAGCTGAAATTTATGGTGCAAAAAATTATATAAACAAAAAATTTTCAGTTTCCATTTCTCCCTAATTACTTTCTTTGAGTGACTTGTAATTTGAAGCGATTGCAGTGGCTCTTGCAGCATTTCCGATGCCAAGCAGTGCTTTCAAAATGGTTAGATCAGGAACCAGTTAAGTTGGGTAATGGCTTCCTTACTGTGATGCTGTGTGGGCAATTCTGGTGGCTTCTCCAGGCTCTGTTTCTTCAGATGTTTCCTTTGTGACAGTTCTGTGTATGCCAGTGCACAAAGGAAAGCCACACAAGTTTCTGCAGAATTCTGTCCTGCAAGTTAAGCTTCTCTACAGGGTCACCCTTAGAACTGAGCTCTGAACCTGGATCTCATCAAATTCTGTTTGCAAATGTCTTTTACTTATCTAATATTCTTTTTTTTTGAATGATCATGATTTTAGTCCAGTCAGGCAAAGCCATTCTAGATCCCAGATTTGCTTTAGTAAGATTGTTGACAACATAAACTATGGGAAACAGTTTCTTCACCCTGCTGCTATGTTCTCTTTTCCCTCCCTTCTGGTATCACCAGCATGTTAGGTTTGCCAAGAGGAAATAATGGATGTAGGCTCAACCCTGAAACTGAAGGGCTGGTGGGAACCACCTTAGATTAGGCTAGATTTGATTTGTATTTAGAGTGTTTTCAGTGTTGCACTTGTCCTGGTTAAAAAGAAGACAAAAAGATTCAGGATTTTGGAAGATAATTAAAAACATGTGACTAACTTGTAAAAACAACCAACCACCACCAAAAAACCCCAACACTAACAAAAAAACAAACAACAAACCCACCAACAACCAAAAAAAACCACCACCCCAGAACCCCAAATCCAAATCAAAACTAAAAAAACAAAGCAACAAAACCAAAGGAAACTTACAAAACCTAAAAAAAACCAAACCAAAACCAAAGGTAGAGGGTTTGGAGCTGCTGGAACTTGTCCATCTTCAGGACAAAAGGTGGAAAGCCACATTCCTCTTCAGTTTGCTATCATTTTGGCTAGAAAATTTGAGTGTGTCAGAAGTTTGAAGTCTAAAATTAGGATAGAATAGAATTAACCAGGTTGGAAAAGACCTTCAAGATCATCGAGTCCAACCTATCATCCAACACTATCTAATCAGCTAAACCATGGCACCAAGCACCTCATCCAGTCCCTTCTTAAACACCTCCAGTGATGGTGACTCCACCACCTCCCTGGGTAACCCATTCCAATAGCTAATCTCTCTTTCTGTGAAGAGCTGCTTCCTAACATCCAGCCTTAACCTCCCCTGGCACAGCTTGAGACTGTGTCCTCTTGTTCTGGTGCTTACAAAACACAATAAATCGGTGTCAAAACTGGAGCCATGCTTCCCAGCCCTGCAGAGAAAATGGCTGTTTCATTGCTATGTGATGAAAAATGGATTGACAAAAGTCCTCTGAATGTGTTTGTGTGAGAAGTGGAGCATCCTGCTCGTGCGTACACACAAATGCAAGTCTGCAGCTCTCTGTCACTGATCACAGGACTAAGCAATTAATAGTTTAGCCTGCTTGTTTCACCACTCTTGTTCAGCTCCATACATAAAACTGCAGAGCACTGTAGAAACAGTGGAGGAGACTCAGGGGAGACCTTATTACCATCTACAACTACCTGATGGGAGGTTGTAGACAGGTGGGGGTTGGTCTCTTCTCTCAGGCAATCAGCACCATAACAAGAGGACACAGTCTCAAGTTGCACCAGGGGAGGTTTAGGCTGGGTGTTAGGAAGAAATTCTTCACAGAGAGTGATTTGCCACTGGAATGGCCTGTCCAGGGAGGTGGTGGAGTCACCATCATTGGAGGTGATTAAAAAGAGACTGGATGAGGCCATGAGTGCCCTGGTTTAGTTGATTGGATGGTGTTGGGTGATAGGTTGCACTTGATGATCTCAAGGGTCTTTTCCAGCCTGGTTAATTCTGTATTCTATACTCTGTAATTCTGTAACAGCTTGAGAGGCATATGTGGCTTTATTCCCTTTTGCTACCTCCAGTCTCCTCAGACATATTTCTAGTGCTCAATTGGACTTTGCATGGTAAGGATGGTATAAAGTAGAGGAAAATCGACAAAACAAACCAAGTCTTTTCTGCCCTGCTCTGAAAATCCTTTGGTCTCTGAAGTAAAATTACATAACAGATTTTTGCCTTGTACTGATGGGTTGTTCTTAGCCATCAAAATGCATGATTTTCCCCTTCCCCTCCCCACCCCCCCCTGCCCATCACTATTCATTTTCTCCAGACAAGGCCGTTTTCCAACAGCTTGCAGTCTGTCTCCAGGCTGTGCTCCTGCTTTTGGCCACCAGAGCCTGCATGGGCTGCAGGACAGCATAAAATCGTGGTCTGAGTGCTGTGTTTGAAAATTCCTTGGTGTTGGTATTGCAATAAGCCAAGCTGTGTGTTTTTTTTGTCATGCATTTTTGTTTGAGGAGAGGTCAGAGCAGCCAAGGACCTTCTCTTGTTCCTCCAGGGTGATATAACTGTGTTGAGCAAGAGGTAATTCCTGCAGGTCTGGGTTCAGTGCTGCTGGTGTGCATCCTCTGACTGTCATTGCTGTCCTATTCCTACTCAGTGGTCCCTGTGCCATTTCCTGTGCTCTATCATGGACACTTCAACTGCATAACTGCTCTGGGAGCACTATCCTTGTATCACAGGAAAAGCTTACTGTTGTGGTTGAGGGGCCTGCATTAGCACCTCTACAGCAAGAATAATTTCTGTCTCGTGCTCTCACTACCATCGAATCATAGAATAGCTGGGGTTGGAAGGCACCTTTGAAAGGTCTTCCAGTTAAACCTTCCTGCACTAGGAATCTTCATCTAGATCAGGTTGTTCAGAGCCCTGTCCAACCTGACCTGGAATGGTTTCAGTTATGGAGCCTGGGCCCTAACCACCTTTCTGGTCAGCCTGAGCCCGTGTCTCATCACCCTCAGTGTAAAAAAAAGTCTTCCTTCTGTCCAGCCTAAATCTTTCCTCTTACAGATTAAAACCATCACTCCTCATGATGTCATGAGGTCCTGATAAAAAAAGACTGTTCCCATCCTTCTTACAGGACCCCTTTAAGTACTGAAGGGCCACAGCAAGCTCTCCCTGAAATCTTCTTTTCTCCAGGCTGAATAACCCGAGCTCTCTCAGACTTTCCTCACACCAGAGCCCTTAGATCACTTTTGTGTCCTTCTGGACCTGTTCCAGAAGATTCCCTGTCTTCCCTGTGTGGGGGACACTAGAGCTGGACATAGAATAGAATAAACCAGCTTGGAAGAGACCTTCAAGATCGTGTCCAACCTATCATCCAACACCATCTAATCAACTGAACCATGGCACCAAGCACCCCATCGAGTCTCCTCCTAAACCACCTCCCCGGGCAGCCCATTCCAATGGCTAATCACCCTCTCT